>NC_072732.1:144917852-145517852 GCF_026930045.1 Uloborus diversus
TAGAAATCAGTAAGAGCTTAAGCCTTAAGATGCGCCTATAAGTCAGGGCTAAGGCATTAGACCTACATGCATTACACCTACAGCCTATTATCACATCCAGAGACTGCAGTTTCATCCTTACTATGGACTCATCAGTTCGGAATAGTGAAAAACCAAGCTGGAGGCAGATGTCATCTCAAAGACTGCCAACGACTCTCGCGTGTAAGATAAATTTACTTTTTCTACCAATTTATTGGCACTCACCACAGCTTCAATAAAATATCATCTGCCTCCAGCTCGGTTATTCACTATTCCAGACTGATGAGTCCATAATAAGGACGAAACTGCAGTCTTTGGATGTGAGAACTGGACTGTTGGTGCATTGCATGTAGCGAGAGCTTAGTTTAAAAGAAAAAATGTTATCCTCAAATATGTGCGACTTAACGTTGTAATACTTGAGCTTGCTTTCTGCACAAAGGTATTTCTTTATTTCTTAAGAGCTCAGCATGCTTTTTGAAGTTCATATTGGTATGATGCCTTCCCTTCATGACTTCATCATTAACACAAAAGAAATGTCAAAATTTAAATTAATATGAGAGGAAAAAAAATTAAGATTCAAGTAATTTCTTTTACTGCTCTTAATTCCGAATTTTAACGATTCAATAATCAATTTCTTTAAAGAAAATAGCCATATTGTAAACAATATTTAATGAATCAATTAATCTTAGGCCCAATTTTGTGCATTCGTATTAAAGTGGGTCTAAGATTCCGCAGTAAAAATACAGTAATTTTTAAAGAAAATAAATTTTTGTCAGTGGCGGCGATTCGGGGGGGGGGGGGGGGGGGGGGGGGGGCAAGGTGGGTGACTGCCCCGCACGTTTTTCATCATCAAAGATTTCGTCAACATTAAGATTTTAGTTTCAAAACATTTTGGGTGAGATTACCCGAACGTCATTAAATAGTGCCTAAAATTTCAGTTAAAAAAAAAACTTAGTTTTAAAAAACTTCCAGGAGAAAATTTCCAAGCGTACTCCTTCCTTCCTTAAAATTCAAAGATGACCTAAATGTGCACTATAAAGACTCCAGTGTGAGGAAAAAAATCAGGAAAAGAATTCCCCTAGATAGAGTAAAACTGCGTTTTTAAAGCTCCAACTTAGGAAAAAAAAAAAAATCCGCAGATTTTTTTCTGAACTCCCTAAAGGAAGTTTAAAACAGAGTTCTTAGGATTTTATCAGTTCCAATAAATAAATAAGTAAATAAATAAAATACTAGGAGAACCTCCGAACCCTTTTGTTCCTCCTTAAGTCAGAGAAGAGAAGTCTGAAATAACGTTTTAAAAAACGTTTTAAACTTTGCAAAACTTCTGGGAGCGAACCCCAAACCCCTTGCTCTAAGTTTCTAAAGATGGCTTTAATTTGCGTCTTTAAGACACCAGTTTAAGATTTTCTCCAAGAAAAGCCTTCCTTACCCTTATATTACCAAAGACAGTCCAAATTTCTTCATTTTTATTATTATTGTTAGTAATTAAACTTTATTTTTAAAAAACGTTAAGGGGACAACCCTGAAAACTACTTTCCGTTCTTCAGAACGTTGACAAAACTCTACAAAAATGGCGTTTTCAAAACTGCAATTCCAAAACATTTACACGAGAGAACATCAGAAGCCTCCCCCCCCCCGCCCCCACAGTCACTCAAAAAACCTAAAATAGTCTTCAACTCCCTAAAACAAATTTGCACCCGCACTTTTAAGCCCCACTCGCCGCCTCTAATTTTTGAATATTAAATAACTTGATAACTATTGGAATTAGTAAGTTCAAAGGGTTCACCGAGGAATGCTGAGTTGAAAAAAAAAATAAAAAAAAAAATCTTGTTAGCAGCCATGCTTTGCAGGGTGGTGCCCAAAATTCGGACAATTCAGTGATTGATTATATGTTCATCGTCCTTTTTTTCGCTTTTAGCTCTCGAATATACGCTTCACTTCACATTTCGAAAACGGAAATGAGTTGACGAATTCACTTTCACAATTTTTCACGCCATTGTTTCCATCACTTTTCTCATTTTCCTTGCAGGATCATCAATCAAATGTTTGAGTTTTTATGGGCAACAATGTTGTTTAAGGGCGTTGCAAGGGTAAACGACAAAAGCAAATAGCAGGTGAATGTTTTTTGCTGAAATAATTTTGCTTTTTAGATTGATGCATAGAAAACTTTACCAATACTTACGAATATCAAACAAAATGCAAACAAATGAGAATGGATTCATTTTCACTCGGGTGGCTTTAAAGGCAGAAATCTTGGGTTTGTGGGGTACAGGGGTGCCCACCCCCTAAGAGCAAGGGCGCACCCCCTAAATATCGAGATGACCCCCCAAAAGCAAGAGCCCCCCATGAAAAAAATACCCCTTAAAACACCCCCCTAAAAATTTCCATGGCACAGTCTGCGCCATGACCCCCCCCCCTCCTAGGTGGACACTCCTGGTGGGGTACATCATAGTTCAACATGCTATCACCGTCCTTTACGTAATAAAAATGTTCCTTATTACTGTTATACATTCTACACACATTTAATGTTGTTGTTTAGTGCCAGCTAGGCTGGCAATTTGGGGTGAGCTGCTTCACTCTTCCAACTGTACCGAAATTTTGTGTGAAGTCCCACTTCCACAGTACACACATGCCATACGGACCCGTGTGTAGGGAAAGCAACCATTCATAGCACAATAACACATTCTTACAAAGAAAGGACAAGGATAGGAGATAAAGAGAGATAAAGAAAATGTCCCAAATGACCTTATCAGAAGCGCATCAATACAGCTATTCAATAAGTAGTTTTGTTTCATAAACTTCCATTTTATTGCTGCATATTGTTACTGAGTCAAGTCTCCAGATTATAACATTTCTCCAAAGCTTTTTACAGTGGATAGTGGAACATAACGTATAAAGTACACAACATCTAACGTACATAACGTCTAAAGTACTTCTTAAGCATTGTTTTCAATGAACATAGCCATATTGTTTCAAAGGAGTCTTCTATACCAGCAATTCTCAACTGGTGTACCGCCACCGGTTCGTCCAAAAATTTCGCTGGTCCTCAGAGATTTTTGCTCGTCCACATTAAAAACTATTCTTTACTTTATAAAATAAAAAATAAAGCTTTATTTATGCATTTATTAATTATTTATTATTATTATTATTATTTTGTAAAAAAAGAAAAAAACCTCAGACATTCGCAAATATTTTTCACTAGTGTTAAACGGTTCTCGAGTGAACAGTTTTTTTTTTTTTTTCAAAAAGATAAATAAATAAAATTAAGAAAATAAATAAAAATAAGAAAATAAATAAAAATAAAAAAATAAATAAAAATAAAAATAAATTAAATTAAAAAAAAAAACCTTACCGGTCTGTAAATCGAATTTACATGTTTTTTTTTGACGGTCCACAAATGCAAGGGTTTTCTCTCTCTCTCTTTTCTTGGGCCCGGGGGGGGGGGGGGTAAATCAAGAAAAGAAAGAAAATTAAAAGAAAAGAAGAAACAAGGCATCATCGGTTCACTATTTTGTTTGAAAAGCTCTTGCCCTCTCGCGGGTCAAAAAAGGTTGAAATCTCTGCAGGAGACTGATCGAGCTTACTATTGAGTCAGATGTGCGCTTTTCGGAACTTTTTTTTCGATTAGTTGGTGTGAAGTCGAGACTCTTCTGTGACCCATTTTTGCCATTGGAATCATGCATCTAGGATTAACGTGTGTGTATATATCTACTATATGTATTGGAGTTTGTGTACTTACTGACACATGCCTTCGATTTCGAGTTGCGTGATAGGGAACATGTATCGCACTTCATTGAGTACGGGTTGCATCATGGCCGTGCAGTTACCCAGTTTCCTTTCGCAGACATCTTTGCTCTCACAGAACGGTATCAGGCACCAGAGAACTAACGAAAAGAAATACATATTAGTTATAGAAGTTACCTTAATGCAGATTATTAATACTACCTTAAAGTTGCCCGTCAAAGTATGACGAGTGAAAATTGCTTCTACATTTTAACGAAGCAATTGCCTGTTTGGTGATATTTTGATGGTTGAAATTGTAACCCTAACTCCAGTGGATTAAACCTAAACGCCAGTGGATGGCGTTCATTTTTTAACACTTTTCCGTTTCTTCATTTCCCTGAAATGGCACAGTCTTACCAGTGAAACAGTTAAGTTAACGGATCGAGTTCAGCCTTGTCACAATAAAACTTTTCCCTGCGTTACCAAATCACATATCAAATTATCATGTCGTGGCGCGAATTTCGTTGTTGAAACACGCGGGTTACTCAATTATCGGCTATTATTTATATGAAGATTATAATTAAGTAAATAAATGATCATCCGCCCCTAGAGAGAGTTATTATTATTATTACTATGATTATTTATAAAGGACAATCGAAAACTTTTCATTTAAAGACGGTCAAAAATCCCTGGCTACTCTACCGAAGACACTTAATCTATCAATCAATGTCATTTCTAATTCATAACAAAAGAACGCTTTACACGCATCAAAAACTGAAGTAATGACGCTTCATTTTCACCTTTATTTTCTGCCCCTCTTCTTATTTATTTACTTATTTACATCAAATTCCGTTGCACTCAGTTTTTTGAATACTTGCTTCCTAGAAGACTTACATTTCTTTCAATACATACAAGGAACATTAATGACATCCTTTGTCTTGAAATGAATCGATATTCTCTCATTATTCGACATTTATTTTGCCCACTGTTCGTATCAGCTCAACTGATTAGCTTGGGTAAAGTATATTTTAATGTTTAATGAATTAAGTTTGGAAGAAAAAAATCCTAAATAGCTCAAATACGTAATGAATTTCAGCTTCATACTTTCTTTTCGTGCGCATGCATTGGTATTGAAATCTGTACTGTCAATTAGGGTGACCTTGAGCAATGCGGGAAAAGTTTCTGCCACTTCAAAAAAACGTCGTACATTTGGCTAAAAAAGACTATAAGGTTCAGAGTAGTGTAGTACTCTCCTGGTACTGTTATGAAAAAGAGTTTCTATTCCTTATTTTAGAAAAAGAAATTATCAATACTGTACAACAGCCTCATTGCACCATTCAATAATTCTGGAGATTTTGTTTTAAAGATATTTCTGGAGTTTCTGAAATCAGACTTCCTCCATTGTTATGTATTGAAAATGATAGAAACGGAGAGTTTATAGATGTTTAGAAATTTTATTTTTTCTGATTTATGTTTAGAGAATTTTTATTGTAAAAGATTATTTTGCATCCCATTTCTGATGTGGCTGAAAGTTGCTCAACTATCAGTATAATTCTGAACCAGGCAAATAATTCATTTTAAATGGATTTCATATTTTTTATTACTTAATTTTGCATACACAATGCTTTAAGAGTGTTTCTTTAGTTTTACGACAACAAATATTTAGACCTTCATTTTACGCGGGTTTATTTTACGCGGATTTGATTATACACGGTTTATGATTGAACGTCTTTATTTCGTTTTTCGCAGAAGAGTTTTGATTTTATGCGGATGCGGCATTGCAAACAGATAAAATTTTTCCCTCTGTCAAAATCCAAACTTCTGAGACTGCAGATAACATGCAAGTAACTGTATTTTGGCTGACGAAAAATATATTTATATTATGCTGGCGGTTACAATACATTTTCTATGTTAATGTTTATGGAGTTATTGCAAGTTGAGAGTAACGTTTATTTTTTCTCCTTCACATGCTTCCCCTTCAAGATTACTGTCTGTTCTCGAACTCCGCGACTAGCAGCTGCGAACGGTTCCAATTGAAAAAGGGGTGATGGTTTAATGAAGCGCACTTCCCGATGCATTCAGTTATTGCTTGCTCGTTACTTCCTTCTTGCTATAACCCCTGTTTTGTTAAAATCAGAAGAGACCTGACGCATGCGCAAATTCGAGTAAGGTTTCGCGTTAAAATATCGGACAGTATCTCTCTATACACTTAGAAATAATCACTCACCATTCGCCACCTGGCGACCAATAGTCACACTTTGGCGACTAAATGAAAATGAAATACTCAATATTATCTTCCGCTCTAGCAGTAATTTTAACCACAACGCCATGTCTTTCAAAGCATTACAAAATTTACTGGCATATATCCTGTTCAGGTCATTTTGGTTGGTTAAAACTTTACATTGTACTATCGAAACTAGGAATAAATTTAAAAGCAATTACGTGCATACGAAATTAATAAACGCCTTTCTGAAACAATGAAAAAGTAATAAAAAACGTTGATAAAGCTCAATTAAAAAATTGGATGGCGGTCACGTGTTTCGTGGTTTTAAGGAACTTCTTTTTCGATGCAACAATGTTGAGAGCTTTCAGATGCCAAGTCACCGAAAAAAGGAATGGACGACTTTTTTCGAATGATTTTACATCACAAAACTCACACTTCATTGCATTTAAAAAGGGGTTGCTTGAAACCCTGAAACGCGCGTCTACAATCCAATTGGTTATTCGTACTTTGTCGACGTTATTTACTACTTTTTTCTAGAAATGTACATGCTCTTTTTTCCTTATTTTATAATGCAAACTCTCAGTTTCTTTTGGATTCTTTGCGAAAAGCCGTTTTTTAACAAAACGTGAGAAGTATTAATATTTGAGGCATAACATATGTTCTTTGGAATATATTATATTATAAATGTCAGTAATTATGTTTTTATTTTACGAACCGTTTTACTTTTCAACTAACATGTGGTCGCTATACCCCTCTCCTTGAATCCGTGCTTGGTCACATTTAGTTGGCGATATAAAAATGCTCGCCCCCCCCCCCCCCTCCCAGCGAGCGTGATCTGGAAAGTATGTAGGGCGGAGGGGGGAGACATGCGTGCAAAGGTGTGGAAAGAGTTTAGTATTCTGTAGAGAAGAAATTGAACAACAAAAGTTTTTCAATGCAGAAAGAAACTTTAGAATATAGATTAACTAATTAAAATGTCCTGTTTTTAACACCATAGTTGGGGCAAATCTAACCTGGCAGCATCGTAATATTAACTATAGATGTCTTTGTTCCCAGAAAATTAATTTGTGGTGAAACCATTCCGATGGCAAAAGAAAATGAAAAGATGCCTTTATTTAATTGCTTTTTTTTATTTCATGCATACATTAGTAAAACACAATTAAATTTTTTTAAATTTCAATTTATCATTTCAATAAATTTGATTCTTTTAAACATATTTAATCTTAAATTAATTAGTGCACTTCATTTTTTAATGAGCAAAAATTGTCAAGTAAAGCAATATTAAGCTTAAATTTTCTTAACACTATTTTTTTTTTAAATAAATATTCATATGTACATTGTAGTAGTAGGATCTCATATGCCAGTATTCTCTTCGACTGCTTACTTTTTAGTGTAGTGCTTTTTTTGTTTTTATAAAAAAAAGTGTTAGATAAAATGGCTACTAATGATAAAAAAGCTGCTACTAAACTTATCTACTGCATGCTTTCATGAAGCAATATTGCTTTAACCTGCACTGTAAAAAATCTCGGAAAACTCTCTGAATATACAAAAAAGTTTTCCGTAATACACAGATTCGTACGCCCTCCGCAGTTTTCTGCTATAATCAGAAACGTTTCCCGTTTAGCAAGAAAGTAAGAGTCGACGCATGCGCAGATTACACGGCAATTTTATAGTCCAGCAGTAAATCTAAACTGAAACTTTCGAAAGCACGCAATGAAAACAAGTGCTGACTCATGTATGCGAAGCAACACTCATCAAGGGGATTAGTAGAAGTTTTGTTCCTCGCATGAATTCACTGAAGATAATTTTAAAGTCTTATATTTTCTTGCTTATGTATCGTCATGAGATTGAATTTGAAGCTATGTCACTTATTTTTAAGTACGAAGTGCAAATTCTCGACGCATGCTCGCGGAAGGAATACAAACTGAAATTAAAAACCAAATAACTGCCTAGAGGACGCCATGTAAATTCATTGCATCGCATAACTTGTGTAGGTAATTTACTTTTTTCTTGGATACTTTTCTTCTTTCTACCAAATGGGTAATTTTTGTTGGCAGAATTTTATTCTGTCATAAAAATCACCTTTTTGGTGACCAAAGCCTGCAAAAGACCACCACCGACGAATAGGTAAGTCGCTTTGCAACTCTATTACTTTAAAGAGATTTAGTTCATATAAAAAAATTTAAATAAGTGTTATTGTGTACTTTGTTTTTATGTGTCAATCTCAGTTAATATTTGGCTGAACATTTATGTATCAAGCATTATGAATTAAATGTTATAATATGCAAATTGTCAGGTTTGATAGTTCGTCTTTAAGGTTGCATGTTTTCATTCGCTTGTAAACAGTGTAGCTAGATTGTATGAAGTAAAAAAAAAAAACTATCTCTTGTAATTAGGAACATAGTGCTTCAGTTTTATCTAAATGACGATATCTCTTTAAATATTTGCATTAGCGAAACGCTTTAAATTAGTTAAATGTGTATTAATTTATTTAACAAATAAATACATGTATGTATTTAAAAGTGTCTTCATTTTTTTCGTTTTACGAGCCTCAATTTTGCCAAAAGCAAAAAAAAAAAGACTTAATAAAATAATTTTGTATTTTTACACCATATTAAAGTATTTGACTTATAATTCATATGATACTTTGATTTATAATATATATGATACTTTGATTTATAATGTATATGATGTTGCTTTTTCGAGGGGGGGGGGTGCTTCATAGCATTTTATGGGTGCACCATCACTCTTATGGTGGGGGGGGGGGGGGTATTCTCGTATATATGAAATGGAATAATCATGTAATAGAGTTCAATGTTTTAATAAATAAAATATATAATGCATTTTGCGCACACTGTAAAAATAAAATCAGTAACCTATTTTGAATAAGTATTTATATTTGTGATGAGCTGGAAAGGGCAAGAACAGAAGAATCAACCCGAATGGTTCCAGCAGGGGGACTTGGTGTCATATTTAAATTCATCAATTTCTCTGTTGGTACTTTTCGGTACACTTTGTTCGTCAGAGAAATTGATTTGAGGTGAACGAATTCCGGAACGCGAAGGGTAGGTAAGTCCTGTCAAATTTTATCCGAAGATAAAAGCTATCAAGTTTGATACAAGATATGTTTTTAAGTTCTGCATTAAAAATACAATATGTTGATAGTTTTGTCTTGAAAATATTGAGAGAAAAACTGAAGTTTAAGATTGTTTAACAAACAATCCCCACTTTTCAGAAGGTACCCCCCACTCCAATTCCCCGACGATTTTGTGATTAGGAGTGAAACTAGTAGATTATTTCATAATTTTTCAAAAATTTATAACTGTGCATATGTTATGCTGTTAACCATGCTATTTGTCATTAGAAATTCCAAAAAAAAAAAAAAAATCCACGAATGATTCTAAAATTGCTTGTATTATTGCTCTTAGATATGAAAGAATTGAAACTGATATGGTATGCAATACTATAATAAAGAATTATATTTTAGAAAAAATCACGGAAAAAGGATTCCGAAATTCTCGGAAACGTTTTTGAAAATTGTTTGAAGAATTCCGAAATACTCGGAAACGTTTTCGAAACTTTCATGAACCACAGCTGCACAGAATACTCAGAAACATTTCTAGAAATTACGGAAAGAGGATTCCGAAATACTCAGAAACGTTTCTGAAAATTACGGAAAGAGGATTCCGAAATACTCAGACACGTTTCTGGACATTACAGAAAGAGGATTCCGAAATACTCAGACACGTTTCCGGACATTACAGAAAGAGAATTCCGAAATACTCAGAAACGTTTTCGAAAATTTCATGAACCGCAGCTGCACGATATACTCAGAAACGTTTCCGAATTTTTTTTACAGTGTGTGCCCTTCCCTCTTTGGGATTTGAAAAATTAATATTTTGACTTATAAGCGGGAGTTGTTTTCCGATAAAATTTGCATTAAGTACACATCATTTGCCCTCACTGGAAAAATTTTAAATGATGCGCCTTCTAGTTCCTGTTTATTTTGATAGAAATGGTAACACGATATGGTGTTTGAAGTAAAATAGTTTTGAGAACCTCCCCCCCCACCTCTCGTTTTCTCACTCTCTTTTCTTTTCTTTCTTTTTTTTTTTTTTTTCGATTTTAAGTGCGCCAGAAATTTAAAAAAAATGTCTATGATGAACAGAAAGTTTTTACTTTTTAAATAATACATACACAATAGAAAAATTAAAGGTAATGTAATGTTGATTTTTCACGCAAAAAAAGGTTTCCCTTTTGTTATTTACTTCAAAAACCGCTGAAACCTCAAAAAATGTAATGCAAAAGATTTGGGCGATAAGATGTTGGAATGGTACGGAGTATGTATTAATGCGCATTCCCGCATATTTCCTGCTTATATGATTATGAGAAATATAAGATTTAGGACAAGCCGATTTAAGAATGAGTGGATGTTAGATAACTATGATTCTATTGTATCCAAGTATTTCCGATTGGAGCTAACCATTATATGCAGAAAATAAATCTACTAGTATTTCGTAATGCAGTTGTGAAATTTTCATCAAAGCTTATAAACCTACTTTTAAAAAAAATTCAATTTCAAGAGTTAATTTTTTATAAATATTTTTCGACAATTAAAAATAAATATTTATTTAATTTTTTGCAAACTAAGTAATGCGTTTTCCTTTCTTGATATGAAAGTGTTGAGATATTTATGACTCTTTTGTTACATAAAGAAGAGAAAAACCGTGTTAAACAAAAGTGGAGACTGCGTATAGTGGATCCCCTTTGGAAATTTTTTCAACTGTCGTTGTTTTTGATATCAAAAACTACGTAATATTTTTTCTTGGGCTCACGATGTAACCAAATATTGCGATTAAAATAATGTTAAAAACTTTTATTAACATGTAAAATAATCCGGCAACTAAATTAGACAAATCTTTAAACAACACAAAAACTTCCATTCTTTTTTTTTTTTTTTTTTTTTTTTTTTTTTTGCACAATTTCAAACAATCGTCAAACTTTATATTGGATACATTTGGGATGGATATTTTTCATTTTATGGTCCCCAAATGTATCCCAGCGTTTGGTAGTAATATCTCTTTTTCGAAAGTTAGTGACAGACTGTTTTTCAAAGTAGGGTGGGGGTGTATATTATCCAAGGTAATCCAAAGGAATTACTGCAAATTTGGTAACATTTTAAATTGCACCAAGAAGCCTCAAGAATTGAAGTTTTCCAAAATAACTAACGCAAGTAAAGGGGTATAACGGGTAGCTACATTTTTTAAAACAGTTTGTACTTCAATAGCCAAATAAAAAAAGATTTTTAAGAAAAACAATTTCGTGCTTTCATTTCTAAATGAATATTATTTTGTTCTTTTTACTTATTTCTATTTTAGTTTATGGGTAAAGATGAACTTCGATTTTTAATCACGTCAAAGTGGTGTTTTTTGCTTTCTGCCAGTCAAAAAAGAAAACAAAGGAAAGCAGCTGTTGTTTCTCATAATTATTACTGTCACAGGGAACGTCATTTTCCTTTCTTTCTTTCATTTTTTGCTTTGCTTTTTCTGTGCGATTTAAGTTTTTTTGGGTTATGTACCTAGGAGGTAGTAGGCTCACAGGATAGAGTTCATTATTTAATTATCTATAAGATATGCCACGTTAATAAGCACCCGAGCAACGCCAGGGAACAAGCTAGTTTATGAATAGTTTTATAGTTGTTCAAATCTAAATAGCAATGTTAGCAATAATAATAATAAAACACTAATAACAACAGTAATACTTTAACAATGCTTTTGTGGTTGATGCATTTTTCTAATCAATCATTTTTTTTTCGTAGCATCAGTGTCAAGTAGATGATATACAATTTGAAATTTAAGTGCAATTGTTTTGTTGTTATAAAGGGTGTTAGTTTATTTTTAGCAAATTTTCAGCTGTTCTCCTTTTTAGTTTCTTGCTTGAACTATTTTTATCATTAAACTACGGATGTTATAAGATAAAAATTAGGATGCGGAGAAGAAAAGTATCTATCAGACAGAACATTATTAAAGGAATTTTTTAAAAACAGAAACTTTCGCTACATATGAAAGAATACAGTATGCAATTTTATACTGAACTTTTAGATTCTTTTCAAAACAAATTAGTACACATTAGTATTTACTGGAGAATGCTGAATCAAAATAATGTAGAAGATTTGACAGTTTCAAGCTAAAATACTTATATATAACTTACTGCTTGAATAAAGAAAATCACTTACCAAACACGAACATAAACATCCAATTAGCACTTGAATTCATTGTTGACGGCTTTTTTTTTAAATCCAGAGGACTGTAAAGAATTTTTTGATTCTCACTTCAAAATAAAGCATTCATTGTCCTCATCAAAACAACTGAACGTTGGCTGAAGTTGATAAAAAATTAACTTCCTTCCAAAAATTAATGTCTTCGACTTAAAAAAAGATATAGACTTGAATCTCGAACACCCTATTCGAGCCCTTACAAAGTGCCCATGTTAAGATTTGCTAGCCATATCAAAACTAGTGCTTTGTCATAACTTTTGCAAACACGAGGATTCGCAGCATGCGCATCATCACAAAGCTCAGTACATGAAATCAATGAAAGGAAAAAAACTGAGGATAGAAAAAACACGAAATGTGGGTGGTTTTCAACATAGGAATTGACGGGGTCAGTTGCTGCTGGTCAGCATACACGACAGCCAAAACAAGACTGCCCAACGAACCACACTTCCTGGATATCCGGCCAGCATTGTAAGGACGGTTATTTTCCTGCACAAAATTTTCCTATCCAACTGAAAGGCGGTGACAACCAATCGTTTTCACGTTAGGGAGTGAATGGGCAGGACAATTTATGGACAAGCTGGAAGAACAATGTCACCCTTAAAAGCCCTGTTTGTCGGAATGATGCGGAGGGTTTTAACTCCCTCTGCTGGAATAATGTTGGTCATTTGTTGTCCACTTTAGGCCGTTATTTTTTGACAAATGCTTCGCTATCCGGTTCTCACGTCAGTAAAGAGTTTCCGGGGATACATTCTGGTGGTCTTTAGGGTGAGAAATTAAAAGCAGCTATATAACTGCGGGTGACCTTGCGATTCAGGACACTTTCCTGCATTGTGCTATTACGCCTTGTTAACTAACGGGATTAAAACTCCATAGACAGTGAGCATGACTAGAAATCATTGCAGCTTAGATTTTCTCGATAATCTCGCTAATCTACTAATATAAACTATTGTTCGGAAACGGTTGACAATTGGAATTTGACAAAACATAAAACGCCGGTGAATAAACTTCAATATCCGAAATTGCATGTCAAATTAAAAGACGGATATTAACAACATTAAAAAATAAAGTAATAAAATATGAACAGATCATTTCATTTAAAGTCAACAAGGCACTCAGCCTAACCATCTCAGATATTCATGAAACTTTCAGAAATCATCTTAAGTTTAGATATAATTGAAAAAATATATCTATCATTCATAAGATGAATAATTAATTTTTGAAATTCATTAAAAAACACTTTCTTAAAAATTTGTCGTTAGTGCTTCAAATGCTATAACTCAAACTCTATGGAAGTTACAGAGCGTATAATAGCTTAATTTAATAACAATTATATGCACTTTAGTTTGATCGACTTGAACAGTTTTGGAGAAAAAAACTCGCAAAATTTTTAAATTAAAAATTAGAAATTTTTAAAGATAAAATCCTTTGAAAAGTTTTTTGAAAACGGTTTTTTAAATGTATTATAATTAATACATCCAAGAGTTTTCAGAGTGGAACCATCAGTTACGCAGTTATTAAAATTTGTTAGCAAAAATTGCAATTAAATATCCTACATTATTTGCTCCACCTGTGATCTTTTCATGGTCCCACTATGAAAGTTTTTAGATATATTCACTAAAATACGTACTTTTAAATCATATATTTTTATTTTAAAATTTTCAAAAGACGCTATCTCAAATAGTTTTAATTTTTTAAATTTCAAAAATTTCCGAAAAAATATTCAAGTTCCATATCTAGTTATAGTGCGTGCGATTCTCTTTAAAATGAGTTATTATAAAACTCTGCCGCTCAATAAACTTAAATTATTACATTTTAAAACAAAAGTTTAGCAAAAATTGCAAACCTACATTATGAGTTGTAACTGTTGATTCATCTCTGGAATGGAACTAGTACTCTGAAAAGTTTTGGATGTACAGTGCAACCTCTTTTGTCCGGGCTAACTGGGACCAAAGACAATCCATATGATAAAAAACCCGGATAATTCAGTTAACATGGGTAATAATAGCTTAAATAAGCAGATTTTCAGTTCTTTACGAGTTGGCGAAAAAGTAAAAAATGACAAGCTTTGCATTCTTTATTACAATCCTACTCTCGCCAATTTTCAATTCAAATTAATTATAGGAGGCGTTGTTGTCTCTGACCAATAGCTCCTGATAGAAGTAAAACCAAGACCCACCCACTTTTTGAAATATGACCCATCAAATGAGTCATGTGCTTTGGTCGTACAAAATTTAAATTTTGTACCTTTTGGTTGATTTCTTATATTACAAGGTATGTTTTATGTTTCAAGCTCTCGAACCAACATATCATTGGGAATTCCGTTCGTTAATTTTCCCCTGAATATCTTCCCTTCATAAAGACGGACGTTTCTGAAATAAGCGGAGTCAAGGACCAACATTTAAAAGCTGTAGGGGAAACCCGGCTAAAGTGGATACCCCGGGCAAAGCGAATTTTGCCTATAACTCCCAAATAATTAGTTGGACGGCAGCCGCAATGTTATAGAAACGGTCGCCTGTTGCCGCTCCGTGTGCGGCAAACACGTCGAGACGAGTTCGCGTCACGTGACGCCAGCGACCGAACAAAGTACGTTTTGGGGAAAACAATATTAGTTTACAGAGGTTAGTGTTTCATTCATAACTTTAATACTATTTGCGGCATGTTCTTTTTTATGAGTAGGATTTGATGTACGATTATATAGCTTTCAACTATCCGTAGACGACGAGTTTAGATGCTCTGGTTTTTTAGTACTTTTTAGTAACCTCAAAAATGTACCTGAAGGGCAAAGCGGATTGGGCAAAGTGGATACCATATTCATTATGCCCGGTCATGACAATTCACTTCATCCGAACCTGGAAGTCCTTCAATTTTAAGATCTCAAGACAATGCTATCATTGAAGACCATCCTAACACTCCCTTGGGATCTGAAACAACAGACTAAATCCAAGACAATCATGTTCCCACCGCTTCATCCAAACCTGGATGTTCTAAGAACTACTACAGTCTTTCAGTTTTATAACCTATTCCTCTGCCTGTTAAACCAATAACAACACGCAAACGAAAACTACAGATATCCAAACTCCTGAAAAGCACTCCAGTAAAGTACAATCAGAAAAAAAAAATTGAAAAAAAAAAAAAAAAAAGCTGTCATGAAGTAACTAGATGACGTTTCGACTAAAGCTTCTCAAAAGACTGTTAAAAAGACCACTACCAAAAAGACTGAATCAAAAATCTCTGCTACAAAACATAGGACTGCATAAGAGAATGATAAGAAGTAGGAAGTAAAGAAATTTAATGATGTAAGGGGCATTTTCTGTGATGAAATATTCATTGAAGAAGATGATCAGCCAAAGGAAAACAGGATACAATGTCGTATTTTTACTCAATGGTGTCCTAAAGAGTGTTCAGCATTCGAAAATGGTAATGATTTTGTTTGTGATGACTGCAATAATTAGTAATGTAGCAGAAAAATGTTTTTTTTTTTTTTTTTAAATATGCTCCTAAACTTTGGATGTTGACTTTTTTTAGTTTAATTTCTTTGTTTGTTATAATAAATACTGCAATAATTAGTACTGTAGAAAAATGCTTTTTAATATGAGCCTGTAATTTTCGATGTTTATTTTATTTTTAAGTTCAATTTCTTCGTTTGTAATAACTACAATAATTAGCATTGCAGCAAAAGGCTTTTAATATGTTCCTTTAATTTCTGACGTTTATTTTATTTTAAAGTTCAATTTCTTTGTTTGTAATAACTACAATAATTAGCATTGTAGCAAAAAAATTTAATATGTTCCCTTAACCTTTGGCGTTTATTTTATTTTAAAGTTGAATGTCTTTGTTTGTAATAAATATAATAATTAGCATTGCAGCAATAAATTGTTTTCTGGATATGTTCCTTTAATTTTCGATGGTTATTTTATTTTTAATATTTAGTTTCATGACAAATAATGTTGTTATTCGCTTTACCCCAGTACCGAATCCACTTTACCCGGGGTGTTGGGCAAAGTGGATATTCATGCCATTGTTGAAATTTGGCCTCATATCTAATAGTGTAATTCATATTAAGGACAACTGTTATTGCATTACGTAAGTTCATTAAATGAAGACTGATTATAAACATTTGTTCCAATTTCCAAAGTTATATCTAAACGACAATAATAAAGGAAAGCTAAGGCATTCACGTTGCCCGGGTTTCCCCTACTATACACTGTCTTCAGGTTCAAACACGTGTGTCATTTCAGTAAAGCGAAGTCAATCTAACACTTTATTATTGTAATTCAACTGTAGTGGTTCTATAATTTACTGTGTACAATAAATGCAGGAGCTTGAGCTACACATTTATTAAAAATAAAAGGCGAACGTTCGGAGTAGTTATATTTATGTTCTTGCTATCATAATTCAAAATTATTTAAGTAAACATTAAAAAAAATATTAAAGCAGCAAATTTGATCCAAAAAAACGAGATCCTTATAAACGAGGTTCTATTGCATTTATAAAAACACATTTTTTTTCTTGAAATTTCTAAAGGAGTACATCTTTAGAATTTTAAATTTTTGTCAGAAACATTTTTGAAGTATAAAATTTTCGTGTATAAAATTGTCTTTAAAATGAGACTTAATACAACTCTGTAGCTCACACAGAACTTGAGTTTTATCATTTTAAAGCATTGCCGGAAATTAAAGAAAAGTGCTTTTTAACGAATTTCAAAAATTAATAACTCATCAGTTATGAATGATAGATTTAAAAAAAATATATCTATCGAAATTTAACATGTCAAAGACGAAAAAATGGTTGGTTAACCCATTAATGCCTGACATTTTTTTTTTTCAAAGATTTTTTGTTTACGGGTTGCAAATAGTGTTTAATAGACAGGAAAAATAATTAAAATAATCTAATGCAAAATATAAATGTTTTATTAATAACAGAAAAATTGTCCCTAAAAAGGGACGCTAGGCATCAGAGGGTACATGCTTTTTCAACGACAAATATTTTTTTTGTCGACGATTTAATACTTGAAAAAAAAAAAAAAACTTTCCGACTTTGTCATTTTTGTTGAGTTTGGTGTCAGCAAAATGTAAATACTGCATAATTTGCTCAAATCGATTTCTACTCATTGCAGAACTAATTGCTATGTCGTTGACATCAGTTGATGGCTCCAGTAGAGTCTCCGCTGGGGCAAGCATGCATATCCACTTGTTAATAGGATAGCCAAGAATAAACGCAGCTCCTCTCGCATTACAGAAGAGTATGTATTGTTTTTTTGTCGAGCATAGAGGGTGCTCTGAAAAACAAATTAATCCAGTATTTAATCTGTAAAAAACTCTTCAAATATTGACACTGGTGTCCATTCAACATTCAAAAAGCTTGGTGTTTCCACATTCCATACATTATTTTTTTTTATTGATGGATATATCTTTCTTGACCCAATTTCTTTCTGTATTTTTTTTCTTTATTTTTCTGCGTTTGCTTGGAAGATACTGCTCAACATCATCACTGTCACTTGACTGACTATCTCCAACACATACTACCTTACCCTGATTAACTTTTCTAATGGTCATTGTAGCAGAAGATTTCAACTGTTGACCTGATAATTGATTAATATCAACTGAGTCATCCGCCCACTGTATTCGTCAGTAATTTCACTAACTTGTGAAGGTGGACAAATGCATATATCAGCCTCCTTGAATTCTTTATCATCAGAGAGCTGTTCCAGAAGTGCTAAGGCTTCTTCAAAGTCAGACAAAACAATGAGAAAATCTCAATGAGTTACTGAAGATTATTAATGTCAAAAAATAAATCAGGTTTCAAAGAAGTTAATTTTTGAAACAGTTAGCTTTTCAAATTTCCCTAAGTATTTTTCGAAATTGCAGAAAAAATTGTTACTGAAATATCTTTAAAAAAGGTAGTTTTATTATTAATTAGTCTTTTTAATTTTTAAAAATAAAACATATTGCCTATTTTTTAGTCTAAAAACATTTAATAACTTCTTTTGAGGCCAATTATGAATTCTAAGCAAGAAACTAGCAACGATTCAACAATGCAGCCTTTACTGCCTAGCGTCCCTTTTTAGTGACGCTCTTAAATTGCTATAAAATCCATAAAATTTTTAAAATCTACAAAAATGCAAGAAAAGGTAAACTGAAATATTGATCAAAGTAACATATGTATCAAATACAAATTGATTTACTTGTTAAAAATTTTGAAAACTTACTTTTCTGTTCTTGACATTGTGAACAATGAAATTCTTCACGAAGATCGTAACAAAATGGTTACAGAACACACTTTATAACGATTATGTGCTGCCGTCTGCTAGTAACGAATTGAAACAATACTAAAGTAATAAATGAACACAATTATTGAGTTGAAATGTTTACTTTTGGGAAATTGAGACACAATTTTTGGACCGTCCCTAAAAAGGGACGCTAGGCATTAATGGGTTAAAAAAATGCATTCAAAAGTATTGCTAAAGTCTTACTGTTGTTATTAGCATTTTTTATTGCTAGTATTGCTAGTTAGATATATGAATAACTATAAAAATATTCATAAACTAGCTTATTACCCGGCGTTGCTTAGATGCTTATTAACGCGGCATACCTTAATATTAAGAAGATCAAATGATGAATTCTATCCTCATGAGCCAACCGCCTCCTAGGTACAAACCCTCAAAAGAGCTTAAATAGCATCAGATGTAGAGAGATGTCAAAGAAAATCATGAAAGTTTCATGATTATCTAAGATGGTCAAGTTGAAATTTCTTTATTTCTTTATTTTTTTTTCGGTTGATTTTTCATTGGATGAGATGAACACAATTAAAAACAATTTAAATGCATTAAAAAATTCTTAACCCTACCCAGTGGTGTAGCTACAGTGTTTGCCGCCCGGGGCGGTTTCTCAATTTGACGCCCTTTGTTGTGAATAGCTAACACTTTAAACTGTCAAGAGTGTTGAAATTAAAACTAGAAATTTAATTAAAGAAAAAAAAGACGTAATTATTTTCTACATACTTATAAAAGAAAAAAAAAAGAAGGGGGAAAAGGGCCACACTTGGTGAAAATAGCTAAATTTACGTAAAAAATTTCTTATATTGAGGCAGTTTTTGGGAAAGTGAAGGGAAAGGGTGAGTTCGGTTTGCTTTCGATTTTTTTCAAAACTGAAGCCTCTTTAGTGTTTCTTTGTTGACGTTAGGGGATCGGTGGGCACCGCAAGGAAATGTTCCAAAATCAATGTTTAAAATGCAGCTTAGGCTACTTTGTGGAGAGGTTAAGAAAATTCTGAATGGTCGGATACTCAATTCAAAAACTTTCAGCCCTGAAATATGCAATTTTACGCTTTCTTTGGCAACGCAATTGCATGTGTATTCTAAGACAGTTGTAAGTGTTAGGAGAGAGAGAGAGTCGCTGAGATTCCTTACTGAAATATTTCTTTAGATTGAAATCAATTTTAATGGCATCTTTTGTGATTTACTGGATTGGGGAAAGTTCGGCTTCTTTCCTTGAAATTTGTTCAGCACCAAAGCCTCAAAAACGCAATTTTATGCAATCTTTCGTGACGTTAAAGGTTCCCTAATATATAATGGCATCAAAAATGTTGTGAAGCCAGGCGGCTCTCTAAAGGAACCTTTCCATAATTGACGCCCGACTCTAGACTTTGTTTGATATTGATAATGTTAGGAGCAAAAGGGGGCAGAGAGAGGTTTCCCTCCCAAAAACTTTCTTCGAGCTGAAGTTCATTTTAAGCTATCTTTGAAAAGGAAGAATTAGTGAGCTCTCCCACCCACGCACATTTTTATGTGCGAAATTTTAGGCTATCTTTGGGAACGTTGGGAAAAGTTCTGAGGAGTTTGGCTTTCCTTCCTCGAAAAATTTTCAAAATTGAAGTTTTCAAAACGCAGTTTTAATTTTTGGAGACGTTAAATAAGGGGGGGGGGGGTGATTAAGGTATCTTTCTCGGAAAATTTCCGAAACTGAAGTCCTAAAAACGTATTTTAAGCTATTTTTGATCACGTTAAGAGATAAAGCTATATGTTGAGATCTAAGAAGAGAGAGAGAGAGAGAGAGAGAGAGAGGGGTTTTCTCCAATAAAATTTTTAGAACTAAAGTCCTAAACAGGCACTTTTTGGCTGTGTTTGCTACGTTAGAGAAAAAGACAGGATTCGTGGTTCTACCCAGAAATTTTTAAACATTGAGGTTCAAAACCGTATTTCAAAGCTATCTTTGTGATATCAGGAAAAGAGATGAAAGATTAGAGAGCTCTCCCCCCTAAAAACCTTTTGAAGCTATCTTTCAAGCAGTTAGATTACAGAGTGGAGTTGGAAGCGGTTCCCAACCGGAATGATTTGAAATTGAATACGCTAAAAAACAATTTTAGACTATGATTGGCCAAGTTAAGGGACCAAACCAAATGTTAAAAAATGAAATTCGCTCACCTTCCATAAGGAATAGACCAATATATGAACCAAAGTTGTCAGATTTTCTACTCTCAAAAGCGAAAAACAGAAATCCCTTTTACTTAGGCTTGCCAGACACCTCAGTTCGACCGGGACAGTGCCGGATTTCAGACAAAACTCTGGTGTCCCTGCCGGTTTTCTTCATGTCCCGGAAAATGATAAATTTAATACAATATGACCAAAAAAATCTAAAAATAAGAAACTGAAGGATTATTTAGGGGATAGGTAATGTGTAACATTAACATAAAAATTAATAAGTGTTAGCTTTTGAAGATTTTTGTAACAAGATTGAAAACGAAGAATGTTCTGGCCGAATGAAAATACATGAAAATATATTTCAGTTTTTTTCCTCATTTATAGTTTCTACTTACTTCAGTAAGAAATTATATGTTTAAATTTATTTCCTTGTTTCATGGGTTTTGGTTCACCTCTGATTTCGGTTCATAGTAACCATTTATTCATAGCATTGAGAAGAAACTACCCACTAAAATATTAATCTAAAAACGAACCAACGCACCCTTCTGAATGCCTGCGACACTGAAGGGGGGGGAGGTGGAGGGGGGTGTCCCACTTCTGATTTCCCGGATGAACATTTCAGAAATCTGGCAAGCCTACTTTTACTTCTTTCGAAATCGAGAACTCTTGTAATGAATGAGAAATCTAAGTAAACCCTGCAACATATAAAGCACCCGTGTAATAAGCAGTAAATTGTTTCGTGTACCATTTTCACCCCCCCCCCCGCCTCCGCTTCTTACTCTTGTCACCATTTTCTTAAAGTTAAAAAAAAAGGTTATGTTCCACTAGGAGGTTTTCAAGAATCTCTCTTAAAATTCAGTGTTAACTCTTTCTTACAGTGAAAAGTGTCAAACCTCTTTGTTTTCTTCCTCCTGGAGTTAACTTTTACAGTCTAAAAAAATATTGGTCCCATGACTGTCCACTGCCGCTCCCTCAGAAACAAAACAAGGAACTCTACTGATATGCTATCAAGGAAGACTTTTGAAAGTTTTTTAAAGAAATCAGAAAGTATTGTATGTAAGTAATTTTAATCTGGTAGTGACACACGACTTACAACTCGAAGATTTTCTTTTTGCCCCCAGTAACAGATTAAAACCATAATTGTGAAAATTTCACTTTCGTTTTTCGAACGAAGTAATGGGAGTCGGAGTATATGGTTGAATCGTACATCAGAATACGTTACTGAAATACTGAAGATGAGATATGTCATGGATATTTTTGTATATACTTCAAAGTATGAAAGACTACTTTTGGTGTCCAAGCCTTTGATGCAAGGTATAGAGAAGAAAAACACATAGGAAGAATTCAAGCATTATTAAATCAATTTCCGAATCCTGTTTAAAAAAAAAATATTAATTGTAAAGCTAGTACAAATATTGAAATTATAAAAGTCAAATATATGTATTCCGTTCTGCAATTTGGTCGGATTTTCTGTTGATACTTTTAGGGTTGTTCGAAAAAGAACGATAATTAACTTTGTTTTGTGTCATGTTTTGCAGCCCAAAATACAGAGCGTCCGAAAAGTCTTTGACACATTTTAAAAGTACATAGAAAAACTACAAATTTTCGTATGAATATGCGGTTTATGCCACAATACTTCACAGGTTCAAGAACTTTTTGTGACATTGTAAAAAAAAGATTAAAAGTGTAAATTGTAGGTAATTTACATTGAAAGCTGAATTGTCGCAAAAGGAAAACAAACTCTTACTCTTACGGTACAGCGAATACTTATAGCCAATTGTTTTTTTTTTCCTTTTATTTTTTTACGATGCCATTAAAAGTTCTTGAACTTATGAAGTATTATGGCCCAAACGCATATTCATACGACAATTTGTTGCTCTTCTATGATTTTTTTTAAATGCTTTAAGGACTTTTCAGAATATCTGGAGCAGTGCTATAATTGGTATACTTATGTGTATTATTTAATAACTAGAAAGTCGCCCGCCAAGGTATGACGGGTGAAAATTGCTTCTACATTTGAACAAAGCCATTGCCTGTATGGTGATATTTTGATCGTTGAAATTTTAACCTTAACTTCAGTGAATTAACCGTAAACTCCAGTAGATGGCGTTCATTATTGACCACTTTTTGGTTCCTTCATTCCCCTGAAATGACACAGTCTTATCAGTAAAACAGTTAAATTACCTTGTCATGATAAAGCCTTTCCCTGCATGTTAAACATTACCAAAACATGTTCTCAAATTATCATGCCGTGTCACGAGTTTCATTGTTGATGACGTCAGGAGCGTTACTCGATCACTGGCTATTATATATATGAGGATTAGTATTAGACTGTTAATCACAAGGTTTAATTTTCAAAAAACTCTCGCAGCTCCTTATGATTCAAAACTTCTTTTAATATGTTTTTCGTCTGAATTCAATCTAATATTTTAAAACTCGCATAAAATCGAAATGAATACAGAAGCTGGGCTCCCGTGTAAATTAAGCCTCAGTTGGACAAAATTAGATTGCAGTATCACGTAAAACCAGGTTTAACTTTAATCAGATTAAAACATCCGTTTTTTGAAATAAATACACATGTCCTGGACATGACAGAATACATTAGCCTTAAGCAATGCATCCAATGTGCAATTCGACCATGAGAATCTCCATGATATTCATGAAAACAATGGTGGTTAATAATCTGGGGTAAACGAAATGCAGCTGAATAAGATATGTTTTAGAATTGGAGGTCACTGTTCTAATGCCTGAATATTCTGTCCTTGAAAATAAGTACAATCGCTATATGTATCATTAACAAAAGTGGCGTTTTATAATTCACAGGAAGAACTCTAAAAATGAATTCTCGTGCTTTTGTCCCGACTGATCTTCTATCCGGTTTACCGCTTTGATCCGGAGTTATTTGGTTTTCAACGTTACGGGTTGCATGTTATTCGTAAAAGGGTAACATGTCTTTTCAATAGCATTCTTTCATGTATCCAGTAAACTAGTGTTATTTTAATTTTCAAACTGTCAGTTCTCTTGTGAATGTGACGTGTATTTTGTCAAGAAAACCTTTTTTGTTTGAAAGAGTTAGATTTGAATGAATCAACTAGAAGTTACACTTTAACACCCCCATTTCTTTTTAACTAGAAAGTCGTCCGTCAATGTATGGTGGGTGAAAAAAGCTTCGATTCTTCTACATTTTAATGAAACAATTGCCTATTTGGTGATATTTTGGTAGTAGAAGTTTTAACCCTAACTCCAGTGGATTAACCCTAAACTCCAGCAGATAGCGTTAATAGTTGACCACTTTTTCGTTTCTTCACTCTCCTAAAATGAGTCTTACCAGTAAAACAGTTAAGTGACCGGATTCAGTTCAGCCTTGTCAAAATAAAGCATTTTCCTGCATGTCAAGCATTTCCAAAAATTATTATCAAACTATCATGCCGTGGCGCGAGTTTTATTTTTGATGTCGTCAGGAGCGTTACTCGATCATTCGCTATTACATGTATGAGGACTCTTCTGAAAATCTTGAGTCTCTTTAACAAGAAATAAGTCATTATTTGATGCTAAGTTTGTGGTAACTAACCTACCATTTCATGTAGAAACAGAAGCAGACCGCTTTTGATTGCGAAAATTAAATGTGAAAAAAAAAAAAAAAAAGAAAAAAAAAGAAAAAAAAATATCATGTAAACCACCTTAACTGTATTCTTTTGCTTTCACAGAATATTTTCCAACCAATAATTGATTTGATTTATAACTAATTTCTCATCCAATACCTACTGCTTTTAAATCAAAATGAACTAGACTGTTTTAAACTCCTATGATGAATATCTTTATTTGATAACAAAGAGTAAGAACTGTTAAGCTGCTCTTTAAAATCTTTTCTTTAGCAAGACACTTTTTGCGTTCAAATTTATTTTATGTGTAAGTAAAGTTGAATTGAAATAGAGAGCGAGAGAGAAAGAGAGAGAGAGAGAGAGAGAGAGGATAAAACATGTAAAAAAAATTCTTAAAAAAAATCTTTAACAGTCCAAGATTTGACAAAAAAAAAAATTGTTATGGTTTTGTAATGTTTTGAAAACAACTAAAATAAAGTAATTTCACGAATCCCTCTCCCCCCTCAAAGTGTGACATCGTTTGTGGACAGCACCTTAGCCAAAGTGATGCACATAGGCAATTGAAAGTGGCTTCTACGAGTATGGGGGGGGGGGAAGCTGAATATTTCATGAGGTTAAATAACAGAAAAGCGTGCAAAGATTTAGAAAATAATATGGACGAGCAGTCCTACTTTCAATTAGGAGACAATGAAGGCTAGCTGCGAAATTTCAAGTCCTAACAAATCCTTTCGTCACCAACATTAACTTGGCTAACAGTGTACCGGAAAGAAAAAAGTTATGAAGTAAGGTTTTATTTATAAAAGACTAAAAGTAACATCACCAGTAACAGACATGCTTAAGACATCGCTCTCAGGTTAACTCAATTTTCTGAGTGTTTTAATGTATTTAGACTTTTTAAACGATTTTTCTCTCATGCTACTGCATCTCATCTAACATTTGACAGCTTCTGGATCCTCTGAAATAGTTAATTCTATTTTTATTTGCTCAATTTCGAGAAATGGTCCGACCCCCAGTAACAGACGCCGAAACATCTGATGATAACCAGTAACAGATAGAATAATGAAAGGATGAGTATTGGACAAAATTCCCTTTTTCTCTTCAAAATGTGCAAAAGTTGTTTTAGAGCTAAAGCCTTATTAAATTCAAATGAACATGAAACACCAGCTCATCTCGTGGTGACTGCTCGTAACCTTCCACCACCGCCTTGAAAATACCAACTGGCTCATAAAATTCACTCATATAACACTAGATGGCTGCAACGTATTCATGGGCCACAGCAACATCAGTTTAATCCGCCTAAAACTCTTATTATTTCAATCCAAGTTTTTAACAGTCTGTTACTGGACCCTTGTCTGTTACTGGTGCCGTTACCCTATGTATTATTTTTGTATATTAGATTTTTTTTTTTTTAAATAAATTTGCCTCATCAGTGCAAGACTGTATAAATACTCTGGCTTTAGATATTTTATTAAGTAAAACAAAACAGTTGAAAATGAAACTTGTTTTCATTCATGAATACAATTATTAAGTTTTTATCTTGCACGCTGTCTGTCACGCACTTATCAAAAACTTAAATAATCAACTCATCATCTTTAGGCCATATGAGGTGCCTAAATTAGTTGGTACATACTTCGTGATTGAAACTAACATCTATTGTCTGAAAATGAAAGTGTTCGCTAACAAGGCGAATAACTGAATTGCTTCCTTAAACTTTCTTTAAAAAATAGTCAAAAATAAATGCACTTAACATAATCCATTCTATAGTTATTTTCGTTTCACTTCAATTTGAAAGCTTTACAGCTTCGTGTCATCATCAAGCAAACACAGGCGCTGGAGGAAAACTTTCATAGGTTGAACTATGCCACAAGACCAACTCGCCAATGAGGTCAAGCAAACATGGAGTTTGTACCTTGAGTTCCTTCCTTATGTTCACGTAGTAAGGAAAAACACATATTTAAGAATATAAGACTGAAAATGAAATGTTTTTTAGGTGTATATACTGAGAAAATTCCTTTGATATTTGCTAACAAGCATACGATTATTACGGTCAAAATAAGAATTAAAGTGTAGAGAAAAAAAATTATTTTAGTTCATACGTTGAACTAAATTAAGTATTTCTTTTTTCATGTTTTAGTTCAAATCCTGTACTTGAATATTTTCATTGGCCCTGCTATGTGAATAATAATTTGGAAGGATATGCATGAAATACGTATAATGAGAAGAAAAAAAACTGTCTGACAAAAGTTTAAAACCACAAGTAAATAAAGTAACTCATAAATATTTCGAATGGTTGAATGCTGTAGGAAATTAATATCATTCATAGTAAAAAAAAAAAGAAGAAAACTTGGTATATGAAAACACAATCCTCAAAAACTTGTGAAAAATTTTGCACATAAGTTTAAAAAGAAATTGTAAGTACAGTTGCCTCAAGTTGATATGAACATCAAAGCAGGGTTCACGTGCCCGATGAGAGTCACCGGAGGTCACTTTGACGATCTACTGATTTTTTTTTTTTTCTAATTTGGCGGCAAATTTTCCTTGATGATTTGGAAAAGTTGAAGACAGTGAGTTTTGTAACAATACAATCATTTTAAAATGTTATACAATGTCTCTTTTTATACAAAGACATAGGTTAGTATGCATTTTATTTATTTATTTATTTTATCATTCGCTAAATTTCGGAATTTCATTCGGTAAATTTAGTATTTTCTCCCTCCCGAAAAGTTAGAACTTAAAGGGGAAACTAGTTTAGATGGGTCAAACACTCCATTTTTTTTTCGTCATAAAATGACAGTGAAACTATTCATGAATATGTTTCCCAAATTTCAGTGAAAAATTCTGATTAGTTCCGATGCTATGAGCACTCAAGTGACTGTGGAGATTTGAATACGTTCACGGCAGTTTTTCTAAAAAGTTTTTCTCGACTGGTGGGCATTCTAGCTCAAAGAGTTTCTTACCAATCATTCTAAAAATTTGTGTGAATATTCTTTATTTACTTATAATCTGTATGAACCTAACTTTGGGATGATATTATTAAAAAATATATTTTTTTTAATGCAAAAAATGTGAAAAAAAAAGAAAAAAAAAAGGTAGAAACCCATGACATTGTAATCAAACACCTCAAAAACATGCAATTTCAACTTTTTTGATCAAAGTTAGGTTCATATTCTAATAAAATATGTTCTTAACGAGAAAGAAAAATGGTAATGATTACAGATAAAATTGCAGCTTCGGTAATGTCCACAAGCAATAAGCTCTGACGGCGACCGCCCATGGACAGCAGCTTCTAGTTTCTAAACTTGAAAAAAATAGAGTGTACTTCAAACGATTAATACAATGTCTTCTAAGTTTGAACAAATTCTGATTATTTTTTCTCTGCTAAAAAATTCACGAGAAACAATAAAATTTCGGCCACCTAAACTGGTTTACCCCCTTAAATGACTATCCTTCAAAAATATTAATTATCTATAAACTAAAAAGTCGCCCGTCAAGGTATGATGGGTGAAAATTACTTCTACATTTCAACGAAGCAATTTCCCGTTTGGTGATAGTTTGATCGTTGAAATTTTAATCAGCTCCAATGGATCAACCCTAAACTCCAGTGGATAGCGTTCATCGTTGACCACTTTTTTGTTTCTTCACTCTCCTAAAATGACACTCTTACCAGCAAAACAGGTAAGCTACCGAATCCAGTTCAGCCTTGTCAAAATAAAGCATTTCCCTGCTTGTCAAACATTACCCAAAAATTTTCAAATTATCATGCCGTGGGGCGAGTTTCATTATTGATGACGTCAGGAGCGTTACTCTATCCTTCGCTATTATATATATATGAGGATATTTTTCTGCGGTCTATGATATCAGTACATGTATGTAAAGTCCTTGAAAGTTCATTTAACGTTTTTTTTTTTTTTTTTTTTTTTTTTTTTTTTTTTTTTTTTCAAGCTTTAAGAGTGAAGAAACTTTAAAATTTTTTTTGTTTCTCTGGTAATTCATTTATAAAGGTTTCATGCTTACATTGCACATAAAAGCTTGAAATCTTTCGTAATTAGTGCTTTTTTATAGTTTTTGTTCCATTATTTTTATTTAATTTTATTTAAAAAATTCGTTGTATTTCTAATTTTATAAATTTCGAGATATCTAACCTCAATTTCTGCAAAGTTATCGGTTATATTCCACCTAACTTCTTATTAGAAAAAAATAGTCTAAACTTTGAATTTTTTTTAACGATGCAGACTAGTTTCCTTCTGATACTACTCTGTTGAATTAGAGCAAAACAGGTAAAATTAAAATGACTAGGAATTCAATCGGATCTATTTAGAAACTAGAAAATAGCCCTTCAAGGTATGACGGGTGAAAATTGCTTCTCTTCTTCTACATTTTAACGAAGCAATTGCCTGTTTGGTGATATTTTGATAGTTGAAATTTCAATCCTAACTCCAGTGGATTAACCGTAAACTCCAGTAGGTAGCATTCATAGTTGACCGCTTTTTCGTTTCTTCATTCCCCTGAAATGACAGTCTTACCAGTAAAATAGTTAAGTTGACGATCGAGTTCAGCCTTGTCACAATAAAGCCTTTCCCTGCATGTTAAACATTACCAAAACAAATTATCCAATTATCATGTCGTGGCGTGAGTTTCATTGTTGAATCAAGCGCGTTACTCTATCATTGGCTATTATATATATGAGAATGGTGAAATAAGATTGGTCTCAACTGATTTTTTATTCAGTCAGCATTCTGTTTTGGTACAGGTATATTTGAACTTTGATTCTTGAAACTGACAACATAATTGACATTCAACTCTTTTGAATGAGGGCACGCCGCTAATATCGTGACTTCCCATTAAAAGAGCTTAAGATCTAACTCACCATAATCAATATAGAAACATTGGAGTCTACGTAAACTCTAAGTCTTCTTTATTTTTTTCGGTTTCCTGAATTTCATTCAAATATCAGCACTTTATAATGATTATAAAGTCATCTGTGGATTTGAGCTTAAAACGCACTCCTCATGAATTAAAAATTTTAAATGTCACTCACCTTTTTTCTAACGTTCAACCAAAAATTGTATCTTATGCAGGAGATTACAAGGAAAGTCTTACAATATTAAAATGCACAGTTTGTAACAGCAGTTTGTTTAAATAAAATAAACATATTCATTCCTCTTACACTATGTGCACATTTTAACCATGTCCTAAGTCGTCATTTAAAAACTGATGTACTACATTATATAGATATCAATGCTTGTTCTAGAGCAGGAATTTCCAAGCGCGGTGTTATATATAACTTTTAGGTGTGTTAAGACATATTTTCGTACATGGGATGAAAAGTAATAAAGATAAGCCTTTTGAAATGAGCCACGTGTTTTTCTGAAAATCTATTCGTTTTACAATTGGTAGATAGCGAGCCACGTGAAATATACATAAAAATGCGAAGAGTTACGAGTCAAGACAGGTGGAAATTTAGAATTTTTCAAGGAATTCATTCAGTTCAGTCCTAACTTGAACGGAGACATTCATTAAAAGCAGTTGATTTTCCTTTGTAAATATGGTATTGAAAGCATTCATACGTTTAAATTTTTGATACCAATTAAATGAGCGAATTCTGGCATTTTGGACCGGCAACATTGTGAACCGGCGACATTTTGGACCGGAGACATTTTGGACCAGCGACCAACATTTTGACCGCAATATTGACCATTTTGTTTACAATAGATAATGGTGATTTACGTAGCACTAAATGATTTGTGTAATGTTTAATTTTTCATTTCAAATTTAAGGCATTTAGGTAGGAAAAACATTTTTAAAAAGTTTCAAATCTAAAATGAAAGAAAATATTGACTATTTCAAAAAAACGGAAAACTTCCAGTTTGCTTCTGTTTAGGAAGCCTCCAATTGGATAAAATATTGTCTCTTTCTTCATTGAAAGTAGCTTCGAAGCGAGAATTAACTAAATTGCACAAAATATTACTAAGATCATTTGTGACTAAAATGGCTTTCATTATTGCCGAGACAAAAGGAAATAAATATGAATGAACAAATCTTTGAGCAAGGAACTCTTTTAAGTAATTTACTTGAAAAGGGAATTGAAAGTGAACTGAAGGAGGACATCTTGACATAAGTCACTTCAAATGTCGTAGTTAGTTTTGTAAGATTTCCTTTAAATTCAAACAATCAGCTGAAATGACAGGTTGATTGATGCATGTCATGTTTAGTACTTCAATATAATAGAACTGTAAAAGAGTTCTCGTTTTATAAGAGTAGTAAATGATTTTTTTTTTCATAAATGATAGGTATCAATCCTCTCTCTCTTTCACACATATACTTTTTGAGTTAAACTCTTTTTGTAGCGACGAGAGTAGCTTAAACATGCAACGGTAGTTGCACTTGATGGGACGTCATAAATTAGAGCTATCTTACAAAAACTACACGAGTCCACTTTTTGATCTCTGGCTTGTATACTTTTTACACTTGCTTAAGAAAATTTTTTTATCCGACTTTTCCGGAAAATGTTTTTAAAAGAGCATGAAAGGAAGACCTGATGTATATTAAAATAGTACTAGCAAAATAAAACGTTAGAAACAAATTTAATAGTTTAGTTAGTTTTAGGAATTAAAAAAGTTTGAAAGTAGGATTATCAGACGGAGAAACGTGTGTCTGTCGCTCTATTCTTATACCTCCAATAACATTTGAAGGAATAATTTGGTCAAAACAAAACGTGTTTAGTTCGGCAGACCTAAGCCAGGGCACTTCAATCCTTTCGTATCTACGCATAGTTGTAGTTCTTCGGATGATAATATGACACAAGACACAATCCTGACCAACACATGCTGGGATAAAATTAGCACGTTTCACGTTGACACTTGCACTATCAGTAAGAAATTCAAAGAACGCGAGAGGCAAAGAGTTAGCCATGAATAAGCTGAAAAGTAATGATTGAAGTAATAATTAAAAAATTCAAACGATTTTTTTTGTAAGTTTGTCATTTTTGTACAATCTATTTTGTAATTTCTCTTGACAACATATTCTTCGTTCATAAATGTCAATACAACTAGTGTAGTGTCAACTACTAGTGCGGGTGTCAAATAATGATGGTGCAACCTGAAAACGTAAATGCTACATGCATTAGAGCAACGTTTCTCAATCTCTTTTAAATTTCAGACCGGTAAACGTTTGCGAAAGACTTTCTCACACCCTCTCTCATTGAGTCCCTGTATTCTCATATGAGATTACCTTTAAACTGGAGCTAAAAGGAATCTAGCGCACCAACGAGAGTTCATAAGCAATGATGCGGTTCAACTCGTAAAATGAATGTAAAAGCTTAGGTTCTTTGTAGTAAGTTACGCACTTAAGCCAGGGTTATTAACTATTCCAGACTGATGAGCCCTTAACAAGGACAAAACTGCTGTCTCTGAATGTCATGATCAGACTTCTAGTACATTACATGTAGTCCTGCCTCAGCCTTGGCTTACGGAAATAACTAACTGCTTATTAATGCGCTGCCTTTCCGAATGAGAAACAAATTGCGAATACTTTTGTTGTTACCAATGGGGTAGTTTCCAAAATTTTAAAAGTATTTTTTTTCTGAAAGAGCATGCTTAAAAACACAGGACCTGACCATTTTTTAAATAATTTGCTTAAGTTTAATATTTTTCAAAAAATACTTAAATCGGTGCGCTTTTATTGTTTATGTTTTGTACGGATGACATCACAAATGATGAAATACCATTCAATGTTGCCATTCATAAAGCTAAATATTTAATTCGCATCTTTATTCACGTGTATTGGCAACAATATGGTTGATAGCAAGCGTAGAGCGCAATTTTAATTCGCTTCTCGATCATCATAACGTGGAAACGCTGCAGAAAGATGCGGCAAAATGCATCATTTGTGACGTCATCAAGATCACGCCTTGTTTGAAAAATCAGACATTTAAAAAAAATAATTAAAAAATAACTGTTGGGAAAATGAAAGTATTTTCTGGGCCCATGTTATTATTTTTGCTTATTCTATCAATTTCAGTGACTAAAAGTAGTACTTTTGACCGAAGGAAACAACCTCATTGGTAAGATTAAATGTTTGCTTTTCCGCGTTAAAAACACTTTAAATTTTGAATATTTCTACAGCTATTCTTTCGTTTATTAGTTATTGTTACGGGCCACAAGCCACGCAACACTAATCCTCAATCTGTGGAACAAAAAGCGTCATCACGCCATTAACTCCAGAAAAGCACAAGGCTACAAATGATTGGAAGTCTCTAAGCAACGCAAGAGATAGTTTGAAAGAGAAAATTTTTGGAATAATTTTATTTATGGTCTTTGTATTTTTCATTAAGGAGGAAATGATGCAGTAACTTTAAGTAGTTAACTTGAAAATACGACCATTTTCAAAAGAAGTTTTGCGCAAAGCTTTGGTCTACCAAGAAAAGTAGGAAGTTCAGTTCATCACGTAACGAAGATTCGCGTATAAGTCTCGCTAGCAACAAATCTACAAAAAGCTAAAAAATGAAGTAAACAGTTTGTTTTTTAATGTTTTGTTTTGACTGATTTTTTTTTTTAAATTAAGATTTTGTGCTTTGTCTAGCTCGCAGGGTAGTTATATAACTGATTTGAATTTGGACTGTATTTAAGAATAAAGCTTGTTTTAGAAAAATAGTAATTTTGTGTAATAATTATATTAATGTATATATCGTCGCCTCAGAGCAACACTAAGACATCTAATCTCAGAAATAACACTGAGATCTCCTACTGTTGCTCTGAGGCGACAATATACGTGGCAATTAAATCAAAGCAAATGAAATGCAGTGATAGTTTGTTTAACCTTTTTCACTGAAATAATTTACTCCTTCTTCTATTAGTTAAGTCTCTCAGAAAAAACAAACAGCTATTTTTTTCCGTCATAATTTAAAGAGTATTAAAAAAAGTTATTTCGATCCAAATTTTTTTACATAACGTCTGAGTTTGACTTGAAGATTTTTTTTTTCAAACAATATGCTTATAAAAAAAAACCGTGCGACATATGAGAGGAGGGAGGGGTCGCAGTGTCACGTTTTGTGAGACTGGGAGAAGGAGGGCAAATTTTTTGGGGAAAAGGGGACAAGATTTAGGACAGCTCAAATTGCTAGGACTATTTTAACTGTTTTTTCCATGTTTTTAAAAGAAAAACATTTGGCAAAAACGTACCGACCCTGGTTATATTGAATAAAATTTCAATGTAGGACGACAAATGTCGACAACTTCAAATCGACATTTCAGGTTAGCTTTCAAACGGCAAAACCAGGAAAATTGGATTTTATAATGAAATGTGAACAGTGTTTTTTTATTTTATTTATTTATTTTTTAAATAATTTCTAGTAGAGAACGGACACTATGACCTTAACTATGAGTGCAGAATTAGGCCTTCTGTAGTTTCTCGTAACACTTTATTTACCGACGGTACTTTAAATTAACATCAGATTCAAAAATGTAATAAAATGCATTTTGAGGATGGAATGTCACAGATACAAATCTGTATCATTCCTTTATACATACTAGATAGCATTAGGGATTTCATTAAGTTATACTTGTTCTAGGTATACTCCTTCAGCGTCTTGTCTCTATTTCAAAATCGTTGTATGAGCCCCTCACCTGTGTTTGACTTTATTTCTTTTTCCATCGCAAGAATTGAGGTGGTATATACATAATTTCTATATACCCCCTCAATTACTATTAAAATATTTTTCAATTTTTTGAAGTCCTGACAACTTTTTGCCCTTTAGATACCAACAGTACTTTAAAATACCATTTCATTTAATCGTCATTAATTACGAGAGTAAGACAATATGCAATTTTTACGTAGTAATAAAAAAAAACTTGAAATAGATTTTCTATGTAACTGGTAAAATGTGGCTAATAAAGGATGTAGGTCAAATGTATTGAAAATTATGAAGAGGCACAAGTTTAAACTTCACAATTCAAAGATAGTCTAAATACCTGTATAAATAATTATATTTTTAGTTCTAACTATTATTATCAGTTACCACTAATGCTGATGAATTTACATTTCAGATGGACGAAAAGGCTGCTTATAGGTTAGTTTGTTAACCTTGTGATTTAACGCTCAAACGCCTTAATGGGCTATATTTCACCAGACGAAACTTTTTTCGTGACTTTTTTCGGTGCGAAGATCATTTAGGGACAATTACTTTCTCGAAGACTATCTCGCATCAGCATATTGAATAGGTGAAAACAAGGAAAATGCCCATCACGCAAATAGTTAACTCGTAGTAATAACTGCTAGATCAACTCGTTTCTCAATTGGCAAAGCCACGGGCGACTGAGTGACATTTTCGAATTAAAACCACAAGCATTTTGTCACACTGCACGCAAAATATACCTCAAAAAAAAAAAAAAAAAAAAAGTCACTTGGTCTTTTATTTACATTAAGATAAATTTAATGGTGTAGTTAAATTCTCAAACTATTTTTTCGTTGATTTTTAAAAAATAGTTAAATTCATGTTATCTGGCTGACGTGCTTTACTGTCCACCAATGAAAAGTCATGGTCATAGCGCAGACTGTGTTATTAAAATTTTTAGGGGTGGGGGGATTTTTGTCTTATTTTGTGGGGGACTCGTTCTTGGGGCGCGGGGGGTGCCATCACCTATTTTTGGGTGGAAGGGGATGACTATCCCTGTTGGCAAGATCGTACACCTATTCTCTTGAGGTACGTGTCTGCAATTTTTACTTACAGTGGCTCCCAAAAGTATTCGTACACTTACGACTTTCAATGAAATAGGCCCCTATCAATTTGTTAAAATTAATGTTTCGGAATAGGTATTTGATTATAAGATCTATGATCTATTTTTAACAAAACTACATGAAAAATTTTAATAACATATCAAAACTTTATTTTTTTAAAACCAAAAAGTGCCGGAAATTTTATCTCAAAAAGTCTTTGTACACTTTAAAAAATGTCTATATATATTATTGAATAATCTAACTTTTTATTAAGTTATTATTTAATAGAATATCATTTAACATCCACAATAACATTTAAACGTCTGCGAATAGATTTCAATGTGTGTTTTTTTTTTTTTTTAATCTTTTTTTGTGCAATTTCAGAGTAAGTGTTCAACCACACTTCGAATTTTACTGTTTCTAGCTCTTTTTTCGTTTTAAAGCCGTATTTTCGTAATCTAGCCTCTAGATTTCTCTAAATATGTTACATTAATTTTAAATCTAGCTATTGAGGAGATATTTCTAAACTTAAGGACAATTTTCGAGGCACGAGACGCAAACGTTGAAAAGCATGTGCTTCTCATCGTTATCTTGATTTAAAAAAAAAAAAAGTTGCTTCCGATAATAAAATTTTGGGATAATAGCTTAAAATCGTTTTTAAAAATATTTAAATGAACAGCATGATTCATTATTTCATCAAAAAATTCCAAATTACCAAGTCCTGAGGCTGATATGCACCCTCACACACGAGCACCTTCACCGTCCTGACTAACTGATCCAATTAAGTTCTTAAGATTAAATTCCTCTTTTTTTTTTTCTATTTACAATTATACAACAATTTAACCAAAAATGCTAAATTTATTTTCGTGTGTAAGTAAGACATTATTCCAAAACGTTTTGAGCCTATTTATCATTGATTTTGCGACGAAAAGCGTAATCTTTCTGTTTTTCGCATGAACAAGAAAATTTCTGCGGGAGGAAGTCCCATTTAATCGAGCTACTCAGAGAACTTGGAGAACAATTTTAGGTGAAAATTAAACGTAAAATGTTTCATTAAATTCTGCAGAAACTTTTACAGCACTCAAATGTGTATTTTTCATATTTTTTTTAACTGTAAATCTCCGATCACACTTTGTTAACTTTGCCGGTTGACCTTTTCTTATCTTGTTTTTGATCCGATTCTTTTGTTTAAAGCATTTTATCAAGCACTTCATTATAGAATGGTATGAATTAACTAATTTAGAGAAATTTCAAACCAATTTACCGCTACTGTGAGGGGAATAAATCGAATTCCAAATGGTGTTTGTTGTTTTTTATGAATAACAGCCATTTTAAAATAATAAGCAGAATATTACGGAATAAATAAATAAATAACTAAAGCTAAATGACTTTACAGTGTCAACACAATGCAAAAATAATTAAAAAAAGCGACGTGTGAAAATTTTAACTATGAATTTATACGAAAATATTTCAGTGCATGATGACTTTTGTGGCGTATTTTTTCTTTGTCTTGACAAATTTCAAAAATAAAATCAGACAATGGTTTGAAAAAAAAAAAAAAACACTGAGTTTTATTTAGAATTGCATAGGAATGATGTGAAAAAAATTAGACTTCGTTTCGAATTCAGTTTCACGTTATTTTGGACAGAACACATACAGGAAAGGTTTACAACCCAAGAGTAGGAAAGAATCGAACGCACAACCTCCGGCTTAGAAGATGAAGTTTCTACCACAGAGTCACGGTTACCTCGTGTGTGCTTTTCGATAATTTGTGCTGTATCAACGCCGCATTTTATTACCGTTACTTTCAGTGCTGGGTTTACGTATAAGCTAAATAAGCTACAGCAACCTTTAAAAATTGACTTGTTTCGCCATCGACATAAAGGACCCCCTTTCCATACATGAGAAAGCTAAGAGCCCCCTTAAGACAAAATCCGACCCTGGTCACTTTAGTGCAAAAAGATATTTATTTATTTCATATGCTTTGTATTGCAACTTTCGTTGTTCCTGTATCAATGTTACTTTTATGACAAGGACAGCAAGACTCAGGTACCACGCTGCATCATTAGCAAAGTCTAACAAAGTCGATTGCACTTACAGTCCTCATGATTGAGGAAAAATTTAACAGCTTCAGTTATAGTAGCGTGCAAACTAAAAACTCTTATGAGAACTCCTTCACAAAAGCGTATGAAACATCGATAGCGACAGTACATGACGCAGCACGTTTTAATTGACAAAAGTCGGAAAAGATTATGTAAAAGGAAGTCCCATGATTATATTATTTCTTGAAAAACATTTGGGCTTCAGTCTCGGATATGTACAAAAGGTTTAATAGTAAGTGTACACGTGCAAAAACTTAGTTTTAACATCAACTGCAATATATTTGGTTTTATTACTTTCATAGAAGGGTCATTCCATACAGATTCAACGGATGAGTCCGCTCGACCATTTTTAATTTTTTTGAAACTCATATCCCAAAAAGATGCATATGAATGATGTTTAAAACCACTTTTATTTTTTCTCTAACCTTAACCCTTGATTTTTCAGAGGTCATCAAAAGTGATTTTCTCAGACAAAAATGGGACTTTTAGACCTTTGCATTTTGGTCAAAATCTATTTAAATTACATTTATGGCAGTTAATTTTACGCTTTGAGGTTAAAGTGCATAAGATGATACTCTTACATGCTGATTTACGTGGCTGTAACTTAATAATTAAAATAATGGCAGCAGGTTAAAGTTGAAGGTCAAATGTAAAATTTTTACTCATTTCAAAGGGGATAACTCGTGTAGGGGACGGAAACACGAAAGAAAATACGGCAAAAACTAATCACTGGAACCATGCTAATAAGAATATGTAACTGTAATTGTGTGTTTGTTTACCCTTTATAAATTACAGCTCCTCAAAGATAAGAAAATTGAGAAAAATGACATTTTTAGACCCCTGTAAACCAAAAGGGGATGGAATTAAAAATAAAATTTCTTGGCCAATTGAACATTCCACTCAAGTACTATACATGTTATATATATTGTTTTGTGTATTTATTTTCTAAAAAGGATACAGGTCTTTGAAATTGTGCAATTTTGCTAGTTAATTTACGCACTAAAACAGAAATAAAAAGTTTGAAAACTTCATTGCACTTTCTTAAATGGCCTATTTAATATATTATACTGAAAAAACATATTTTAAGTATATAAAAAAACTATTTTAATTTGATAACTTAGAAATATTTGGATATGAATGTATAGTTCATACTTGATTGACAGCTTAAGTAGTTAATTTATAGACTATCTACACACAAATTTTCAATACACACAAACATATGTTCTGTACATTAACATATCTAAATTGCCTTAAACATATGAAAAAACATTATATACACAAAATTTAAATTTTAAAAAGTGCGTTTTTTATTTCTTGTTTGAGTGTAGTTTTAAAAAAATGAACTCACTTAGTAGTCACCTAGTTAAGTTGTAATGGTGACTCAAGTATATGGCGTTTTGGAATGCTTTACCAAGGCACATTCATAATTTGCTGCTTTGAAAATGTACTAGGAGCAAGACAATGACAGGGATTCTAAATTTAATGATCAACACAAGTTATGTAGTAACCTTTTAGTAACACACTATTCTTTATACCTATTGCTAGGGGACAATAATTTTACAGTGATAATATTTAAATACGGTGGCATAAAACAGTGATTAAATGTTGTATTGGGAATTTTATTTGCAGAGTCAAACCTTTCTTACAACATTTTTTCAGCTAGTTTAATGTACTGAATGCTCACAAGGATACATGAAATGTTTAGTAGCAAAAATGCAGAAGATATACATTTCTGTAGGAATTAAAATGTGACTTCTAGTAGTTCTTGGCAAGCTAGTCTTAGTAGTATCAATTTTTTTTACGGTTTTTCTGATTCTGTTACAATCTCCATTACCCTGTGATATTGCATAGAAATGTCATTCAGCTCTCAAGTTGACATCCGTTTCATGATTACATAAATTAAGAAAGTTCTTTCTATTTTTGTTGTGTATTTTAGTGAAGTATTTCAGTACGCCACATGCTGTGTCACCACCAGAACTATAGTACTACTGTGTAAGTTCATTTTCTTAAAATTACACTGAAGCAAGAAATGAAAAACGCACCTTTTTTTTTTCCTTTCAACTATGTAGATAATGCTTTTGCACGTGTTTAGGCAAGTTACATAATTTAATGTACAGAGCTTATGTTTGTATGTATTGAAAATTTGTGTGTGTAGATAGTCTATAAATTAACTACTTAAGCTGTCCATTATGTATGAACTACTCATTTATGTCCAAATATTTCTAAGTTATCAAAATAAAATAATTATTTTTATACTTAAAATATCTTTTTCCAGTATAATATATTGCATAGAGCACACACTATACGTAATTTAAGAAAGTGCAATGAAGTTTTCACTTTTTATTTATGTTTTAAAGTGTGAATTAACTAGCAAAATTGCACAATTTCAAAGACCTGTATCTTTTTTAAAAACCAAATACACAAAACAATATGTATAACATGTATAGTACTTGAATGGAATATTCAATTGTCAAAAAAAATTATTTTTAATTCCATCCCCTTTTGGTTTACAGGGATCTAAAAATGTCATTTTTCTCAATTTTCTGATCTTTGAGGGGCTGTAATTTATAAAGGGTAAACAAACAAACAATTACAACTATATTTTCTCATTAGTGTGACTCCAGTGATTAGTTTTTGCCATATTTCACTTTGTGTTTTTATCCCCTAACCGAGTTATGACACTTTGAAATGAGCAAAAGTGTTACATTTGACCTTGAACTTTGGCCTGCTGACATTATTTTAATTATTAAGTTACAGTTACATAACTCAGTGTGTGAGACTATTATCTAATGTACTTTAACATCAAAATGTTAAATGTTCTGCCATGATGGTTATTTAATTAGATTTTGTCCGAAATGCAAAGTTCTAAAAGTTCCATTTTTGACTACGAAAATGACTTTTGATGACCTCTAAAAAAACAAGGGTTAAGGTTAGAGAAAAAATAAAAGTGGTTTTAAACATCATTCATATGCATCTTTTTGGGATATGAATTTCAAAAAAATTAAAAATGTTCGAGTGCACTCATCCGTTGACTCTGTATGGAATGACCCAGAAGCATTTGAAGCTAACTAATTGTATTTATATTGTACACGAAAGGATTTTAAAAGTTTTCTGCTTTGCAGTACGCAATATTTTCCCAAGCAAAACTACATATTGTAGCATTTGGAGCAATAAATGCTGCAACCTACAGCCCAACATTTTTTAATAATTAGGGGAAGAGGGGCACATGTGATTTTTTTTTCATTTCATTATTTAAAAAAAAAAGTTCTTTAATTTCTCAGTGCTAAAATGTCCCAATGATTGCATAACATTTTCATTGTGTCACATATTTTTTAGAGATTTCTTGAAAAAAAGAATATTTTTTACTTTACAACGCTATTAAAAAAGTCTTCAAATGTACACATGTGTTCCTACGGACTCTATGGGTTCTAGGAGGCACAAATGACCAAGATTTTTTTAAAAAGATAATTATCACATTTCAATGAAAACTTTTTAAAATAAAATGTATACGAATGTGTTGAAAACATTGAAGGGTCTATTACCTTTTCCGTGTCTGTTTAAATTGTACAGTAACGAAATAGTAAGAGAAAAGAAATTTTTCCCAATAACCCTGCTCACTGTCAAATTAAAAAAAACGTAACATGTTCTTCTCACTTGGAAATTTTTTTTATAACACTACGAAGTACGATGAATATTTTATTACATAAAGACTATGCTTACTATAAAATGCTTTTAGGATTCATACAAAGCTAGATAATGCATTTAAAGTGATTTAAAATTTAAGTTTTTAATTAAATTTAAATTTTTTGTGTATTTGTTATTTTCCACAGTTGTTCTAAAGCCCTAAATTGTTGATCAACTATTTCATGAAAAAAAAAATAAAATAAAATACACAAAAAAATTAATTTTTTTCAAAAATTAATTAACAATAAATTTGTGAATATGATTATAGAAAAAAAAATGTTTACACTTTTTTAAAACGTATAATATCTTAAGCTAATATCAATATTATGTAGAGGATATGTGAACTGTTCTCATGTGCCCCAGATATTTGGTTCACAAGTACCCCATCATTGACTATGTGGGCTAACTTGGAATTCTTCATTCAACAAAAAGTTTAAACTTTATCGAAAAATGACCTACATGTTCATACAATAGATTGCAATAGTTCAGTTTACCTTAATAATTAGTTTAAAATGTGTTTTCACGTGAAGAAGACAGCTATGAAATTACGGTGTATACAACATTTGAGAAAACAAAGAAGTTGTCACCATAGAAATTCAAAATGGCTCATAAATCTAAGCATGGCCCCACTGAATACTTACGTCTTTACTGAATACTGCGTAGTGGAATTCAGTGGGACCATGATCTAAGTTTTGTAAAATGCTGATAATGCCATACGAAGTAGTTAGTTTTCAGATACTCATTTCAACAAGAAATTGATATGTAAGAGTCTTCTCATCATTCCAAAAATGTTTCCAACTTTTCAAGCAGTGTCTTATCCTTAGATTTACTCGTCTGCCACACACAAAAGGAAAAAAAAACATGAAATTTAATTTAAAAATTCTCTTCTTCTCTTTCGATAGCAATGACAACTAATATTAATGATAATTCAGTTTGAAATGAAAAAATTTCAAACAAGCAATCAGAAACATTATCAATTAATTTAAGCAACCTAATACGTAAATTGAGATTGTCTCAGATGTATGCATATGCATACGTGATATAAATGACCTGTTTCCTTAGAATCCAATCAAGGTTTGCTTATTTTTAGTCTCTAGTTAGCTAAAAGCTGTTAGTGTGTGCAGTAAAACTTTAGAGAATAGGCGACGTTTTTTTCGCCTGAAATTCAATCTCAAAATCAATTTTTAAAGAAGAAAATAAACTATACATTGAGATCAGTATTTTGAATTAAATTTGACAGATTCTTCCAAATATTTTACTTTAAACTTCGAAAACATTTTACTTCAGTATTTGAAACCAGCATAGTTTGTGCCGGATAAAAGTGTCTACTGGTGTTGAAATTGCGCTTAACAAGGATTGAAAAGTTGGCTGAAAATGTCTGTAGAAAACGATAGTTGTGAAAAAAAGAAAAAGAAAAAAAAAAAATAAAGTTTTTTTTTCTGAGCAATTACGAATTGGTTATTGCTTTTACTGGACCGTTGAATGATGTCCTATCTTTTATTTTGGATCGCCTCCCTCTGCATCAGCTATGCTATTCACTATTCCAAACTGATGAGTTCATAACAAGGACAAAACTGCAGTCTCTGAATGAGATGACCAGGCTATCGGTATATTGCATGTAGCTTAAGGGCGGTAATTTACTGTATAATGCCTCAAATATGCTTTTCAAACAAGAAAATGTTTTGAAGGGTGTTTTGTTCAATATTTGATACTTCTGTGACTGTTTAATTTCCCAGATGTAGGGGGAATGTGGAGCAAAGGGAAGTACTTAAAATTACTTACTTTTTTTAAAATGGGTATCTGTTTTGAAAATTACATTTCATAAAAAAAGAACTATGTATTTTCTAACAAAATTGCATTGAAACATTATTTTTTATACAGTAAATTTGTACCTTCAAAAAAAAAGTGGAAAATTTTCACTTTTTTTTCTATGGAATAAAGAGAAAAAAATAAAGTATTTTCCTAATGAAACATTTTTTATTTGATTACTAAAAAAAATTTTTATCAAATGAATAAGTAAATAAAAAAATTAATGAATAAATGAAATTAGTATGAAACAATAAAGCAATAAATGAATTATTTAATTAATACAGGAGAAAAATAAATGAGTGAATAAAATAGGGAATAAATAAGAAAATTATTGGATACATGAATAAATAGGGGAATTATTAAATGAAGGAATATAAACGAATTAATTAATAAAAGAATGCATAAGTGATTTAATTTTGGATTGAATAAGTAAATGAAATGGGCCATTTCACTTTGTCCCGTCCAATTTGCCCCGCATGCACTTATTGCAGAAAGCTATTAAAATGCAAATAAGCTAAAGATTAAGTAAATAAATACTGCACCAAATATTAGTAGATCTCAAATTAGCGTTAAAAGTGTTAATAACAAGAACTTTATCCCAAAAAAAAAAGAGTTACAACAAAATATAGCAATATTAGTATCAATTATCTAAATTTGCTTGTTTTATCATATTTCTGCAGTTTCAGAGATAACTTGTTCTTGACTGGAATAGACTACATGTGATACTACATAGTTAAAATATTACCAGATAGGTGGTGCTAAAAGCAGAGTAAATATTTCAACCATTTCACTTTGCTCCACATTCCCCTAATATATAAAAATTGGGGGAAAGGACGTAGCACACACGGAATCAGGGGCCGAATTGAACTCCTAATTTTTCCGAATGATAAAAACGGGTATGCACACAAAAATACATCAAATGAAAAGGGACATTCGGGCATCTGAAAACTGCAATTATGTCCCCAAATTTGCCAAATCGTCAGACAAAATTTGAGGCATTAGGACATTTTCGGGAAGTCGCAGTGACCTACTGTGATTTTTCATCCCCCTGCATGGAACCGAAACAACATCTTGGAAGAAGATAAAATGTAACGCAGCTATTTCAAAAACCGCCTCGCAAAACAAATACACTTTCATATTCGGTATATATTCTCTCCTAGTAATTTTTTCCTCTTCTCTTGAGCAGCCACTCTCCGTCAATCACAGTTACAATGAAAGTAGAATTTCAAGTCTTCGCAAAAGCTCCTCCCTCCTTCAATCGGCGTGTTTATTCTTAGAAGGTGATTTAAAGAACCTTAAAAATTGTCACTTGTTCCATTTATCTCGGAGCATCTCGTCACCTGGTGAGTTTCTCATTTTCCGTTTCTTGAGCAGTTAAATGTATGGCTTTGTTTTTCGAGTTTTAATGTAGCTCTATTAGTTCAATAACTAAGAAATAATTTATTTTTAAATTATGAAATATGTTTTAATTAATATAATTACGATACTAGCCGAAAATTATTTTGAAATATTTTGAATATAGTTAGTTGATGTTTACATTGTTATATATTTTCGTCGATATTTCAAAAGCTGTCTCTTACTTTAAATGGAATTAAATATAAGAGGAAAGGACCGAAACATATATTAGTTGCATAACAATGTGCCGCTGATGTGCATGAAAATAAAATTTCATTAAAAAAAAAAAAAAAAAACAACAACAACAACAAAAAAAAAAAAAAATCTAGCATTCGTTTGAATTTTACCGTCTTGAATTCAAATTATGTTTTTCGCAATCATGAATTGAGATAGGACCCTACTCATTGAGTTTCGTGTTCCTACAAATAAAATGGAATAGAAATGGCCAAGAAAATTTACACCCTTCATATTGTGACTGGTGATTTTCAAAAATAGGTAATGCGAGACATATCAATAAAAATATTGGTGATTAGGATGTGGTAGTATAGATACATATTTTGTGGCCGATATTCACCAGTACACTTCCCATAAAAATTATTTACAGCGCATAATGTTATGTATTTTTATTTCATATCAATCTTAGATGTTGGGAATTAGCAGTCTGAAAATTTTGTATTTAGATGAGGTTTTACTCGTTAACTTCACCTATATAGGTGCTTTTCCCTGAAAAAACTAAATTTTTTACTAAAAAAAAAAAGAAAAAAAAAGAAACCTTTTTAATGTAAAGTTCGCTTTAGTTAAGCCCTGAAAAAGTACGAATATAATGAACTCGCAGACAATTTGTAACTACCACGACAAAAATCTCGCTCTCTAAATAAATAGTAAAAGTAACCGTTGTCAAGGCGGTCTGAAAAATCAGAGCAACATCAACTTTCGTCAAGTAAAGGTAATAGCAATTCATAATTGCTCAAAAACTCATTCTCGATTTAGCTTTTTTCTTCAATATCAATTTTAATAACAATTTTCACTGCCAATAACGCGCAAGTGCCTGACGCTAAAGTGCTTCTTCGCTTCAATTGATACCGAATGTTAGGTGTTTTTTCTGGTATTAGCTTGATTTTCACGTAAATTTCTTACTTTGTATCCAAAACATTTTGTACGCTTTTTATTCTCCTACCAAACGATTAGATTTTTTTTTCTTTCTTTCTTTTTTATATTCTTTTATTTATTTACTTATTATTATTATTATTATTATTTTTTACGTAAGAGGAACTTAAATTTTTATTCTAACTTTGCAAGTCGATTATCACGTCTGTATTAGGGTTGTTTCCTTCGGTCAAAAGTACAACTTTTAGTCACTGATATTGATCGAATAAGCAAAAAAGAAGAAGAAGAAGAAAAAAAAAAAAACATGGAGCGAGAAAAAATTTTGATTTTTTCTCAACGATTAATTTTTAATTATTTTTTTAAATGGACGATTTTGAAAATAAGGCGTGGTCTTTATGACGTTACAAGTGATGTACTTTGGCGCATCTCAACTGACGCACTGAATGTTTACAGTCTGCTTGCAATCTACCGCGTTTCCAGCTTTTGATAATTCAGTAGCGAATGAAATATTGCTTTCTACGCTTGCTAATTGCTATCAACCATATCGCTGCCAGTACACGTGAGTAATTGGAACCTAAGGCCTACGGCTAAGAGGTGGGGTGCGTGCGGAGAAAAGTACACGTGAGTAAAGAAGCGAATTAAATATTCCACTTTGCGCTAATGGCATCAGTGAATGGCATTTCATCACTTGTGATGTCATTTGCAGAAGCGTAAACAATAGAATTGCACCGTTTAAAATAATTGTTTAAAAATATTTAATTTTGTCAAATTATATAAAAAATGGTTACATCCTATGTTTTTAAGCATGCCCTTTCAGAAAAAAAAAATACTTTTAAAATTTCGGAAAACAACCCCATCAACACCTAAAGATTTAACAAAAATATAGGTTTAGTGAAACGAACAAAACCTTTGTTCTACTAAGTAACAGCAAGGTGATCAACGTTGTAATGTCAAATGACTTCCCTTCCAAAAGCTGACTTTTCTGCATTGAAAAGGGTATTCATTGAGACCCCGAAACGCGTCTGCAAGTTATTTCGAAATTAGTCCATTTATAACGTCGTTTTTCTTATTGTTAGCGATGTTGTTTCGTTTGCTGCAAGCCATTTTGAGTCTTTTTCCTGTATTCATAGTTTCGTGTTTAAAGGGAAAAGAGAAATATTTTTCGACAGTGGTATTTTACTTCTTTCACTTCTTTTCACTTTATTCTTAATTAATTTTTTATAACTGATTCCGATTTTGTGTTGTATTTTCGGTCATTTTGGCGCATGTGCACTTTTTACATAATGTGATTTCAATAAAGTCATAAAATTTGGTACATCATTCGTCAGGAATCATTTATGATGGTTTTTAATTCGATTTTCCTCTTCTTTTTTCATTTTGAAGAAGAATTTTCCCGGAAATATTTTAGATGAAAGTTTGAATTCCTTAAATATTAAATTACATTTTTTCACAATTAATGAAATACAATTTTAAATGTGTAAACGTACATTTTTGAACAAAAGTAACTAAAAAATATATTCGTGTTCTAGCTCCAAGAAGAATGTTTTCACGTCGAAAGATGTTGAAACGCAAAGAAAAAGGGTGGGACACTAAACACAGCCCTGTTTATTCTTTTTCTACAAGTTATAATAGTAGTTTAACATCAGAAAAAAGAGATTAATCTAGGGTGAAAAATTAAAAAGTATATGCAGTAATGTAGTGAGTTAAATAGCTATTTCACTAATACAATCTAAAATTGGCTGCAATGCAAAAAAAAAAAAAAAAAAAATGGAACGAATAATCCTAAAATTTTTCACTGGTTAAAGAAAAAAAACCCATCTATATTCAAGTATAATAGATGGTGCATTTTTTTGTAAATAGGAGGAGTTCTGGAGGAAAGGAATTTGATTGTTATGTAGAACTAAGGTACTCCAAAACACAGCAGAAGAAGCCAAATATAATAATAATAATTATAAGAAAAAATTAATAAAATAATAATAATAATAATAATAATAATCATTATTATTATTATTATTATGATAGTAATAATAACAACAATATCAATACAATAAAATAAATAGTAATAGTAATAATGATGCTGCTGATGATGATGATGAGACTAATAATGATGATGATTGTAATGATAATAACAGCGATAGTAATTATCATAGTAATAATAATAATAATAATAATAATAATAATAATAATAATAATAATAATAATAATAATAATTGAAAACAATAAAATCACTTGTGAGCTTCTGAATAAAATAAAAAATAAGAGAAGAAAGACATGTTATTTTTCCGCTTTCAATTTATATCAGCTTTGTTTTGCTTGAGATCTATCCTAATCGAAAGAAATTTCGTCATTGGCGTGTGTGAATTTTTGAAAATATTTACAACAGTTTAAATACATGCATTAGAGCTGGACGGATCGTGCAAAACATTTCCCTCTTTCTCACTGCATTTATTTCTTATGGGATATTGTTTTCAACACGATAATATGTTTTTACATCATTAAAATCAATCGCGCCAAGTAATGGGAAATCATTACTGTAGAATTCTTTGAACTGACTCGTGGCTTAACACGATAAGGTGTTCAATTCTAGGTATTTTCTGGGAGTTGAATCTAATAGGAGGATATATCGCACCCTGGTAAAAAAAGTGAAACAACTCAAAAGAACAACAGCATTGGAGAAAATCAAGGTTTTACACAGTAGTAATTTTAAGCAATTAAGTCTCAAATACTACAACAATACGCACAAAAAATTATAATATGATGTTTACTGGTTAGTTTTTGTTGTCTAAATTAACTTACTACTTAATTAACTTAAAGTTCGAAAATTATTCCTCTAAGTTATGAAATTTATGTGTCATTATTATTTATATTGTTTTTACTCCACCACGCAACAGTTATGTAAGCTAACTTTGTGCGAGTTTTGTGGAAAAAAAAAAGAGCGTAATTTTATATTTTAAATTAATATTTAGTTTGTTTTCTCTACATTTTGAATTGTGTCACTTTCATTGCTGGGGTGCGATATGATATTCGACTGAAATACCTGATCATTGATCAGCTTTCGTGATAGAGTATACAGTGTACTACAGATATATCAAGAGTAGGCTTTATTGCCGATTAACTAATGTCTATAACAAGAAATAAATATGAGACACTAACTGTAATAACAACGGGCTCGTTCGTAACGTCTAAATTATTAGTAACTCCTCGTTATATCGCGCCTTTTACGTAATAGTTAACGCTCTTTATAACGACCCCCTTTTACTGCGACCCTTCCGTTATAGAGACCGATGCAGGAAGTCCCGTTCCCTATTCCATGGAACAAATAAATGGTGAAAACCGCAGACATTACGAATTATATTTTTTGGAAAAAGAAAGTGCAACGCTTCTATAATATCTATGCAATAGGAGAAAATAAACTCGGAAAAAATTTTAAATTAAAAAAAACTATAATATCTGTCTAATTATAAAATGACTGATTTTCAATTTATATCGTCGTTAAACGTATTATTTTTAAGTTGTATGTGTAATATATGGACAGTATTTCAGCATAAAATTGAAAACGAGAAAGAAAAAAGCAAAATATTTTTTTAAATGTAACTATGTTTTTTGTTTCTTAATTATCTTTTGAACAGAAGCATAATTTTGAAAAACTATTCCTGCATTAAAAAAAAAGACTAAATAAAATGCAATACGTTATAAAGACCTCTCATTATAGTGACCGATTTCGTTTGGACGACAGGATTCGTTATAACGAGCATCGACTGTAAAACTTCGTTCTAATTTTGAGATCACTTAAGTTATAAATATCTTGTAACATTCCTCAAAATTCTACACATTTCATTTTTAGCCAATACATACAACAGAAATACAGTTAATTTTTCTGAATTCGCTGCATTTTCAGTTATAATTGTTTGAATTCTTGTTTTACTAAACATCACAGGAATAATTTTAATTGTTTTTTTTTTTTTTTTTTTTTTTTTTTGCATTATTAAAAAAAAAAAAAAAAAAATTGGTAAGAAAATTTTCTTTTGAAGCTTTTATTCAAAATGCGTCTTAATACAAGAATAAACTATATGTTGTAAAAAAGCAATCGAAAACTTTTACTGTGGAATAAGTAAAATGACACAACGTATATAAAGTACAAATAAAAGCATTTAAAGAGAGTTAAAAAACTCAGTAAACAGCCATTTTGGGGTTATCAAAACAGCCCCGGGAAACAGATGTTTGCTGAGTTTTTTTAAGCTCTTTTAAATGCTTTTATTTGTACTTTATACACGTTGTGTCATTTTACTTAAACTATATCTTATAACTATAATGTTAGTTTAATCATCATTTTTAACAGCCCCGGTTATATCGTACCTTTTTATTATCTCTCGACAGGCGCCATATAGCGAGGGGATATACATTATCATTATGCCCTCCCCCAGCTTTGTCCCCCCTCCCCCCCCCCCCCGACACCAGATTCATCCATTCTCTCTCTCAATCCGTTGTCCGTTCAGCTTTTGTGAGTGGTCTGGTCATTTCCCGGTCAGGGCAGTGGAGAAACTTAACAAACCGTGCTATAAACGTATTTTTATGCAAGTATATCCGGAAAAAAACACTTTTTCCCTTTTTCGTGAGCAATACTAAATTGGTTTGGCCCTGAAAACGACCGTTTGGTAGATGACTTCAACGGCATTATAAAAGAACGATTTGACCATAAAGCAAATTAATTTTGATTAATGTTTATACTGCAACCCGTGTAAAATATGTCATGTACATGAGGCCCGATAAAAGAAAGGGAAAAAAAATGTTGAGTACGGAAATTTTGGTTGTTCGCAATGCGTTTTATTTCATGAATGAGTATCACTCTTCAACTGGAAAATCGTCCGTCAAGATATGACGGATAAAAATTGCATCTACATTTGAGCGAAGCAATTGCCTGTTTGGTGATATTTTGATGGTTGAAATTTTAACCCTAACTCCAGTGGATTAACCCTAAACTCCAGTAGATAGCGTTCATAGCTGACCACTTTTTCGTTCCTTCATTCCCTTGAAATGACAGTCTTACCAGTAAAAAAGTTAAGTTATCGGATCCAGTTGTACCTTGTCACAATAAAGCCCTTCCCTGCATGTTAAACACTACCAAAACTTATTATCAAATTATCATGCCGATGCGCGAATTACATTGTTGACGACGTCAGGAGCGTTACTCGATCATTAGCTATTTTGTGTATGAGGGTAGGAAAATTGGCCATGGAGCAAATTTCGCGGTTTGTCAGGGAACATGAAATTAAAGTGTAATAGGAGAATTTAGTGCTGATGATTTTTTTTTCAAGTAAATATTTGAAGTCAAGCTTGTTGAAAAGCAATTTACAGATATGAGTAAAATGGGGAAACAACTTAAATAAAGCACCACTTATCAAGAAATTGCAGCAATAAAACATAAATTGTCAAGAAAAATTCAGTATAAAGTAATAATTGTCAAAAAAAAATCTGTAATAAAAACAAGTTGTTAAGAAAATTCTCTATTTGTTTACGCTGTCTTTTAATTTTTTCTTTACAGTTTAAGTTTACTGTAAAGTTTAAGTGTTAATTTTTTCCTTACAGTTTACTTTTAATTTTTTCTTTTTAGTTTAAGCATGGTTTAGTTAAGGTAAATAAGGCAAAAAGAATAGAGAGCAGGAGACACTGAATGCTTACTATTAATTTAACATAAATAAGAGTTCCAAAGTTTTAATGAGATTAAGATTAAGTGACCATGATTTTTCAATCAAAAAGTTTCTTACAAAACTCAAATAAAGATAACCATATAAAATAAATATACAGGTATTACAGTGAAATGTCTAAAAATGCATCTTATGTGTCAAACAACATAATTATTTCAGATAATTATAACAAAAACACTTTTAACATTTTGACAGAATTTAAAAAACGTTTAAAAAAGCGGAAATTTCCTTAACTTCTATGGATTTGTGACAACGGAAGGAATTATATCAATATTTTCAATGTTAATTTAGTGCCACCAATAGCAACTTCTCCGCACTATTCGTGCGTATCGAAAACAGAAAAATATTGATTTAAAACTACTTTTGCTAAAAACATCGAAAAACAGCATTTTGGCTAAAATTCAACCCAATTGCTGCAGATCAAGAAATTGTCAGAAAAAATTCAAATTTGTTTGTGAACTTCGCTCTACCAATGGCCCCTTTTCCGCACTATTCATCATCGAAAAAAAAAGTTTTTTTCGACCCACCCTAGTACACAGGGCTGGTTCTCACTTTTCGGCGCAAGTCAGCACGTTTTGCCATCATTCAAATCATTTGAAACTTTTTTTTTACAATCCGAAAGGGGAAAATATAAGAGGACCTGCGGCTTGAAAAATCTACTTTTTTTTAGGGGGACACCCTAATGCAGGTGCCAATCGGAAAGGGAGCTCAAATTTGTAAACTTTATTAAATAAATGTGCTTCCGTGTTTAATGAAAACAAAATTAAGGAATCTAAAAGTTATGATGTAGGAATCACAACAAGATTAATTTTACAGGTCAATAGTTTAAGAACGTTGTTCAACATTTAACTGGGAATTAAAAAAAAAGAGTAAATACTCTGTTGTTTAACTACATCATAGTAGTTTAACATATATGTACCCAAATATATGCATATCATTTTCGTAATTTAATTTTGTAATGCTTTAACTTCCTTATCGTGAGCAACATAATACATAAGAGAGTCCTCCATGGAATGTCTGCTCCGGGCGCCATGTTTCCGTGATTGAACACTGCAAGTGTTACAGTTATGAATCGACTTGGGTAAAAAAACTATATTTCATGAAATAAAGAAAATAAAAGAATTTCGACAAATGGGTCATTGACTTTATATGTCTTACTGAAATTTTCTCTTTATATGAGCATCAGGGTTCTGCGATCACGGTCACGACCTTAGAGCAAGAATTAGTAACCTTTTATCTCTTCTCAAAAGTCTCGACCCACGGTTTAAGAAAAGCTGCATAAAATGGTATTAAAAAGAATCGATGAAAACTAGTAGTAATATCAAATTTTCAAATAAATGTGGCATGTACGACGTTTTGAGCAAAAATTAAAATTTAACGATTGCAGAAGAGTTGCAAATTGAGTTTTCAAAAGGGAAATTCTCCTTAAACTCCAATGAGTAATTTATTTATTTAAGTATTTTCAAATAGAAATAATAAAGGACGAAGAAAATAAAAATATGCCGAGTAATCGTAGTGGATTTTTAGTTTGAATTGTGCCCAACAAAGTCTCTTGCACACCTGCTACGCAATTCAACAGAAGAGCATACAATTATGTCCCTGAAGTCGTCAAATAGGTAGCGTATATGACATTGCAAAACAGGACCCTAAGGCAACATCATGATGCAGTATTTTCTTTTCGTCTTCATTCTTTGTTTCAAGGACTCTCTTCGCCCTAATTCTTTTCGCGAAGAATAAGTTTCAGTGTTTTACTTATTGTTTAAATTGTTTAATGGCAGGGTCATTTTAAAGACCATTTTTCAAGGTCACAGACTTTTCCTCTTTAATACGAGATTTAGTACATTCACTTACTTTTGGTGTTTAAATATTTTAATGTTTTACGGAAGCATCGTTTCATGATGAATATTTCGTTTATCCTTAATCAAAAAATGATATTTAATAACGGTTTTTAAGGCAAAAGCAATACGTTAAATACGAAATCGAAAGGAAGGAAAAAGATAGTTTCTTTCTTGTCACACAGGCCAAGACACTTCATTAATAATATGACCTTCAAATGAATTTTGAGGAAGTAACTGCAACTAATCATTATCTTTATTTAAATTTGGTATTAGTTGTTACATCACTGCACTATAACGAAATTTGAAAGCCGTGAAGCATCTTAATGAATCAGGGGCGGATACAGACAGCCATTTGGGGAGGGGGGTCATGCTGAAGAATGCCTTCCCCCATGAAGGAACCAACGAACCAACGAAGAACATGCGAAAAATTTCTGAGACTGCTTGGTTGTCTATAAAAAGCACCAAATCGGTCAGGAATAATTTACTTTCAAAAATAATCAATTAATTGAAGAATACAACTGAAACCGTTTACTATTTGTTCAAAAAGTGTTTGAACACAATGTGGATGGTTACTATCGTCAACGGTTTAGAGGGGTCATGACCCCCCATAACCCCTTGTATCTGCCACTGTAATGGATCCTACTTATATGAAAATATTAAATTTTCTTGCATGGAGTTCAAGGGAGAGCTTTATTAGTTTTCCGACAGCGACAGACCAATACAGCTCTTACATTTCTTCCTTGTTCATTATTTATTTTTAATGATTTTGCGTCGAGTAAATTATATATTTGGCTCACGAAAAATATTTTTTTCTTCAGAGAGGCGCCAAATGAGGCCAAGCAGAACAATAAGGTCAGCTTCCCATTTTTCTACGTAGGATAGCAAAAATTGATCGTGATCGTCATCAGAAAGCCTAACTGATAATAAAGCACTATAAACAAGCAGTTTGCTATCAATAGCCAGTATTTATAACAAAAAAAAATCTAGTTAAAATTACTTGATCGAATTTTACAGTGCATTTGGCTTTTTGTGGTTGACTGTAGTTTACCAACATAAAAAAAAAGTTTTTGTGCTTCTAGAAATCCAAATGATGAATTCGAAAAGAAAAATGTCGCTGTGAACTGTCACTTTCTCCGGTGATTTGAAATCCCTAGAAAAGTAGATTGTAGCCCAAGAAGGTCATTGGCTATATTAGGGTTCCGATATCCTTATTAAGTTAAAATACTGAAGGATCGGGAGGAGGATGTGATTCTGAGCTGCATATGCAGCACAGGATCACAAGTTGTGCTCAACTTCAGCCTCACGATTGGTCTTTCTCCTTTCCATTAAAAGAAATATAGAATTTTCGATAATGTTTTTTTGTTTATCAAATGTAGTTTGTTGTTTCATATTGACAGTAAAGATATTTTTCATTTTTTTAGTTTGACAGAATTTTTTGGCATTTTTCAGAGTTGGCCTTATTGGAGATTCGTGTTCCTAATAAGGCCAAATACCCTTTCATTGTTAAAACTGCTGGAAAACATGATTGAAACTTGAATTTTCATATGGTATTATTTTTCTTTCTTTGTTTCTTTTTTTTTCTCTCTCTCTCTCTTTGTGTCATGTGATGAGAGTGCAAAATTCGGAGCCAATTGAATCATAAATGTGCGACATATTTGGTTATGAACCCATAGGATGGCTTTACTTGGCGCGTAACTTAGCGACACATTTTCAATACTTTTTTTAACTGTCTAAAGGAAGAAAATTTGAATTGGGTTGTTGCATATATTGGCATACAACGAAAGAAAAACTTCTGAAGTATTTGTGTACTTATCAAAAATTAAGAAAGAATAGTTATTAAAAATATTTAAAAGGAATTATTAACCTGGCCCAAAGTTGGCTATTGCATGAGAAAATTGAAGGCGAGAGAAAATTGTTGAAAAATAAATTATTTAATAAAAATAAGAGCTCAAAAAAAAAAAAAAAAAAAATGAAAAAAACTCGCTTTTATAGCAATGTGAATAATAGCTAAAAGGTAAAACATGATCTTTGGATGTAAAGTGTTATAAAATAATTAATCAAAAAATTAACTTTAATGTAAAAAAAGAAAACGTGGGGTGTTGGGTGTTGTCTCTTTGGTGTCTCCCCAGTTTCACCGACACAAAATCCCCCCCCCCCCCGTTTTTAAGTTTCAGTCGTACCTTTTGATATATTAAGGGGGGGGGATTTGAAATGTCAGTGAAACGGGGGGAGGGGGTAAATCGTCTATTTACATATTTGAAATTGTCTAATCCAGCTAATCAATCTCAGTCACGAATGTGTAACATAATCCTCCGATAATAATTAGCGGAGATATCAATTAAAAATTATTAATTATGACTCTTAGATTTCAAAATAAAATCCATATTTTTCGAAGGCTTTCCTCCATTCAAATTATTATTCAGTGCTTCAACTCAACTTTCCGGATGAACGCTTTTATTAAAATTTACAGCGTGAAGAAAATCATTGAAAAGAAACATCTGTTGCAATTTTTTTTCTCGAATATAAAGAAATAAAATTAGGTTTTCGACGTGTATAGTGATGACCACGTGACCACGTGATAGGTGTTTATTAATGCAGTATGTTGCATTAATAAACACCCGGGCAACGCCGGGTAGTAGACTATTTTATGTAAAAAGCGGATTGTTATTGTGCATAAATATTTCCGATATAGTCTATCAGATGTAATTCAGTTTAACGTGAGTAAAGATTATAGTTGATAATGCATATATTTTCCCCTTTTGTGCTGACTGAAAATGTACTCATAACTTGTATCATTGATAACGATTATTAACGTTGATGAGGTGTTTTGGCAAAAATATGTTTTACTGGTGTTTTGCAAACCTTGCTTTACGCGCATTTATTTATTCCTTAACGCGTTAGAAACTAGTGTCAGTGTACTATAAAAGCATCAACTGGACTGCTCTTACATTTTTTAGGTAGCCCGTGCAACGCCGGGCACGCAGCTAGTATTACTTTAACCAAGGCTTCATTAGATGCGCTATCAAGTGAAGGCTTGCTTTAACAATTTGAGATAAAATTTAATAAAAGCGTTGTCCAACAATCACCGTGGTCAATAATGAATTTTCAATTGATTGCTCAACTACATTTTAATTTAAAATTAGTTAAAAACAGTTCTAGTGCACGTTTTAATTATATAGAAACATTGGAGCAAATATTGTGTGACACAGAAAAATTAGGGGTTTTTTTTCTTCTTGTTTTACAATACTATAAAAGGAGCATTTTTTCGCCTTCATATTAGTAGATTTATGAAAAATTGCTGCTTGAAATAAGAATAAACAAATAATTAATAGTTAATTAATTAATTTGAATGTAGATTATTGAACTGTCATCAGGTCGGAGGTCACATACCATATTTCAAAGGAATCCGATCACAAGAAGTAGGTGCAATTTGAGCTACCGGATTTCATTTCTGACACAGATAGATAGATACTTGCATACATATAGATGAAGCTAATAAAAGCGTGTTAAAAAAAAGTATAATGGAACATTAAATCAGAAATATATGATTTAAAGTTGGAATTTGGGAGAGGGGGGCTTTTTCTCTGAGTCTTTGACAGTTGACTCACATGCCTCTGTCTTAGCGAAGCCCTGCAAATCGTAGCATATGCATGCTAGCATTTAGCAAAAATGTATTTACTTTCTAGAAAATACGAATCACAGTTTAACCTTAGCTTCGGCAGGTGTGTTGAAATCAACGGTCGAAAGGTTCACAAGCCTTGATAGAGATTATTGCTAACGATATACAATCTCAATGAAGCCTAAGTGACTTTCTCTGGTCAACCATCCTTCAATGTCGGTTGAACCCTCTGGGAAGAAGCAAACTGGACTCAACGCGTGCTGGTGAAATTGGTGCAAAAAAGGATTGGACCTTGGAAAGATCTAGTCTGACTTCTATTGAACTCCGTGAAGGTAAAGGTTACACTTTTCGCTGGAGTAGAATACCAATTCAGTAGATTTGCAAAGATTGTAGAGAGTAGAAATTTTAGTTATTATTTCGTTGTATGAAGCAGTAGGTTTTTTGAGAGTTAGATCGTGCTCAATGCAAGCTGTAGTTTGGATGTTTCGTATTTAATTACAGTAAGTAATTGCATTTTTTAATTGTTATTTATAACAGTTGTATTTTTTATATATGAGCGTATTGTAGTTTGGAAGTTACTACTTTAATGGTAATTCTCGTAGTTAATTTGCTTCTCCTAACATTTTACCCTTCATAATTACCTAGTTTAATTTATTTTTCAAATAAAGAAGAACAATTCAAATAAAAAAAATACAAATTTTAATGAGTACTAGCTGCGTGCCCGGCGTTGCACGGGCTACTTAAAAAATGAAAGAGATGTCCAATTGATGTTTTTGTATTACTCTGACATTAGTTTCTAAAGCGCTAAGGAGTAAATAAATATGCGTAATGCAAGGTTTGCAAAACACCAGTAGAGCATATTTTTGGCAAAAATCTCTTTAAAGTTAATCATAGTTATTAATAATGCAAGTTATGAGTATTTTCAGTTAGCACAAAAGATGAAAATATATGCATTATCAATTATAATCTGTGCTCACTTAAAACTGAATGAAATCTGATAGACTATATACCTGAAACATTTGTATGTACAATTAAGACCAGCTTTTTACATAAAATGACTCATACTTTTTGGTTGCTTACGTGAAACTAAAGCACCAAGGCTTTATAAATACCAATCAGCATTAATTTAATACCAAGTCATCAGATTCGAATTAAGCTTTAGTTAAAATCCTTAAAAACAATATTTTTGTTCAACTCTGTTTCACTTAAAGAAATCCAAACAATCTTAATTTAACATGTTCTTTTAACGATACAAACTGTATTTCAAAAATAGAAACAGGAAGGAAAAAGAGAGTTATTACAATTCGAAAACTCACCCATGTGACGGGAAAAGGTCCAACAAAATAAACATAATTAGTCACATCTCCTAAATGTACCAAAATATGAAGCCGGCGAATAATAAACTTACACTACAATCAATAAAGATAGCTAAAGAAACAACTTTCCTATGCTGAAAAAAGTTAAGAACGTTGAATGTAAAAATTAAAAAAAAAAGACAGACGATAAAATAAAGGCTATGTCCGAATAGTGCAACCAATTTTAAACTAATTTAAAATAAAAATTCTAGATGGAAACGTTGTTTTAAGATTTGGACAGCAGCCAAAAAAATCTCTTTTAAAAGAATGATTAGAATTTTACTTGCTCACCCATATGCAAAATGGCAACAGGAAAGAAATAAAAATTCCTGAATAACGTTATGTTAATTAACGTTTTAATTAATATCTCTGCTAATTAAAGCCGCACAGTTACGAAATTGGTCCTATTGTTTTCTTTGGAAAATTTCGAATTGATCGGTATCTCATTTGACTCTCGATTCGCAGCGGTTCTCGAGAAGATAGATCTTCAGACAGACAGACAGACAGACGCGAACAGGTTTTAATATTATAGTGGATGGATAATCCCAAATATCGCGTCGTTGAACCACAAAAGATTACATTTGAGTCGAGAACAGATTTTATGCAGAGAAGTACGATGATACAGGTTTTGAAAAATAAGTAATTATAAAGACATATTTTACAAGGTTAATAGAATCTCTCCTCCAAACGCAAAACAGACATTACTTTCACTTAGCCATTAAAAATTTCTGCTTAAACATGAAACACGCGTCTGAGAGTTTTATTGCAAATCTGTGCTTGTAACGAGATTTTTAGTGCTTGATGATTGCTACTACTACTATCTAGATGGGAACGCTTCTGAAATTTTTAAAACTTTTTTTTTTTTTTTTTGAAAGAGCATGCTTAAAAGCATATGATCTGACCATTTTTTAAATAATTTGACAAAGTTTAATATTTAAAAAAAAATATTTTTATCAGTGCACTCTCATTTTTTACGTTTCTGCACATGACAATACAAGTGATGAAATGCCATTCACTGATGCTATTAGCGCAGAGCGCAATATTTAATTCGCTTCTGAATTATCATGACCTCGTAACGCGGTAGAGAGCAAGCGTAAACATTCAGCGCGTTAGTTCAGTAGCGCCAAAGTACATCCCTTTGACGTAATAAAGATCCCGCCTCGTTTGAAAAGTCTGACATTTTAAAAAATTAACTAAAAATTGAAGGTTTTGAAAATAAAATATTTTCTAAGCTCCATGTTATTTTTTTGCTCATTCTATCAAATTCAGTGACTAAAAGTAGTACTTTTGACTGATGGAAACAACCCCATTATTAGCAATTATGAGACCACAAACTTTGTTTTGGAGATATATTTTTTTACTCACTGGTTTGAACGCCGGGGTCACTATATGTATTGTGGTTCTCCCGTTAGCTAAAAGGGAAATAGAGAGAGAGAAGGAGAAAAAATAGTGATATGAAAAAGGCTGAGAAACGTATCGTAATGTATTGCTTGTAAGCACATGATTATGGTAGTGGTTGAAAATTTTTGACTTACTTTCCTTTTAATGTATTATTAGACTTTTTAAAATCTAGATACATAAAATTCCTTATGTGACTGCAAAAATAAAAAAAACTTTTAATGTTTTCGATTGACCAATTTTACACTCTACATTTCATTTTTTGCACTTAGTTCTTCAAAAATTTTCGTGGGGGTAGCACCAAAACTACGCAACCAACCAACAAACACAGTAATATGTATTATCAAAATATGAGCGGACGGTTCAAAATAGAGAAATTGAGGTTCAAAAGTACCCTAAAGTCAGTTGCCTGTAATTAACTTAGAAACACTCCAATTTGTGCGTGTTTATCTATCTCTTTTTTTCGCTAGTTGCTATAAACATGTGCGATAGAAATCCATACATGCAAGACAACAGCAATCTAATAATACTTTCACTATACAGATGAAAAGACATTGATGAAATACATTATACAGATGAAATACATTGACAGGGGTGCCCACAGGGGGGGATTATGGCGCAAGTTGCGCCATCAAAATTTTTGGGGGGGATTTTTTTCCAGAAGTTTTGATTTTCTTTAGAACATGAAATTTTTGGTTTTTGGAAGGAAAAAATATTTAATCTTATTCTACAAGAAATACATGCATAAGTAATACTTTTTTCACGTACTTTTACCAAAATTTAATACCCGTGTCTCTTTTCAATAAAGGGAACGTCAGAGACGGGATGGAGTTTGTGCCCGTTTCAAAGCTTGATCAGACGATTTGCTTCCTATTTAATTTATTATAAATCTTCTGAAGTAGAACAATTATGCATGATGAATATGTGTGACAGTGATGAGAGGGAGAGAAAGATCAAAAATGACTAAAATAAAAAGTTTTCTCCTCTCCTTAGTTTATTGTTTGTAATAATTCTGACCACTATGCACTTGTCTTTCATTGATTCATTTGCACCTTGACAATCGTTAAGAACTAGTTTTGAAGTTTGCGAAAAACATATTTTTAATCCCTCTAATCGACAATTACTAGAGTTTTTTCATAAACTAGCTTAAGTTTGTGTAGACTTTTTCATTTCAATTTACTATCATCTTCTCTACCATTTTTAAATGGGCTGGTTCAATTCTTCAATTGATGATTTTTATTAAAACTTTCAATGATGTTGGTTTTCGCCGATGGAAGCATAGAAGGTATCTGATATGCATAGAAGAATATTTGAATCGTTAAAATTCTCGAGTTCTGATTTTCCATGTGTGCTGAATAGCTGAATCCATTTTTAAGGATTTACGAAGGATATCTGCCACATCTGTGTGCTATCCATCCTTTTTGACTATGTAACTTCAATTTTGGAAAACTTTCAGGAGAACGCCCTTCACTGTAACGCCCGAATAACACCATCTTTATCATCAAGAGTCATCTAAATCTGCGTTTCTAGAACTGCAATTTTGAAAAATTTATAAGAAAGAACCCCTGATTCCCCCCTCTCTTCTTAACATAATCTAAGAGAATCCTTAAATTGCGTTTTGGAGTATATATTTCGAAAAACTGCCGGTTGAATGGCACTGAAACTCACCTTCGACTAACATTATCAAAATCAGGGCCAAAGCCAAGGGGGGGGGGGGTGCTACCCCCCCCCCCAGTTTTTAATAAGGGGAGCCGCCAATTTCCTTTTAGAGATGTAACAAACGAAGAAAAAGGAAAAACTCTTCGTTGTTTTAAAAAATAAAATAGTAAATACAAATGAACAACTGAAATAATAGTGACAAAAAGCATTTTTGTAGTAAAATTTAAATGGAAAAAGTAATGTTAAAATACCATTTAGGAACATCCATGATTCTCTTTTAATCAGATTGTCAAAGTAAGGGCCGCGGAAATGTGAGTTTCAAACATTTTTAACGCAAAAAATAGTATTCAGTGCACTATTCACTAGGCCACAGAGTGGGTATGTCTGCTTAAGCGGAAACTATGGACCTGGCTCAAACTCAAGTGTTGTGCATGAGTAAAATTAGCATAATAGGAGGGAGAACCGGCGAAAAAACTAACATGGTGCACGGCTTTTCTCTCGGCTGCCCTGGTTATACAAAACCATGCTTCATGGTTCTTCAGTTTAAAAAAAAAATAGATAAATAAATAGGATGGCTTCATAGGGGCCGCCGAAACATTCCCCATATGTATTTTTTTTTTGATGAAAAATATTGTTCTGAAAATCGTTGCTTAGTGGAGAAAAATGCCTGGGTCGCAGAAATATATTTGAAACAGAGAGAGAGGGGAAAAAAAAACAGTTTAATGCTAAGAGAGATTAAAAATATTGTGATGAATGATCACACCAGGAGTTCTAAATGTTTGAACGTAAAAATCGTGGGTAATTCAAAGCTTAATCAAGAGATGCTGGAGGAACATTTAAAATAAAATGAAGTGGAATAAATAAGACCTAAGGTATCGCACAAAATTACCACATCCGTTCAAAATGTTAAAAGTTCTTTTTCTGGGGGCGCAGACGCTTGTGTTTCAAGAAAACAAAAATATTAGGCTGGAAATTGACAATTTTACGATGGAAAATCCAAGCAAATAATCGTGTTTGGCAAACTAAAATAGGAAGAAAGCATTACCACACTATGTTTACCAATAATTAAAACTTAAAATGAAGACAGGGAAGTAGCCAAACTGAGGTGGACAACTCCAATTCTTTCTTTTTACGTCCCAAAAGCTGGTCAGGAATTGAGTTTTTAAAACATAGGCCTTGAAAAAATTTCGGGAAAACATTCTAAAACCCATTGCCTTCTCAATTAATCAATCATCATCATTCACGGCCGAAAAAATTTCGTGTTTTGGACTTTAATCTAAAAAAAAAAAAAAAAACTCCCTGAGGTCTTTCGAACCAGAACTCCTCCTAATATTACTAAAGATCCTCAAAAATTTTATTGTCAAGGCTTCAGAAAAATTTTCGAGGGAGATCTCCCAAACTCCCCACTCCTCTAACAGTATTTAAAATCGCCTACGATTGCGTTAATTGAATTTCCATTTTGAAAATTTTTCAGGGGAGGACTTCGAATCTCTCCACCCATTAATATTAGCTTATCAAAAATCTTCTAAACCAGCGTTTTCTACAGATTGGAAATTTTAAGAGAGAATGCTCCCCCCCCCTCTCTCTCTTTCGCCAACATCACCGAAAAACGTCTTAAATCTCGTTTTCAGTGCTTCAATTTCGAAACATTTCTGTGCGTGAGCCCCTTCAATACTCCCCCCCCCCAATCCTCCTTCAGTGAAGTAAGTGAAGTAAGTTCGGTAAAGCTTAAATTACGTTTTGGGAGCTTTAGTTTCAAGAAACTGGCGGTGCACTTCATTTTAACAAAAAAGTCAACAACCACATTTTAAAGCTTTCATTTTCAAAAACTTTTGGAGGGATGCCGTTCGAATCTCTATTCTCCTTAATATCACTATAAATCGTCTAAAACTGCATTTTTCGAACTGCAATTTTCAAATTTTTCCCGGGGGAGAGCCCCGGACCCCCCTTTACCTGTCGCAATCAGAAATAATTCACAATTACGTGCTTGCAGTTTGAAGAAGTTTGAAAATTTATCAGGGGATGACTTCGAGTCTCTTCCTCCTGTAACATCACCATAGATCGTCTAAATCCGAGTTTTTCAACTAAAAACCTTGAAAAATTGCCGGGGGAGAACCCCCGGACCGCCTCTCATAATCAAATATAACGTACGATTGTGTTTTGGGAACCAAAATTTCTGTAAAAATTATTGGATATATTGGACCTCCTCTCTACTTACTTCCTCCCCAACTTAAAATATATTCTAAAGCTGCGTTTTTATATCTTCAATTTCGAAAAAATTCCAGGAGGTAGCACTTCGACACCCCCTATTTCTGATTGAATATTCTCCTTACAATTAAATTTATATTGCTTGTATTAAGGTCCAGTAAAATGACTATCCCTGCTAAACCAGAAGCTAAATCTCTCTCTCTCTGCATATTGGAACATGCGTTTTAAACAATTAAGGGGCGGCCAAATGTGTACCCCCCCCCCTCCCAGTTTTTTGACCTAGTGACGGCCCTGATCAAGATCTATCAAAACTGCGTTTTTACGTAAAGCTACAGGTTCGAAAATTTAAGTGGAGCGCCACTTTCGTCAACATTATTAAAGATCGTCTTAAATTTCAATTTAGGGCTTCAATTTCGAGAAAATTCCGGGAGAGCTTCCAAAAACTCTTTTTCTTAACATCACAAAGGTCGGCTACAATTGTAATATTAGAGGATCAATTTCAGAAAACTGCCTGTCCCCTAACCATAGATAGCCTAAAATATGGTTTTAAAGACTTTTATCACGAAAATTTTCCGGGGGCGAGCCCCCGAATCTCTTTTTTCCCTAACATTACCACAGATAGTCAAAAACTGCGTCTTTGAAAACTTATCGGAGGAGAGCCCCCGAACCTGCCTTTCTCCCACAACGGTAGACTATTTACAATTGCGTTTTTGAAGTTTCAATATTGAAAAATTACCGGAAAGAGGCCATCAAACCTTTTATCCCCCAAACATCACCAGAGATCGTCTAAAACTGGTTTTAAAAATACATTTTCTAAAATATTTCGGGGGAGACCCCCCCCCCGTACTTTCTAGCTAACTGACTATTATATTTCTGTTTCAAGGTTCATATTGCATACATCTAGTAATCACTCCATCCCTAAACAGAAAGTTGAATCCATTCTCCCTGTAATTATTCATACCTTTGAAAAAAAAAAGGTGCAGTAAAACTCAGAGGTCTCCAAAACTTGTTTACTCAAGGTCCACGTTGCAAATTTTGCGAAAGCGAGGCGGAACAATCCAACAATATTTAAGTTCAAATGGTATTTGTTAGCGCTCCCCCCCCCCCCCCGGAATTCGACTGGAAATTAGATATTTTCAAAATTTTTGCTTAACCCGATTCGAAAGCGAGAAAAATTTTGGGGGGGAATTTGCGCCATTGAGCTTGGGGGGATGGGCACCCCTGTACATTGATGCAAGTTATGTTTTACACGTCTTATTCATCCAACGTTTCAATTGTTACACTGCAAGATTTTAATGCTTGAGTATACTTTTGAAACAAGGAGCATGAAGAAAAACATAATTTTTTAAAGATGAATCTTCTCACTGTGTACATTTTAGCGCTTTTTTCTTTTATTTATTTTTTTCATTTATTAATATTTTATGCTAACACTTAAAATATCTCATATTTTTTTTCAAATTCCGAATCAAAAAATCAAAAGGAACACTTACTTATAAACGAGGAATAGCAGATAGATTTTTACTTTATGAAGAAGTTTGGTGTTTAATTTAAGAAAAAGTGTTGACTCTTCAGAAAAACTTATTGTTTAAAACAGAACACTTACGATTTCTCGTTTATTTTTGAAAAAGCGAAGGAATGCTAGTTTTGAAACTTTGAAATGTTTCAAGTTTTATGTTCCACGTACAATGAAAGTTTATTCTGGAACTGTTTTTGACACATATATTTGAAATGTATGAAGAAAATATTTCAATAACATAAACTTGCTTTAAAAGATCACTAATGAAAAAAGTGCTTTTTTTTTAGCTTTTCCAGAAATTATACGTTTTTTGTCCAAGCGCGAGAGGCTTTTAATTTTGAACCAGGATTCAACTTGTGTGTAATGCTTAAATTGGTTCATTAGTAAATAATATTAGTTCATAATGAGTACATTTAAGTGTGCTAACAGCAGGTTTTTATGGTTGATATAAATATGGTTAGAGCTTATAATGAAGGAGAAACATTACATGACTTCTTATAATACTGAAATATGTTTTTTATTTTCACACTGCTTTTAATCAATGTCAATGCTAACAATCTTGGTAGGTTTGGTAAAACAGAAACCCCGATGCTTCGGAGATGATTCCACTTTTGGAATTTATTGTATCAGCCATTTGGGTAACTTTGATACTTCTTATTGCATGGTACTTCCTGCTCACTGACTGCGACCTTATTCTTGCATTTGCTGAAAAATTTGGACGGCCAATATGTAAGTATTTATTTCTACTCAAAATATTTTTTTTCTCTCTTTCATCCATCCTTTTTACTTCTTTTTACGAAAAAGGAAGTATTGTATTCGCGAAAAAAATTTCACTCAAAAATCAGCCTTAATTTCCATTTTTCTCACGCCGGAATGAATGCTGAGTTTTTTTTTTTCCGACTCGATTACACGTGGATATATGCCTAGGAACGTACAGACACCCGAAATATCCCTTTTGACGACCCCCGAGTTAATTACAACGAATTTTCTAGTGACGTCCGTATGTACGTATGTATGTGCGTATGTGTGTATGTATTTCGCATAACTCAAAAACGGTATGTCCTAGAAAGTTGAAATTTGGTACGTTGACTCCTAGTGGGATCTAGTTGTGCACCTTCTCTTTTCGTTGCATTCGGATGTTCCTAGGGGGTCTTTTGTCCCTTTTTCGGGGGAAATCATTGTTAATTTCGATGTAAACTCAAGTTATATTATAATTTGTCGGACACTTGGCGATATATCGCCAGTCTTTTGGTCGCCAAGTTTTGTCACCAACTTGGCGACAAATTTGGCGATTTTTTTTTCTTTTTAAATTTGGTTTCAATTTGTCCACTGATTGTGATATTTAGAGAGTAAACAATTGAATCACATTAAAATTGCCAATAATGGGGAAATGATATTAAATTGGAGTAAAAGGAAGTCATGTGATGCAGACATCAGCTCGTTTGTCCTCCTTGTTACGTTATAATAAAGAGATTTTGGACTCAAGAGTTCTTTTATATCGAGAACAAGATCCTTGGATACATTGTTACTGACTTACATTTTCACTACCTTATTCAGCTGTTAGCTCGGAAACAGTTGTACTGATAGTTGTTTTGAAAGTTCGCATTTTCTCACATAATGGAAATGAAATATTTCTATAAACTGTCTATACATACTTATTTAAGTTAAGATACGTTGTCTTCATAAAATATTTTGGTTTATTTCACAACTATGAAGTTAGTCTACGATTGCCATGAATGCCCTTGTTTGAATATTTAATTTTATTATGCAGTTATAATCCCTGTAGCCAAATTTTTAACAGTTTTCTGCCATTGACTTGATTGAAAATGATCTGCAGAACTTAACAGTTCCAGTTCTTAAAGAACACCTAACGAAATTCCAAGATATTTAGAGTGTAATGAACAGAAAAGATGCTTAAGCTAAGTCCTCAAAACGTTCTGAAGAAAGATTGAAGCGTTTCTCCCTGAAAAGATCTTAATCCACTCCCGATGTACTTTCAAGTCATTCAGAGAAACCTGCAACTGTTCTGTTGCAAAAATATTGGATCTACGACTTATGTAGCAATTTTTAAGCACAGTGTGCTTTAGGAAATTTAATGTGTTGCTAAAAACGTTTATTTAATGATGTGGACAGTTTAAATATATTAATGCTCTATTACTGTTGTTGCAATTATATCATTCAGAGTGTTGACACGATGGAATACGTAGTACAGCTTGGCTCTGATGAATTGGTATCCACTGAATGATGGATTACGATTCCAATTGTTGAAATGGGAGTTTTGATAGCTGATTTACTTTGTTAACAACGTACTGCAAAAACTATAAAATTTGTGCCAATGCAAGCTTTCTCCCTCTTTTCCCACTTAAACTTTATTGATCCATTGCTATGATTTTTTTTACCCACATTAATTCATTAATTAATTAATTTATTTGTAATATGTAGGATTTAGTTCTTTATTCAAATGCAAATGGTTAGGAGTTGTGCCATGGAGAGATGGCGGATGAACTGAAGCAAAAAGAGCACTTCATTTTCTAATAGGTAGGGTTAACAAGAACATGCAAGCAGTAAAGTTTTTACTGTTCGTTCGTTCTCGTTGATCCTACCTACTACAAAATGAAGTGTTCTGTTTCCCCCTCCAGTTCATCCACCATCTCTCCGTGGCACAACTATAATCATGTTTCACTTTCATTAGCACAAAACAATGCTGTGTAAGTAATGTTCCTCAATTTTCCGTCAGCTGCTTTTTCCGGGAAAGTGGTATGGATCACCGGTGCTTCAACGGGTTTAGGGGAGGCGATGGCATATCAACTGGCAGAAGTTGGTGCCAAACTTGTTTTGACAGCTAGAAGCGAAAATCTTTTGCAAAAAGTAAAGGACGAATGTATAGGTAAGTTTTCGCTTTTATAACTTCAATAGTTCAATACTTTTTATATTTTCAGTTAATCTGCATCGAGTGTATTAATGAATCACATCATTTTATATCGATTGTTTTTAATGGAATATCCGCTACATATATTTTGATGACAATTTATTACTACAGCGACTAATAAGCTTGGCTTGTTTTTTTTATTTTTTTTTTTTCAGAAATAAAGTCATCAACTTAGCCGAATATAACTAAAATGGTATCTCTGTGCAGTAATTTCTCTTCATTTCATTTAAAAAATGCATTTTCGGTTAAAATGGATTTAAAAGAGTAGTTTGTACAAACGATTGGCTTGAATAGTGTGAAAATGTTATGTACTTGTGATCATCAGGATTTAAATTAATACGAATGAAGTTTCGTTCAGATTGTGGAACTCCTGATAGTTACAACATTTTTTTTTTCTCACATTCAGTTTCCGTGCAGAAAGAAAATGTTTACTACTTATGGGTATAACATTGCAATGCATTACTTAATTCCTGGTCAACTTCCACACATTTATAACTTTCGCAATAAAACTGTAAAGAAATTCAAGTTAAATTTGGTATTTTTTGACTTAATTCTTTTTTCGCTTCAAACTTTCATAAACCGGAACACCCTGTACATATTTATCTACAAATGTTTAAAAACACAAAGTTAATTTAATGTTTTTTGTTTCAGAAAGGTCTAAAGGAAAATTATTGAAAAAGGATATACTTGTATTACCTTTCGATCTAGCTCAATTCGAATGTCATGAAAAGAATGTAAAAAGTGTGATCGATCATTTTGGAAGAGTAAGTATTTATTTTTTTATGTATTTTTTCTTATGAAGATGGGAGTCCAGTAATATTTGATAAATGTATGTAATCATTTGTGCAAAAAAAAAAAAAAAAAAAAAAAAAAAAAAAAACTAACTTCCATTGGAACAGGATCCCATTTTTTTGTCACAAGAACCAAAGAAGTAAGTCAAAAATTTAACTTTTAGCGATTATAATTTACTTATTTTGACCAAATTCTGGAACATCTTTTGTCCTGGTAATTAGCATTACTATTATTTAGTAATGTAATTGCATTTATAATTATATCATACAACTCCATATTTTTAGATTAAATAACAGAATTATTAAAAAAAAATACTAAGCACTTTTCATGTCCTCAAAAGGACACAATAACTTTTCTGGGTCAGAAAGGACATTTTAAGAATTCCTATAGTTTTCGAAAATTCCAAGAAAATGACACCACAAACGAAGAAAAGTGCGGCTTAAGTCATGAAGAGAATTTCTTATCATTATCTAGCTTTCAATCATAACTTAGAGTGTTGAAACATGCATATTTTTTCTTATTGGGAAAGTTTGGTTTGAAATGACAAGACCCGTACTTTTCTTCGTTTGTGGTGTCATTTTCTTGGAATTTTTGAAAACTACAGGAATTCTTAAATGGTCCTTTCTGACCCAGAAAAGTTATTTTGTCCTTTTGAGGGCATTATGAAAAGTGCTTAGTATTAAAAAAAAAATCTGTCATTTTATTCTTTTTAGTGTAAACGTATTTTAGAAATAGAATAGTTTTACCATCACGAAACTTCACCTTATTTTTTTCATATAAATGCTCGTTATTAAAAGGGAAAAAACCTATATACGTGTCTAAAACTTTAAGCAGTTGGCACTAAAATTGAATCCTTGTTCCTTCCTAGGATTTATGCTTGCTAATTTCATGCTTGCTTCAGAGAAGCCTTGATTCAAAATTTTCATTATGATTGCTATCAACATTGCTGTTGCAAGGCAACAAAATTTGTAACAATGGGTTTTATATTTAAGAGCCACTGTCTGTAAGAATCAGGCAGTTTATGGCATTTGTGATTGTTAACATTTTTAATTTTTCTTATTTTCACATATGTTGTTCCTTATCATGAATGTAATGTTTGTGCAAAATATGAGATTTGTCTGCCTTACCGTTTTTGGGAAATTAAATTTTCAAATTTAGGGGGGCGTAGCACATTTTTGCGTGTTTTTCAAATTTGCAGATTTTAAAGTTCTTTTTGATTTAAGCTCCCGTATAATGACATGGATTTTTAAATTCTATACTATTATATGGTCTTCTCAGATACTATTACAGCTGTCAAATCGGTGTCACTACGAGGGCGACGGCCACAAACTCCGTTTAAAAATGACCGAAAATGAATTTCTTTACTACATTCAATGCCAATTTTTTCAAAGCGCCTTCATGATGACACCAACGTTTTTACATAAATTCCTAGCTACACTTGCATACATCAAAAATATGTAATAAAATTGGTGTCACTATAAGGACGCCAGAAGATATTGGAACTTTTATGTGATAAATTTCACAAAAATGCAAATGTTTAAAGCCTAACTACTACTCTTGCCCTCATAGCAGAGATCTGAAACTAGTTAAGTTTGATCACCAACATGTTCGTCTAACATATGAAATAAAAAATCGGTGTCACTCCTATTACTTTCGGAAATATAATCATTCGAAATTAGTACGTTATGGAGTTATTTAAAAAAAGACTTTTCTAATTCGAATGGCTTTTTGCACAGTTTGTTTTAAACTTTAATATAAAATTACAGTAGTGACACCTAAAGAAATATGTTTCTAATGCTTTTTATAAAAAAAGCTTTATAAAAAGCATTAGAAACACAGTAAATCGATATAAGTACAAATGGACGTATTGTGTAATGTGCATTATGGCTAAAATAGTCGTACTAATATTCATATTTTTTCAACCATACTAATTTTTTTATGTTATTTATATTAAAAATGCAACTATTTATAACATAATGTCTTAAATAGTGATGAACATAATGTATCATATAGCGAGCATTCAGAATCTGAAACATAATTTGACGTAGACTAAAACAAAGAAAACAAAAAAAAATCAAATCACCCAGTTTCAGAAAGACGGGCCATCTCTTATTGATATCTGGTAATTTTGTAGCACTAAAGCTTGGGAAAACACGTTATCCCGGAGAAATAGTAGAAGTTGGCCATTTGCTAATCTGAATACAACTAGCCCCCCTCATAGCAGAGATCTGAAACTAATTAAGTTTGATAACCAACACGTTTTGTCTAACATTTGAACTAATAAAATTAGTGTCACTCCTGCTACTTTTGGAAATATAATCATTCGAAGTTTGTACGTTGTGGTGCATTTTTTTCATTTATTATTATTATTTTTATTTTATTTTGTTTATTTATGTATTTTGTTAATTTAATCTTATCACACCCAGATAGCGTTTTGACCATATTTATTTTTAACTTATTACAAAGAAGCAACGTTTAACCTAAACAGCTTTGGGCAGTAAGAGCGTGCGTCTTTATCTTGAATAGAAAATGTTCGTTTTGATATAGGTTACAGGTGGATCTATTGTGCATAATATGTTAAGATTATCATACCAATACTCGCCTTTTTTCTGGTCAAATGAATTTATTTATTCCAACCCTTTTTGCTATGCATCGAATTAGAAAAGTCTTTTTTTAAATAACTCCATAACGTACTAATTTCGAATGATTATATTTCCGAAAGTAAAGGGAGTGACACCGATTTTTTTTATTTCATATGTTAGACGAACATGTTTTGTTTTCAAACTTAATTAGTTTCAGATCTCTGATATGAGGGCGAGAGTAGTAGTTAGGCTTTAAACATTTGCATTTTTGTGAAATTTATCACATTAAAGTTCCAATATCTTCTGGCGCCCTTATAGTGACACCAATTTTATTACATACTAGCCGCCTGCGGCGACCAGGCTGGTCCGCCTTTTTACGCCATTCGCCTTTTTGCGCCAGGGTTGCCGCCTTCGGCGGCTTGCCTAGACAATATAGCGACGGTATTAATCAATGTGTATCTCTAGATATCAATATTATCATTCGCCTTTTTACGCCGATGTTGCCGCCTTCGGCGGCTGCTTAAACAAATTTCGTGGAGGTATCAATCAATCTATATCTATCTATATCATTCGTAGTTTGAATAAAATATTTTCTATATCTTTCTTTAGTTCCGTCGTTTGGAATATTTTTAAAGGAGGAGGAGGGGAGACACAAACGACTTATACTCTTCATGCAAATTTTGTAGAAAAATAACAAAAAGCACTTCCACTTTTATGTGAAAACATTGTTCTTTCAAAGTCATGGTGTGTTTGTGGGGGGGGGGGGCACTGACACCCCGTTGAAATTCCTTAATGACGGGCATGCCTCTTTCTTGCTGTCCATCTAATATATCGACCTTTATATTTGTCTATCTATCAAGCTATACGATCTAGGCATATCTACCTCCTGACTGTACATCTTTTTTTTTTTTAAATAGGTATTAATTCGAAAACAAAAACATTTTTTGTCCACTCAACCTCTATCTATCTCTGTATCTACCTAACCTAACCTCCAATCCGTAACAAAAACAAAGATCATGCAAAAGATCGCGGGCTTTATTTAATCAAAATAGCCCGCAAAAAAAAAAAAAAAAAAAAAAAAAGACTCTATGTTCCGCGTAGTGTTCAAAAATTAGCGCTTGCAAAAAGATAAAAAACTTAAAACAAAAAAGGTAAAGAAAAGGCAAACGATTTCAGTTGGATCACGTGATGAGGTAAGTTCGGAACTCATCCGGCAAGCGAACAGCTCGCGTTGTGTTCTGCCATTAAAATAATCGTAAAAAAAAAAAGCTATTGCGTATTTTTAAAACTTTTTTCTTCTGAAGGGGGGCAGAATGTTTTTTACTATTACCAACTAAACTTTTAGAATTGAGGGTTCAATACTTTTTGCGGGATGGGTTTCGAAAAAAATTAAACCCCAGAAAAAAATAAAAAATGAAGGTTTTTCAAAAATTTATAAAAAATACAAAAATTGCTGTATCTACAAAAATTTTTTATTCACCATATTTAAAAATTTAAAATTAAATTTCCTACACTATAGTACAAAAAACATTTGTGTGGTGCGATTGGTTCGGGGTCTGTGAGGTAAAAAATACTAAAAAGTGCAAAAAAAACACATAAAACATTAAATAACTTTTTCTCTAATTAAAATATCAAAAATCGAAGCCCGAGGTGCACAACTTCAGCAAAAACTACACCTGTATACCAAATTTCATCTTTCTAGGCCCCCTACCGTTTTCCCGGGATGCACGCCACACACACACACACAAACATCTTATTTTATTACTAGCTGCCTTCGGCGACCAGCTGGTCTGCCTTTTTACGCCAGGGTTGCCGCCTTCGGCGGCTGCTTAGACAATTTAGCGACGGTATTAATCAATGTTTTTCTCTATATATCAATATTATCATCTGCCTTTTTTTCGCCAATGTTGCCGCCCTCGGCGACCTGCTTAGACAATTTAGCGACGGTATTAATCAATGTTTTTCTCTATATATCAATATTATCATCTGCCTTTTTTCGCCGATTTTGCCACCCTCGGCGATTGCTTAAATAAGTTTCGTGGCGGTATCAATCAATCTATATCTATATCATTATTAATTTAAATAAAATATTTTCTAGATCTATCTAGGAGAGAATTTATCTAGATCTCTAGGGGGAGGGGAGACACAAACGGCTTGCTCTTTATGCAAATTTTGTTGAAAAATAACAAAAAAACACTTCCACTTTTACTTGAAAGCATTGTTTTTTCAAAGTCATGATGTGTGTGGGGAGGGGGGGGGGGAGTTGCATTGTCACCCCGTTGAAGTTAATTAAATGACGGACATGTCTCTTTCTTGCTGTCCATCTACTATATCGACTTCTGCATTTATCTATCTATCTATCTATACGATGTATGAGTATCTACCTCTAACAGTAATTAACAATCTTTTTTTATTTTCAGCCGCCTACGGCGGCCGTTTGGCTTACTTGTCATTCACCATTTTTACGCCAAGAAGTCGTAAAATAACAAAAATCGCGTCCATTTTTATGTGAAAGCATTATGTTTTCAAATCGTAGCGGCACCCCCCCCCCCCCCCCAACCCCCGTTGTTGTTCTTTAAATAACGGGTCTGTCTATCTCTCGCTGTACATCGACCTGTAGATTTATCTTTCTCTAGATCCATGCAAAATTACCTCTGATAGTAATTAACAATCTTTTTTTTCAAAGAAAAAAAGTATTAATTCGAAAAGAAAAAAAAAAAAAAAAAAAAAAAAACATTTTTTGTACACTCAATGTATATCAATCTACCTATTCGATCTATCTCTAAATTTTCTCATCTATCTCTATTTATTTTGATCTAACCACCAATCTTATTCCCTAACAAAAAGAAAATCATGCAAAAAAAGCGCGCTTACTTATTTATTAAAATAGCGTAAAAAATTTGGTGTCTTTGTGGTACCCGGAGTTTGCCAAAGTATAAAAATCATTGTTTTTATTGAAATTCAAAAAAAAGAAGTGACTGGTACCAAAACGATCCGATGTGGTCCGTCTGATTAACCGAAATCGAATGTTTAGCAAAACATCGGGGGGGGGGGGGAGAAACAAATGAAATACCTGGAAAGAAAAAAAAGCAAATGAATCCTTCGAAATTAAGAAAAGAAAAAAGCAAGTTACGCACTTCAGTTAGATCACGTGGTTACCCATTCCATAACCAGGGTGCTTATTCCAAGCTCGAAATTCACCTTGCGAGATTAGTTCTGATCGCCTCACTAGATGGCGCTATAGGGAAAAAAGCGGTCTCGAAAGGAAATTCTCGCAAGTAGCAATTCCAAGCGCCAAAAGAAGGGGAAAAGTGACTTTTCGGGCGCTTATTTGCGGAGCGAAATCTCGACTGCCCTAAAGTAGGTGAGATTGAGCGATTTTTGTGATACAATTTGGGAGTTAGTATTTCTGAAAGGTATTGGCTCGAGGAAAACGAATTCGGATGTTGCCAAACTTGGAGATGGTGCAGGGGGGCAAGGGGGGGGGGAATAAAACTGCACTGGGGGGGGGGACAAGTGGTTTTCCGTTAAATTTTTGTGACACAAAAATGGGAGTTAGTTTTTCTGAAAGGTATTGGCAAGCAGAAAACAAATTACAATGTTACGAACCTTGAACATAGTGAAGGAGAGGGAGGGGGATTAAAACTGCGCTGGGGGGGGGAGCAAGTGGTTTTCCGTTAAATTTTTGTGACACAAAAATGGGAGTTAGTTTTTTTGAAAGGTATTGCAAGCAGAAAACAAATTAGAATGTTACGAACCTTGAACATTGTGAAGGGGAGGGAAGGGGGTTAAAACCGCGCTGGGGGCAAGTGGTTTTCCGTTAAACTTTTGTGACACAAAAACGGGAGTTAGTTTTTCTGAAATGTATTGGTAAAGCAGAAAACAAATTAGAATGTTAGGAACCTTGAACATAGTGAAGGGGGGGGGGGGTGAAAAAGTGGTTGTCCGTGGAATTTTTGTGATAAAATTACGGCAGTTGGTTTTTCTGATAGGTATTGGCACGAGGAAAACGAATTAGGATGTGGCCAACCCCAAAAATGGTACAGGGTGGGGGGTTATAACTGCAAACATAAAACAGGTATATATGCAAAATTTTTCGCTTTACAACAAGTTTTCAAAGCTTAAAATGCTTAATTCAACTAATAACAACATTATAATGTACAAACATCCGATTTAAATTGCAGACACGTGTTTCGGTAGACACGTGTTAAGAGCTCCTTTTTCAATGTAAAAAATGTTTATGAATGAAAATGCATTAGGCTAAGGTTGATAACTTCCATTGATTCCAGTAACCAAACCCATCATTTAAGAACTAAGGTACGAGTGGGGGGGGGGGAATCGGGGGCACTCCAAATTTTCAAGATATAATGCATTTGAAATAATTAAGGGGCTAGGAATTTCCTACTCCCTCTTATTTTTTTGACCGCTCGACGGCCTGCACAAATGCGTCTAGGGGCAGGGGCGGACTGGCCATGTGGAAGATGTGGAAAATTCCACATGGGCCGCACCTAACTCGGGCCGTTTTCTTTTTTTCAATGTTAATTTTATTTTGCAAAAAAAAAAAAAAAAAAGATTTTAGCTAGGCCGGCCGTTCTTGTGTATTTAGAGTCACAGTCCAGTTGTCTTAAACTTAGACATTGAGATAACTGCAATTGGGGGGGGGGGGAGAGGTTTGGAGAGGATGATGATTAGATGGTTTTCCACTTCCAGTGGTCACTCTTTTCTTGTCGAACTATTGCCGTATTGTATCTTGTTACGAAGTGAGAACGCAATGGTTTCGTGGGGTGAACCTTCGCCCAAAGTGAAGCCTTAAGGGTGGGCCCTGGTTAAGAGCAGGTGGTGTCTCTTGCTATCTATGTCGGAAATTGATGTTTCCTGGAATTCTGTGATGAGGAGCGGTATATTGGGGGGTGAGGATATTTTTTATGACCATCTAAAGCTGCCTGGGAAAGATTACATTAATCCCTTTCCTTCATATGAAAAAGACTCCATCCAAAGAATAGGATGTAAACCAGTTCTGGTAATATACAAAACGCCTGCTAAGAAACCTTTTATTTTTTTTCTCTCTCTCTCATTCTCTTCCCTTCGTGTTTACTGTTAAGTTTCCCGCCACTTTCTGTATAATATACGGAGCCATGTCTTTTTCAACCAATTAGGTAATCCCTCTCTTCGCAATTTCGTCTCAGAAAAATAACGAGTCATTTGTTATACAGTGTGGAATAACATCTGTATTGAACTAACAATGACAAAAACTTTTTCGCGGTAAGTTTAATATTTTTAGTCATGTGTTTGCTAAAATTTTGTTGCTTTCAACACTTTAAACAAAATAATATGAATTTAAAATAACGATTACTTTAAATTAATTTGTTTTCGTTTATTAAATTTCAAATCCAGAGTCTTTGAAAATAACTAGATTAGTCTTTGAAACTCCTAAGCAAAGTGTGCTTCATTTTATTTCTTTTCAATCGTATTAATGGACAGTATTCATCTGACGTCACTGCAGGTCAAAACCGACACTGCAGTGCATTGTGGGAACTGTAGCAAACGAAAATCCGTCACTACAGCGTATAATAACACTTGCATTTATGCGGCTTATAAACTCTTCTTTCTATTTAAAAATGAGAGGTATTTTTAAGTTTTTTACAAAGAAACTATGTAACAGAATGATGAACAATTCATTTTATATGAAATTCTCTTTATTACAGTGCAGAACCTTTTATCCGGGAACCAAAAAACCGGGAAACCAGAAAACCGGCAACTTTTACCCGATTTTCCCGCCATCTTTTAAAAATAAGCCATTTTGACAATTTTTGAAAAATGAAGCATTTTTTCTGCAATACCAAAAGAATATGAACGATTTCTTAATAAACACCATATAACTGACGAGAAACTGTTGCAAACACTAACTTCAAATGGTTATCCTTTATGCGGGGCAAAATTTCCGAAAGATTTTCTTGAATTAAAAAGTACATTCGTATGTCTGAAATTTTCGTGTTTTATTCCAACTGAAAGCTAAGGAAATGAATATTGTCGCATTCTAATGCAGTATTTGATTGAATGGCCTCTAATTAAAGGCATTTGGCGTAAGTGACGTCTCAAAAGTGTGGGAAACGCCGAAAACCAGATTCGCGATTTTTTTGGATAGTTAGTTGATCGTGAAATCTAGAAATCCATTAAACGCAAGACGAGGCTGCAAGAACTCATAAATCAAATTTCTGTTATATTAACCAAATGCAAAAGCATTAGTTATCAATAGCTACCGTAATCGCAAACACGAAACCTTTACAAAAAATTTAAAAAAAAAAAAAAAAAAGTGCGATCATGAAAGTGAATTATTTTATACACTATAGTAGAAAATTTGCACACTTAGGTTCAAAAACTTATTTTTTGCCCTTCCCTTCATTTTCTTATGTTTAAAAGCATCGAAAAGTGGAAGATTTTCCCTTTCTTTTCCAAACAGAATGTGAGGGTCCCCGGTATTATGAGTTAGGCATTATGAGAGATTAGTAGTGTTTTGGTGTTCAAATTATTCATTCACTAGTAGTTTTTAATATTTCGATATTTATAAGCATTTCTGAACTGTTTTCTTCTTATTTTAATATGCATAACTATTTATTATAGTAATTTAAGTTTTACAAACAATCGTCCAATAGCGTTTTTTAGCGATTCAGAAAACCGGGAAATTCAGATATCCGGGATAGCGATGGTCCCGAACTTCCCGGATAATTGGTTCTCTACTGTATTGTAATTTCATGGGTTTAAGCCTCTTTGGTTCCTCATCAGAAACATGGTGAAAACTCGAATTATCGTTTTACTTTTCCCTTTTCTCGGAGTTTTTCATGCAGTTAAGAGTCTGTATAAGCCCTAAGCATGTTCATGATGCATATGAAGTTCAGTAATCCTTAAATAAAACGAGTTTTTTTAGCATTACTAACACTGTGCAGTTGGTCAAAATACCCGCAGACGGAGAGATGATGGCCAAACCGTAAGTAAGTTTCATTATTAATAGTAAAAATAGGTAATATGTTACTCTCTCCCGTTCCCCATTCTCGAAATCTGTTCATCATTTCTTTTAAAGCATTTTTTACTATTGATCATTTTATATTTAATTCAGTGTTGTATTTGTTGTGGTGATCAAAAATTAATCGTACCGAAAGCCGATGTGACAAAACAACAATGCATTATATTTTCTCCTTCCTCACTCTTTCTGTCTGTCAACTGCTGTCATTGATTTATCGACACAAAAAAGTTTATTATCTTAATTTGAAAAATGAAACTCAAAAAAAAGTTTTGTTCGCCTATTTTTTTCCTGATATTTCTTTGTTCCAATCACTCCTTATGAGGCTTCAAAATGCAGATTTTTATACCTATTTTTCAAAATTTTCTCCGGGGGAGAAACCCCCGGACCCCCTAAATTGGGGATATTCCATACCCCACTTACAGGGAGAAACATTCATCACTATCTTGATATCATTCTCCGTTTTAAGCTGAATTCAAAAACGGGCAGCAGCCAAAACATTGAAAAAAAAAAAAAAAACTAAAAAGATGGCTTCTTTCGTCATCAACAGAAAAGTTTTCCAGATTACAAAACTGGGATTTTTTTTTTTCTTTTAAAGACATGTGTAGTCCTTGAAAAAAACTTGTTATTTTCTTTTTCTTTTTTATATAAAGAAAATCACTAAAAACTTTTGGGGTTGGGAAAAAGACAGCCAAAATGTTTGGGGTAGGGCCGGAAAGAATATTTTTCCACATAGAAATTCTAGGGCCAGTCCGCCCCTGTCTAGGGGAAATTTTATGTAAAAAGCGTTTATAAATTTTATTTTTCTTTTGTACATTATCCCACTTAAAATGTAGTTTTTTTCACAAAAGTACTAGTTGTTTCTGAAAGTTGTATGAATTTCAAACTTACACAGAATATACAATCCCTTTTTTTTTTGCGTTTTAGGGGGGGGGGGTGACATCACAAATTATCGCCCCGGGTGTCACCCATGCTGGGTACGCCACTGACGTAGGTATTTTATTTTTTTTTTTGTCTTCTTTTGATATAAAATCCTCCTCCCCTTTTTTTTCCTAAATTCTTTATTTATTACCTACTGTCAATATTCAATTTCAATTGAATTCAATTTGTAAGAAAATTTATTTTTCTTTATTGAAATTTGATATTGATTAACTAATTACAAAACAGTACAAATACTGGTAATTTCTGGGGAATTGTTTCTAAAGTTTGATTTTCCATTTCGCCGACATCAAAATTAGCAATATTATACATGTATTCGATTATCGTGTGCGCATTTGTAAATTGGCTGCTATGTAATATGATGCATTTCAAGGAAAAGAGAATGCTTCAAAATGCTCCTTTTTTCTTTTCTTCTTCAATTTAGGATCTTTCCTTTGGGTTGAACTTTAAAGTTCTTTATCAGCTGAAGAGAAATAATGATTGAAAAATTTATTCCTTTTACGAATATTTTTCAATATACATTTACAGAAGCAGAGTATTTATTTATTTTAAACTGCTCTTGTAACCAAGATTACTGTTTTGACTTTTTAATCTTGAAAATAAAGATGGAATTGTGTAATCATAGGTACAAGTTGCTTGTTTTGAAAAAGTAATCTAGAAAAGTACTGTTTTGAGGATATCTTTGGAAAACAATACCTAGAAAAAATGGAATTTGAAAACAGGAATATTGAAGAAGTAATACTTTTTATTTAGTATATGCTTATTAAATTATAATTTTAAAGGAGAAGAGAAAAAAAATCTGGAACATATCTTTGAAACTGAGATTATTGTTATAATTGCAACTGGGAGCGGGGGGAGGGTTGGTTTTTACATTACTAATCCTAATATGGAAGATTATATATTCTGTTATGTCTGCTCCCATCCCCAAAAGCTCAATTAGCACAACAAACCTTTTACATTTTGTAGGGATGTCCTCCCCCAAAATATCCGGTCGACTCCCCCCTCCAAAAGCAAGAGCCCCCCAAATAAAAAAATACCCCTCAACCCCCTTTAAAAATTTCAATGGCGCAGTCAGCGCCATGCCCTAACACCCCCCTCCCTGCATTTTAGTGTTTTTTTTTTATTCAATTTGAATTAGCAGATTTTTTCATTAAGACTTTTGAATGCCTCTAAACCTTTCGCACTCTGCACTTCATTAGACACGGCAACAACATATTATTCAGTCCACGATTACGAACTATTTGTATTTTTTCGTCTGCATTTATGAGGGTTAAGATTTTTTTTTTAGTATCATTATTTTTTATTTCGATTATAGTTTCTTGGGAAAAATATATTTCATATAAGGCGTTCTTACTAATATAGATGGTGTTATAGGGTAAATCAACAAAATTTACGGTTAATTTTTATCATATTTATGTATTGGCTGTTTTCACCTTTTCGATTTTTGTTTTAGACACTAATATTGAAATATGCAAAAAATATGACTTACTTTTTGCCATTCGACTAAGCTTTTTGCACCGGAGCACTCGGCCATTTTTCCTTTGTGTACTATTTTGTAAAATTCTCGGAGAATTAATTTTTAAGAACATCTGGGTTTGCTTCAAGAAAATCTAAAATTATTTCGGTGTGATTCTTTGTAACGTAAAACGTATTCTTTGAAGAGTAGCCATTAGCGTGCCAGTCATCAAAGTTCGCGCTCTTCCGTGCAAGGATTAAACAAAACAAAACTAGCTGCGCTGAAAGGACATTGGTTGGAAGAAGTCACGTGTACCTCCTGGCCGACCAAACTAATCGAAAAAATCGGTGCCTCTTCGAGAGACAGCTGCGAGCTGTTCAGAATTCAATGTTGCGAGATTTTTTCGACAACATCGATCACGTGACGGGAAATCTCGAAGTCGAAACGAGAATTGTTTGGAATGAGCGCCCAGCCCGAAACCCCTTAACGCGCATGCCGCAGATAAGGAACGGAGTTGCTTTTTGCTACGTTGTAATAGCACTTTTTTCCCCATTTTGCTATCGGGATTTTAATGTTGTTTTTGCTGTTCAGCTTGTATTCGAAAATCGCTTCGCTTTATTAGTTTTTTGGCCATGAATTAAATAGTGCAATAAAATACAAGGTTGCTAATATGTGCTGAAATATTCCTTAAATTTACACAGTACATAAGTACATAACGGGAAAATAAACAATAGAGGATAGGACAAAAAGCAATTATTTTTATAACACTAATTATTTTATTCAATTATTATTATTATATATATATATATATATATATATTTTTTTTTTTGCTTTTACCTCAGTATATCATTTTTTTTTTCTTTTTATACACTTAAGAAATCTTAAGAACGTTAAATGTAAGATGATCTATCTTTCAAAATGGCTCAACAAAGCATTCTTCAAACAATTGACTGATCGGTACAACCTGTGAGTTGGACCTGTTGAATGGACAAAACGCTTTAATAACTGTGGGAATGATTTTCTAAGAGGATAAAAAGTATTCTTCGGTGCCTTTTGATACATTGTGACCCTTCAAAACGACCTATACACACAGAGACTGGTCGGTTCTTTTACCCTAATTCCGATGACTTTTAAATCCCTTCTGAGTGTCCAGATATCAGTTGCTCAAGCGTGGGAAGTATTTTAAAGATAAATGCTTACAAAAGATCAAAACTTGGGGCTAATCCCCTATTTCCCTAAAGGATACCTTTGTGCATGCAGCTAAAAGCAAGCCCCCAGCTGAGAGAGGAATCGGCCTGGGCGGATTCCCTAAGGAGGTGCCCCCCTTGGTGTCTTGTGGTCAATCCTTCCGCATTATTTTCGTACAACAAAACAGTTTGAATCAGAAAGGAATTTCAAAGCAAGCTTTACTGCTTGTACTTGGGAACATGTCTTCAGAAGAAAAAAAAAAAAGAAAATTTTGCTTGAAATCGAGTCGGATTGTTTTTTCTTTTTTTAAAACATACTTGGATAAATTTTAATTAGTTTCATAGGATTATTTACTAATTAAGGCAATTTGATTATTGAAAAGAAATCAAATGTTTTATTTCTATTTTTAAAATCTCATAAAAGAATGTGCAATTAAAACATTGGAGCTATTTTAAAACAATAAATAAAATCTGAAAAAGAAAAGGAGAAAAGGAATGTTTCGTTTTGTATGAGTAAAGCGAAAAGAACTCAAGATATTATCATTTCATTTGTACTGTAGTATATATTTTATGTTTTGCATAGGGTCAACTATTATGTATAATCAATGCGGTCGTCATAATTTTTGTTTGTGAAATTAAAAATATTCAAAACTGTATCACTAAAAAGCCATCAAAGGGTGCCGCGAATATAAAACGTTATAATTTAAGTTTGAAAATATCATAATTTAAAAATGAATAAATATTAAAAAATAATAATGGTATACAAATAACTAAAAAGCGTAGTAAACACATTATAATAATTAAAAAAAAACATACTCGTACAAAATTAAGATGTGTAAGATAATTAAAAAAATAATAGTGTGTAAAATAAATTATAAAATTTGAGGATTATGAACAATTTAATGAAGGTTGCTTGGGTAAGAAGGTGGATTTTTGATAACAAGAAAAAAATATTTCTGTTTCTTTGCTTTATTCAGGCATAGAAATATTGGTAAATGTGTAAGGAAATATTTTCCCACTTGTTCATCAGGAGTTCGAACGCCATAATGCTAAGAAACAAAGCTTCCACGAAAAGATAAAAATATAATGCCTGATTATTTGAAGCATTATTCGTGTCCCATCTAAGAGTAATTGAAAGGTTAATATCTTAGTAAAATAAAATAATTTACAACAAATTTTATGAAATACTGTAAGTTACTTCCCTTTTGCATAAGGAAAAGAGCTTGATTAGCGCTCCCCTAAAAGCACCACAACCCAACAGAGAAGCGCAATAACAGGGGTCTGCCCCTGGAAGGATCGCCGACACATATTCGGCCGAAGCAAAAACTGCTAGAAACGCCGTGACGACACAGGATCGTCGAAGGCAGTTAGGAACCACTTTCTTGCGACGAGCCTGAATCGGCCGGGGCAGTTTTAACACAAACTGCGCGGCCGATCCTGTATCGGCCGGGGCAAAGAATGGGCTAAAAAATTGTAAAAAAAAAAACTTTTGAATATTTTTGAATACTTTTTTTTTCTGTAGAGGACGAAATGTTCTGACTACTACATAGTAAAATTGTAGAAAAGAGGTTATTATATTTTTCACGGGATGCGTTAAAAAGAAAATTAAACCCAGAAAAAAATGCAAAATAAAGGTTTTTTCAAAAATTCATAACAAATACAAAAATTGCTCTATCATCAAAATTTTTATGTTCATCATATTTAAAATTAAATTTCGGACACTATAGTACAAAAAAAAATTGTCTGGCGCGATTGGTTCGGGGTCTATGAGGTTAAAAGTACTAAAAAGTGCTAAAAATCACATAAAACATTAAATCATTTTTTTTCTAATTAAAATATCAAAAATCGAAGCCCGAGGTGCACAACTTCAGCAAAAACTACACCTGTATACCAAATTTCATCTTTCTAGGCCTTACCATTTTCCCGGGATGCGCGCCACACACACACACACACAAACATCTTATTTTATTATATGTATAGATATGTATAGATTTTTGATGTATGCAAGTGTAGCTAAGAATTTATGTAAAAACTTTGGTGTCATCATGAAGGCGCCTACTACCTAACGTAACTGAGTAGGTTTAGTTTTAAAAACTAATTTCGCGTATAGTTAAATTAGTGTTTAATTCAGGATTCGGTGGGTTGTCAGTTACGTTATGAAGTTGTTTATAGGAGGCCCCGACTTCAAAAGGTTATTAAAAATTAAGAGACCGTATATAATTAGTTAGGTATTTAAAATAATTCATCGTATAGTAATTTAAATCAGTGTTTATTTATAATTCGGTGTTTAGTTTAGTTGATTTTTGTACTGGAATTGTAAAATAAATTTCATTTCTATGTTTGGGTCGGAAATAGAATGTAAGTGTAATCAGTTATTTTTTGCTTTTTACTTCCTGGGTATTTTTTGAAGGCGTTTTTTTTTTTAAATTTAAAAGTAATTTATAGAATTTTAATTTTTCAGCGCTAAGTTGTACCTTAAGATTAAGCAAATCATTTAGTGAAATCCCAAAGTCTTTAAGTGGTCTAGTTGTAGAGATATAAGCAAAACCAGGCCTCAGATTTCTCCGTGACAATCAGGTCAAGTATAATAAAAGTGCTTGATTAAAATACTCTGCAGAGACAAAATATGTATAAAAAAAAGAGAAAGCGTAAGAAAAACAGAGAAATGTCCCTTTTTGGCTTCAGAGGGTAGCATTGATGGTATGTCAATAATCAGAATTGGAACAAAATTGCCCAATTGATGTCTTGAGAAAAGAAAAAAAAATGTTTTGGTAGATATGATAAGAAAACCTATAAAGATTTTGCAATTTTCAACTGTAGCTTTATTTTCTACAATTCTTTGTGTCTCCAAAACATGTCTTGTAACGATTTTTACTGTAAATTATGCTTAACATTTGTTTATGTTCAAATTTGAATAGTTAGATCGTATACCAAGAAAGTAAAACTCTTTTCCAAGTTCTGTAACATCAAGATTTTTTGCTCACAAAGTTAAAAGCTAAAATTTTAAACTGAAATGTTAGTTTCTACATATTGAAAAAAAAGAAGAAAATACTATATTAAAATGCTCTTATTATCCTATTTCAACTATGAATCAACAGGAACGCTGTGAAAAGTATTTGAAACAACTCACGGGGTTTTGGAAGATTTTGTTTTAGGTTTCTACAATTTTATTGTTGACTTTGACCATACGATTTACAAAAGTTTATCCGCAGACATTTCAAATTTCCTTCTCCTTTAATATATCAAGGGGTATGGTAGAAGCTGAAAAACAGGGGGGAAGAAAATTTCGTGTCAACGAAACTTGGGAGACGCCTTAGCAAAATGCCTCGTGCTTCGCAATTGAACTGTGACATTTTTATATCAAAGCATTTTTCTAAATTTGACGCAACTAAATTCAGCGTCAGATGCAATCCAAATTTTTTTTTAATTTATTTTTTATATTTTTAATTTTTTACTCATGTAAGTGGGGCAGCAAGGAAAACTGGAGGTAATTAAAATTTTAACGTACTTTTTTATAACTTTACTTTTAATGGAACTTTGAAATCACATGCTTAACCCTAATCTAGCGATCATATGGGACCAGAGTGATAGTGGTGTAAGACAAAAATTGTGCCGAATCAGGACATTTTTTGGAGGTCATAGTAACCTCCCATCGGGTGACCATGATTACGACGTATACTTTTAAAATTCACGCGATTGTCCAAAGGATGGACAAGTGCTTGTTAGTCTAACAAGAAACCTTGTTTAAGGACTCTATATTTTCCAGATAGATGTTCTAATCAACAACGCAGCACGTTACCAAATTGGGCGACTAATAGATACTGATATAAAAGTGGATAAAGCAATGTTCGACGTCAACTTTTTTGGGCCGATCTCCCTCACGAAACTTGTCATAAAACAGTTCCTCAGTCAAGGCAAAGGACACATCGTAGTAATTTCAAGTATTGCCGGAAAATTTGGTGAGTAATTTTTAAATGACAATCATTTCAACAATAACTACATTAAAATTAATTTCTGTTTGAGAGAATCGTATGCGATTTTGAAACTTCTCCACATAAAACATTTTTTACTTCGTTAAGAACAATGCAGTTAGCCGCTGCAGTTAAGCAGTTATTTCATAGCTGGAGCTGCTGAAAGGCAAAAAAAGAACAAGTAATTTTAGTTGTGTCAACTGCTCGGGTGGTATATTGATAGCTATAGTCTGACTCTGGTAAAAAGATATATGTGCTTAGACAAGCTCATTTCTGCTCGGGTTGAAAGAGGAGGACGCTTTGCATTTCCATTCTGCCATAGACCTTCCACTTATTTTAATAAGTGGAATGTCACCGATCGCATTCTATTGTAGACTAATTTTTGAATAACAACCGACTAAATGAACCATTTCTGTTTGTTAGCGATTAATTGACTTCCTCAGGAACCGAGGATAGAGATGTACACACGATATCCTACATTAAAACAGAATTCTTGAAATATGAGTTTCGAAATTAACACCAAATTATACGCACGTCGTGCATACCTTCTTGCTAAGGAATTTTTTTCCCAACTACTTTAACGGCAGAGAGAGAGAGAAGTTTGCGCATGCGCAAAGATAATCATATGAGCTTTAGTCCATCGAATGTCAACTTATCAGAGTCAGACTATACTTGAATAATTATTGCGTACTCACAGAAAGAACTAAACAATTTTCCCGAACAAATCAAATTTCTGATCTTATTTATTCGTTGACTGACTACATGGATCGTTAGTAATCTGTCTAGCGTATCAAATTTTATGCTTCTTGCATTTATATTAAATTTTAAAATTCATCATTAAAGAAAAATACAGGCTTCCTACTTGTTTTAAATGTAAAACAAAAGGGTTTTTAAGCACTTTCAACAAAACATTCGAAAATATTAAGGAACCTTTAAAATGTTCAATTGGAACTTATGACTTGGGAAAGAATTCCCCAAATAATGACTCAGAAAAAGAAGTTAATTGTTTTGATAGGATTCTTTACATTTATACTTCTAAAAAAAGTTCACGTAATGTATCGCCATATTTAGTAAGATATTCTTATTAAAATTAATCTTATCATTGGAGCGCTAGCAACGTATCAAATCAGAAACTGAACGCATATGTATTAGATTTGTGAACGTTGCACAACTAACTGCAATTTATCTTTTCCGTCCATTAAAAAAAAAAAAAAAAAAAAACTTGGGGGGGGGGGGGATTGTACAAATAGATTTTTTAACAATAAGATTCGAAAATTACTCATATTGGTTGTTTTCAAGCGTTGTTAAAATACTTCCCATCTTTATCTTTTCTTTACTAATAATAAAGCTGAAAGTCTCTCTGTCCGGATCTCTGTGACGCGCAAAGCACCTAGATCGTTCTGTCCATTTTCATGAAATTTGCTCACAGAATTAGTTTATAGCATGGGGGTGTGCACCCCGAAGCGATTTTTCGAAAATTCGATTTCGTTCTTTTTCTATTCCAATTTTAAAAACATTTTCTCGAGCAAAATTTTTATAAGATGGATGAGTAAATTACCAAGTTATAACGTGGAACCGTAACATGGGCAAGCCAATTGGCGAGAAATGCACCATACATTATTTGTAAATATACGGGCGAACCAAAAGACCTTTTAAGTTTCTACTACGGGCGAAGCAGTGCGGGTACCACTAGTTGATTTTATAAAGTTGACTCTATACGTAAAGTTTTATCTCTCTCATACATTTAGTTTAATTTAGATATTATGCATTAATTTATTACGCATTCAAATCTGTTTTAGATATTGTTGGATATTGAAAAAAAAAAAAACATTTACACGTGTTTTTTTTTTCTTTTTCTTTTTATGTTGCAGGTGTGCCATCAACGGCATCTTACACAGGAACAAAGCATGCTTTACAGGTATGTTCTTGCATCTTATTATAATAAAACAATCGACAGTTTAATTTACAAAATGAATAGTTAAGTGATTTAAAATTGACTTTTTTCCTTCCAAATATTATTTTTGATATTTTCAAGATTGAACACATCTTGCTAGGGCACCACACGAATAGCGAAATAATGAAAAAAATAAATAAATAAATATGTAGCAATCGAAAGAGACATTTTTTGACGCATAAACTGTTAGTCCCCGTAATCGCGATAAAGTCTGCCGACATTTAAGAAAAGTCAAAAAATTTAAAGACTCTGCGAGAAATATAATGTACACATGACTACACCGTCTGCCATGGCAAGACATCCGTTTGTAAAAAGTGAAACCATTTCTCACTAAAGCCTGTTAACTTTGGTGGCTTTTCTTAAAATTTGGGCAGTCTTTAAGAACCTATATTCGGATAACGGGGACATGAGGGCAAATTATTTATGTGCCTAAAAACATGTTGTACTTCGTGTTTCTCCGATTGCCACTTATGAAGATTCTTTTTTTCATTATTACAGTATCGGATGGTTTCCTGGTTAGTATAAATTACAATGTTATTGAGTAAACTGCTCATATATTATTACATTATGACTGTTTAAAATGTCGCGGAACGAAAGTTCTTTTGTTAGAAGCGTTTGTGGGCTTTTAGTAGAGATAAAGAGATGACAGTCAATCATATTGTACCTTAGGACACGTTCCAAGGTGCAACATATACTTAATAATTAAGATATGTTTAGGAACAGGCCATGGTTCTTGGAGACTCATGTAATACAGTGGAACCCCGTTTTTACGTTGTTCGTTTCGTACGTTCTCACTTCTTATCTCCTTACCTGATGGTCCCTGAAAACAGCTATACTGATAATGTTAAAATATTCCGGATTTTACGTTACCCTTCTCAGAAAGTCCGCTTCATACGTTTTTCTACTAACAGATCAAAATTAATTTTCATCTACAATACTCACACAAACTTTTTCAAAAAAATTTAGATTTCTATTTTTACAAGGTAAATTTGTTTTATAGCTATTCGAGGCTACTCTAGATCTTTTTGTACAGTCTAATTGTCCTTTGTCTGCGAGAGGGATTTCCTCTGATCGCCCAACTTTCTTCATGACAATTGAGGACTAGAATCGCTGACCCTTCTCTAGAATTTTCTAGAAGTTGGTAACAAGTGTATCCATCAATATCAGATTTACTACCTGCTTTCCATGATAATGATGAAGACGAAAGAGAAATAATCGATAGTGTCCCTACAGCTGATCAAGTAATTCTATGCATAAAAACTCTAAAACTTTTTTTATTCGTAAATGCCAACTAAGAAGCAAATTTGCAAAAAAGATCGTGCTCAAATGAAATTGTATATAAAAACAAGTGAAGATTACACATTTTTCCCAACACTTCATTGGATAAGTCTTTTTTTTTTTAAACCATATGCTTAGATTTTTAACACGACCCCGATTTTACGTTTCCCCACTTAGAACGTTTTTTTTAATTACTAGTCCGACATAAAACATAAAACCGGGGATTCACTGTAATACCGTTTGTAGCCGTTGCAAAAAGAATGGCTGGTAGAGAAAAGACTGGCAGTTTTCTCTGCACTGACACTGCACACACAGAGAAACTACTTTTACAGAATTAAGTAACGAGCATATTTTTTACAGAACTAGCTGATGTGCCTGCACAGGTTTCAAATCCAAGAATTAAATCCCGAAGAATGTAACTAAAATTCAATTGAAAACGCAAACCAGTTGTACACCAAATATTTTCCAGCAACATAACATTTTGTGAAGGATGTTTAGATGCTCTTAGATTTTTTAGTGTTTAAAGATCGTATATCGAATTCGATGACAAAAGACATTTAGAAAATTAAATAAACAAAGCTAAAATATGAGTTAGAGTTGGTGTGCGGGGTATTATAAAAATACTCACGTTTTAAATTTATTTTACTGTGCCAATTAGTAATAGATAATTACGTTTTACGAACTAAAATGTCCTCACATATGTTTTTTCTCCCCATATTATCAATATCTTGTAGGGTTATTTTGAAGCTCTGCGAACCGAATACCAGAGAGATAAAATTTCAGTGACTATGGTATGTCCAGGAATTTTCAGCTCTGAAATATTTCGGAAAACTATGACTACCAAAGAAGATGAGGTAATATTTTTAACTAGTCAAGTAATAAATTTCTACTACTGGGTACATTCCAATTCTGGATAAAAATGTGGTTTATTTATTTTAAAGATTTTCCAAAAAGATTACAACCATTATGAATGCCTAAATATGACTTCGGAAAGGTGTGCCTACCTCGCATTAGTGGCTTCTGTCAACAAACTCTTTGAATCTTGGATTGCTTATCAACCCTTCCTATTCATGATGTGGGGATCTCAATTTGCTCCAGATATTTACAAATAGTAAGTATAATTGTAGACTTATGGCTAAGACTTTTTCGTTCTGTTTCATAAATTAAGGATTTTTCGCTCCTCCATTGGAAGGCTTTCCGGATATAAAACGGCTCACACGCACACACAAAACTGTTTCTTTGTTTCTAACCCAGAATACTTTTCGTTATTTAAATAGGTTGTATAATATAATAATTTTACCACGCCCAAAAAGGAATACGGAAATAAAGGAGAAGAGGTATTTGACATCATCTAAAAGTTATAAAAGATGCTTTTACGAAAGTGTGAAAGAAAATAAATACAATAAAATTAAACAAACAATTACATTAATTATGCTAATCTCTCTTTAGGAAATAGCAATAATAATAAATGTCTGAAGAGTTTGCATTAATCCTTATACTACACGTGTATTTTCATAGAATAGTGGCGCCCAACCAGATTTTGTCCGAGAGTCGCACCTGATACTTATACGAATCTCGCGGGTCAGGACACACTTTCTTTAAAAATAAAATGGAAAACGAAAAAAAAAAAAAAAAAATTCAAACGAAGAATTGGGTTGTTTTCAAAATTTTTTCTTTTGAAAGAGGCCCCATATTTTGTTGGGCATGCTTAAAAACATAGAATTTAACCATTTTTATGCTTCTGTACATGACATCACAAGTGATGAAATGCCATTCACTGATGCCATTAGGGAACAGCGCAAATTATCATGTCCGGGCAACGCGGTTGACAGCAAAGCGTGAACATTTAGCGTGCCATAGTACATCACTTGTGACGTCATAAAGACCACGCTTTATTTCCAAAATCGTAGCCATTTAAAAAAATTAATTAAAAAATAACGGTTAGGGAAAAAAGTTTTTTTTTGGCTCCATATTTATTATTATTATTATTATTATTATTATTATGCTTATTCTATCAATTGCAGTGACTAAAAGTAGTACTTTTGACTGTTGGAAACAACCCCATTGTTGTCATCATTACAACATGCTTTTTTTTATTTTATTTTTTTTTTATTGCTACGATGTTTCCATCTGCTTTTTAGAAATCCATCACTGGCTACTTGTACTTTGCAAAAATCATTCGTAATAACGAATGAAGATGATCGGTTGTGGAAGAATCCAGAAGATATTTTTCGATTCATTACAATAAACATAACGGGTCACATGGATCAGCTTCGCGGGCCGTAGATTGGGCACCAGTCTTAAAAGTAGGAGGCATACAAACAGAATTACCTTGCATTAAAAAAAATTCTAAAACCGATCCTAGTGTAAAGAGAGAAAACAGGAACTAGCAATAAGAGACAAAAAGCAAATTCCATACTCACTATAAAACACAGACTCATTACCGCTTTTTTATGGCAAAAAATACAAGTGGCTAGTATATTCGCCCGGGTTATCGGTTTTTTTTTTTTTTTTTTAAATATACTTTTCATTTGAAGCAAAATACTTTAAAAGTTGTTTTTTAGCCCAGTAAATTTAGACCAAAACTAGGGTCGATGCACCACAAATTTATAATTAGCTGAATTTTTCAGAATAAGTTCCTGAACATGAGTAGACTGAATCCTGAAAAGTTCCCAAAGTTACCATGTGAGCTTCCATCCAAAATTTCGGATCATAGATGGTCGCCTAGTACTTTTTGTTTTCCTTATAACTCGGTCAAAAATGAAAATTTCTCAGTTCTGAAAAAAATTGTAGGCTCTAAAAGTAATATTGTTTCTATAAATAACTCAAAATAGCCAATAAAAAATTTCTAACATCGGTTTTGATACCAAAAACTGAAATTTCTGTGCTCTATGTAACATGCAGCAGAACACTTAAGCTACTAAAATAAATATTTTTTTACATTTTTGGGGTATTTTTTTTAAAAATAGTTTCTTCATATATTAGTCAATAGTTGTTATTTTAGTTTTAAATAATGCTCTGTATGTTTGAATTGGTGCTTATGTTTTATCGACATTTACCCATAAAAAGCTGTAAAAAATATGATCTGCAAATTTTCGTTGTGAAAATTCAATGCTGATCTGCTTATTAGCTCTTTGAAACAGCCATAAATCGTATGGTGGCTCCAAATTCCTTTCGTAATATTAAGTAAATTAAAAAAATATATATTAAAAAAAAAACATTCACAGTAACGATAGAAATTTGTCAAAAATCGTTCAAAACTTTTTTTTTATAACTAAAAAGATCATTGTTATCTCTCTATTTTTTGTGCACTTTAGGCGACAATTCTTTTTTTAAATTATGTTTCCGACAATGGGAAAAATGTCGGTGAAAAATCAACGCCTTCAACTTTAGGAAATTCTTTTGGGGAAGTTAAACTTCAGAAGAAAAAAGGCTTTATTATTAAGAAATGAGCGTTCTGTTCAGTCTTCCACAGTTTTTGATCAGGATGCTGCTATTTTCAAATCAAACTATAATTTACGAGATATCTCAATTATGAATCAGCCCCTTAATTACCCTTGCTTTTTGATTGGGTTTCTCTGAGAAAGGATAAAAACCCAAGCATAGCAGTTATCATTGAATCTGTAGAGCCTTTTGTTAAGCCATCCACCACCAATCTCCTTGTCCATTAAAGATGAAGGATTTCTTATGCACGCATTGGCATGGGACGAGTCAGACATATAATAAAAAGACATATGTCTCAAATACTTCAGGTTTCTTCAGAAAAAGTTTCTTTTTATGTGGAACAGTGGTTTTTAATGGATACCCATATGCATTACCAACTAACATTGGGAAAAAGCAAAGAAGGATGATGTCGAAACTGTCTGACTACTGCTGTTTGAAGAAAATGTAGTGGGAAAGAGAGAGAGACTATATAGACTTAACTTTTTGCGCAATTCGGAGAACAAATCAAGATAAATTCAAATTACGATGGAATACTTCCGATTAGAAGGAATGACTGTTGTACAAGTGGATAGGGAAGCCAATGTATTAATTTGCTCAATTGCAATAAAAACATGCCAGAACAGCTCCAGACCAGTCGCAGTAATAGGTACTGATACAAATCTGCTCTCGATTCTAAGTGAAAGAGGTATGTCTGGAACGTCACTGTATATTTTGTACCCCATACCAATTTAGTACAAAGAAAAATGTTTCAATATATTGAAATTATAAGACGTCTTCGGTCTCTTGAAGGATTTTCTTCTTTTGCTCCACGCAGCCACAGGATGTAACTCCGACTCCAAGTCAGCTATATTGAGAAAGGGCAAATTTTGAGCTTTCAAGTTGCTAAAGGAAAATCTCAAACTGCTTTCTCTGGTCTCACAGCGCAGTAGCATCCAGATAAGGTCACACAGTTTGTAGAAGTGTTGCTGAAAAATCTTTTTTTTTTTTGGTGGGAGTAACAGTTAACTCTCTAGACATCTTACGATACAACCGCTATAATTATTAAGTAACCAAAACTTCGTCTTCAAAATTTAAAGCTTGGCAACTCTTCCACCCACAAGCACAGTTGCTTCACAGCATCCATTTTATGTTTATCCAAAAGTATAACAGTGGCTTAAGAAAAACGTGAATCCAATTAAATGGCAATAAGTTATGAAAAAAGGTGACCTGTTCACAACGCTTTTGTCATTTCCTTATGTTTCTGAAGGAATTCCACATTTAATGTTTTGTGACTAAAAATTAACAGTAGTTATGTGAAACTGTGCTTAGATGCCAATGAAAACGCAGACCTTTAATGTTTCAAGTTTTGCATGCATTGTTTAGGTGAAACATGTAAAAATCCAATTTCTGTTTACAGTTTCGAAGATGAGGATGATGATATTGAATGGTGATGCTTTTTCTTTCTAGATTTTTATTGACATTACTATATTCTCTTTATATATTTTACATGCTTTTCAAAAAGATATTATATGTCAGTTTTAACTAAGTACTAAATATATTATATTCTGTAATTTTTTTGAAAATTCATTATAAGGTCACTTTTTTCTCTTATCCTATTCTCATTCCAAAGCTAGAAATAGCAAGATTTCTTTCACAAATGGAATAAAAGCAACTTGATTATTCAATAAATGGAATATATCAATCATTTTGCAGTTCATATTTTAAAAAGAATACCATAAAAAATTCCTTATTTTAGTAGCTTATTTGTTTTGCTGCATATTACGTAGAAAATAGAAATTTTATCTTTTGATGTCAAAACAATTATGTGAACCTTTTTATTGGTTATTTTAGGGTATATATAGAAAGAGTATTACTTTTAGAGCATACAGGATTTTTTAGAACTGAAAAATCATCCTTTTTGACCAAGCTGTAAGGAAAACAAAAAGTACTAGGCGGCCATCTTTGATCCGCCATTTTGGATGGAAGCTCACATGGGATCTTAGGGGACATTTTAGGATTTACTCTACATGCTATGAGGAACTAATTCTGAAAATAATTCTTAGTTATAAATTCGTGGTGCAAAAAATCCTAAATTTACTGGGCTATTTCTTCTTTTTCAAAAATAATTTTTCAGTTTTAGAATGTTGTCAGCCCAAAATTTTCGGATCACAAACAATTCTGATGGATACTCTGTTTATAGCAAATTACTATAACACATTAAAACTGTACAAGGTATAGTTTATCGTTTATGTGAATTACATTATTACAATTTATGTATGCTTTTCACTTTTAGCATCATGAGTCTGATATACAACAAGAAACGTCTTTCAGAACTTCATCAGGGAAAGTGGCCTACAGATCTCCCAGTGTGGAAACCGCTGTTTAAAGGGAAATGAAAACAATTATGTAAGCCTATCTTTCTATTCAAGGGACTTCTGTCTACAATTAGGGGCCAATCAAGCCATCCCCTCTACCTCTCCTCCCTGTTCTGTCATGCCATATCATTTCCATATTACATCATCACAATATTTTAAGCAGTTTTTTTTGTATCATATGAACCTATAAATACTCATTTACATCAAGTTTCATTTGTTTCTTCAATATGTATTTTATTTATTTGTTAATTTCAAACAGAAACATTTACAGTAGCTTCAACTTGAAATAAGGAACTTGAAAAGAGTAAAGACTAGGAACATGAGTACTACTAAAGATGCCACAAAGAAAAAAAAAATTCCTTTAAATATAATATTTAATCTATTTGTACAAGCTCCACCATATTTTTCATTTAACACTATACAGTAATTTGTTATTCTTCCAATAGACAGACTAGGGCTCATGCAGTTTAGTTACTTAATTTGCCAGGATACAAAAGAAACGAGCTGATGTGTGCATCACATGACTTCCTTTTACTCCAATTTAATGTCATTTCTCCATTACTGGCAATTTTAATGTGATTCAATTGTTAACTGTCTAAAAATTCCCAACAGTGGCCAAACTGAAACCAAATTTAGAAAAAAAAATTGCCAAACTTGTCGCCAAGTTGGCGACCAAAAGACTGGAGATATATCGCCAAGTGTCCACCAAATTATAACACCACTCGAGTTTACATCGAAATTAACAATGATCCCCCCCCCCCGGCAAAAGGGTAAAAGACTCCTTTAAAAACACCCTAATGCAACCAAAAAGGGAGGTGCACAACTAGACCCCACTAGGAGTCTACGCACCAAATTTCAACTTTCTAGGATTTACCGTTCTTGAGTTATGCAACATACATACGCACATACATACATACATACGTACAGACAGACGTCACGAGAAAATTACAATTTTTTATATGCTTGTAGATTTCCTGAAAAATAAAGGGGTACACGTAAAAATGAAATTTATGATAAGCTACAATCGTCCAATTAATCAGGAGTGCCCGTCTTGGGGGAGGGGAGGGAGCGCAGATAGAGCCTTTGAAATATTTAAGGGAGGTGTTTTAAGAGGCATTTTTTTTTCTGGGGGTGGTATGCACCCTTGCTCTTGGGGTGGGGAGGGGGAGGATGGGCACCCTTGCTGCTGTCCTTTTAGGATATAAAACAGGAAGTTATGCTCACCATAAGAAGTATTCAAGTACTAAACAAGTATAAATTAGTAAACTAAAAATCATACTATCTTCCAACTGGAAACTGAAGCATAAATACTGATCTGCATTTTCTGAACCTCTATCATCTTAAAAACAATGCAGACTTTTGCAGTGGATTTCAATGTATTCCGTGTATGCTTTTAAAGTTTATCAAAGCTTATCAACTGGAAGAGAGCTTAAGCAATGCACACACGCAACTTACAGTTCTAGAAATATTTGTTAAAAAGAACAATCAATTCAGAAGCAAAATGTAAAAAAAAACAACAAATTTATTTTAAATTTAATACATATGCCAAATTTCAAAAGAAAATTTTACAATTTATTATTATTTTTTTAAATACACAGTACAGAGTTTTAACTTTTCATGTCAGCAACATAAAACATGACATCAGATTCAAAAAAAAAAAAAAAAAAGAAAAAGAAAAAAAAAAAGAAAAAAAAATTAGGAAAAAATACAGAGTGCAGCAAAATAATCAAATAGTACTCTAAAATGTTTGTTTAAAATCATAAATTTCAGTTGAAAGTAATAGTTGCCAACTATAAGAAATCTATTGTGTTATGAATGTGGTACAAGTAACTAGTGTAATCGGAGGGGAACACGGGGGGTTTGTCATTCTCTGAAACATTTTGTTTATTGCTGTAAAAATAATAAACTTCATTTAAATGGGTATTAAACCACCTGTAAACAAAGTGTCTGTCTCTTAAATTAAAGCTGGCCCTATTGCTATGGCATCCATAACTCTTTTCTTCAAATGACACAAAAACTCTTTTTTGCAAACTGTGTATTACTTTCCCAATGACCAGGGTTGGCAACCCGGGTTTTTTAAAAAAAGCTCATGGACCCAGGGTTTTTTTTAAAATAAAACCCCCCCAAAAACCCAACCAAATTAGGTTTTTTAAAAAGAAATGTGTTTTTTTTTTTTTCTCATTTTTTAAGGAAAATGTAGGGTATTTGTAGCATATTGTAGTGTAAGTATATGAACAAAGTGCAAAAATTGTCTTGGGGTAAAAAAAGCTGGAAAACTAGTTAAAATTCAGGGTTTTCTGAAAAAAAGTATAAAAGGCGACAAAACCCAAAAATGGTGAAGTTTCAGATTTTTTAGTTTTCATGATTACCAACAGTTAAGGCAAAGTTACTTCTTGAGTGATAAAATCTATTGTTCATTTTTAATTACTACATTTTATTTTTCATTTTACTTTATTGTATTTCATTTTGTTATGCAAAACTACAGTGGAACCTCAAGTAGTTTAAATCCCTATTTACTGAATTCCAGCTTAAGCAAGACATTTCTTTGAATTTTATATTGCCTGTTTTTCCATTTCTGCGTACAGAGAAAGAAATATTAAACTTTTTCATAAGATAATGAAAATACAATTCATCCAAATTCTGTTTTCTGTCCGACCGTTTGTAAAACCTGTTAATTTCTAAAAAAAATACCTTGTTTATTCAAGATTTGCGACATGTTGGGTTGCAGAAAATAATTCACATGAAAGCCTTTTAGCTAGAGTAGTTTCCTCTGTACAATCTACAAATATTGAGAAAATCAGACGTGACAGGACTTAGTCAAGATAATTTGAGTTATTTATTAATCACTTAAAGAAAAAAGATAAATATATATTTTTTAAATCTTTGAAGTATTTTTTTAATGCCCTTAAGAGTTAAGAAATACTGTTAAAGTTCAAAATTCATTTTTTATGTCCATTGTCTGTAGTGAAGAACAAATAAAAAAGAAGTTTAAATTGTGAAAGTATTTAATTAATTTTTTAAAAAACTTCTCAGAAAATTTTAAAAAACCCAAAAGTAGGCTAAATAATGGGTTTTTTGTCGAAAAAACCCATTGGGTTCAACCCAGTTGGGTCTAATCCAGCCAACCCTGCAATGCAGCATATATAGCATTACTTTATCTCGCCACAAAATATACAGCAGCAGCAAATGGAAAATTTTTCTCATTGTATGAATTATTTCACGAATGCTTGTTGAAGGCTCCAGGGAGAAAACATTCTAAAATAGAATAATATTACTTGAAAAAATTTTACATGCCATATTTGGGTTTTAAAATAAAAGGAGAAGCAGGGATGTTTGAAAAAGCAATTTTATACTTCCAGTGTTAGTAACTGGGAAACGTTTCTAAATGTACAATTTTTCTACATGTTCTTTTCTTAACAAGTGCAAAAACAAAAGTTTGTTTGCATATTAAGGCACAATTGTTGCAAAAGAAAATCAAATGGAATACATACACAATATTTCAAGTGTATAGTATGCTAATAAACTTAATAAAAATTTATAATTCTTTCCCCTTCTTTCATTTTATTTGCAGATAAATGTAATCAAAATTTAGAAAAAGAGTACAAAATACCGACATGTGTTCATTTCACATAAAATTTGAAATCTAGATATGCTTTTTCAAAAAGCTTTTATAAAATGTAATACATTATTTCCCATTAAAAATAATTCTGGTTATATGAAGAATTTTTCTAAAGCATTGCACTACTTAAAATATATATATAATATAGATAAAATGATAGCAATGTGAAGTTTAATAAAAACAGCCATAATAATCCATCCACACATATTTTTGTTGCACAGTACTGATGTTTCATTTTATGTATTCTTTATTTACTCAATGTCACTGCTGATAAACATCCCCCCCCCCCACCTTCTATTCAACAATCACCCTTCAAAATATCTACAACTTTAAGACATAAAATGTACATTTGAAACATTCAGAACACCACCATTCATTGGAAATTATCTCAGAAAAGTGTTACTTAATTATTTCAAAACTGTACATCAGGGTTCGTACTCAATATCGGAAATAAAATGCAGGAGTTTTGAAGGAGTAAAATGAGATTTTGAAGAAGTACAAACGGGCTGTCATTAAATGATGTCACACTTTTTTCAACATATTTGCCCCCTCCCCCCTTTATCACTAAGTGTAACACTTCACCTAACTCCTCCTCTTGTCACCCCATGTCATATTTTTATAAACATATTGTTACAATAACTGAGTGATGTCACTATTTGTCACGCTCTCTATTCCTTGTATCACAATGTCATGAACCCGTCTCTCCCTCAAGGCATGACTACATGTAGAATGATCATCTACATGTAGAATGTAGATGATCCTTTTTAAAATATCATAACTGCAATTTACTAAAAAAAATGTTTTTCTAACACAATCACTTAATATAGTAGCATTAGCATTTACTTATGTGTTTTTAAATATTTGAATAGTAAATAGACAGCCTGACTTCTGCTATTAAGAGTGTGGTGAAGGGAAAAACAATCATTCTAAAACTTGAAAAAAATAGTTATTAGATATCTAATAAAATTTTCACCTTCAACTTTTATCAATTTGTAAATCACATCTTTATAAAAAGAAAAAGTAAATAAACATACGAAATTGCTACATTAAAATCGCCCTTGTGACAAATTCAGTTGTTGATTAAATTATTTTAAGCTACTGCCATAGAGGAAGATTATGTAGACTTGAACTAAAAAAGAAGGAGTTTTGAAGAAGTTAAAACCAAAATGAAGGAGTTTGAAGGGCCCTTCAAAATTTTTTCTAAAATGAAGGAGTATTGGAGGAGTTTTGAAGGAGCGTACGAACCCTGTACATGCAAATCCAAATGATAAAAAATATCCTAAGGCCACTTTTTATTAGCTACAGAAATTCCATTGCTAAGTATGCTACGAACAGAAATACCAACAGTACTTAAATCAAAGTTAGAATTTAAAAAAAAAAAAAAAAATGCAATGAAAGAAAAATTGAAAGAATTATTTTTGTCCATGAAATGATCAAAATTCAAAGCATGTTTTTCAAATTCTAACTCAAGTATAAAATTGTACTCACTAGAGTTTTTGATAATTCTAAAAAATATAAAAGTTGGCAACTATGTTGACATTGCTGACACATAAAATTTACACTCAACGCTGAATATCTAAATAGTTTTGGTGAAAAATATCAGTTACCAAAATTATTGGGGGAAAAAAAAGACAAGACATAATTTAATTTTACTAATTGTTTGGCAAATCATACAAAGAAATAAAATTGAAGCAAAAAATAAAACAATATTGTAATTCTACAAACATATAAATAAATAAAAAGTCAAAAAATGAAAAAAAAAAAAAAAAAAAAATCTGTTTACAGAAAGCTAACCAAAAATAGTGACATTTTATTCAGAGAAGCATCAAAAATAAACCAAAACTTTTTCAAATCAAATATAAACAACGATATAATTAAGATGAGAGATTTAAAACCAAAATTTTTATCATTACAAATTGCATACACATAACTTTTAAAAAACAACATTATCCTAAGTATTCATTTTTTAGGAAGACCAGAATATTTTTCAGAGCTTGATTTTTTAATTTCTTCTTTTTCATGCTTTAGATACTATTGCCAGCTTCTACATTTACACTAATTTTTATTGCATAGATAACAATAAATTAAACTATTTCTTTACAAGTTTGCATAGCAATTACCACCAACATAAAACAGCAATAAAAATAATTCAAATATTACAAAAAGTACGAACTACAGAAAAATGTTTTTAAAAGTAAATGCAAAAAAAAAAAAAAAAAAATAATAATAATAATAATAAAATAAAATAATAATAATAATAGCATAATTTGTTTTAAAAAATAAACACTACCTAAGAAATTAATATTTTACAGTGAATTGGCGAAAATTTATATAGCTGCAATAATTATCAAATTTACCAATTTGCAAACACACTCGGGAGCCTGCACAGGGGGAGAAAGGACATCCCAGGCCCGAGCCTGAAGGGAGCTCCAAGACTTTTAAAATTAGGGGCAATATATGGAGAGACACAGGGGTAAACAATATGCAGGGGGGGGGGCAAAAGTCATTTGTGACTTGCCCAAAAATTTCTGTGCACGCCCCTGAATATACTTCAGGGATAGAAGTTAAATAAGTTCTCAAGAGGGAAAACTTTTAAATAGAAAGGGGATGTGTCCCAAATTTAAAATAAGTAAAAAGGATTGAGAACAGCACTTCCTAATTTAAAAAAAAGTTTGATTTCAACTAATTGTGCTCAAAAATAGAAAATATTTAAAAATTTGCTAAAGAGTTGTGGTGTTTAGTAAAGGAATAAAATTCGCCAAATTTTGTACCTTAGTTTTATGCTTAATTTAAGTTAAGAATAATTTATTTTTCATTATTAGGTAATGAGTTGCAGTTTTCTGTTAAATATGATCAGAAAACACAAATTAAATAAAATAGCAAAATTATTTCAACTTCCCAGATTTAACTCATTTACTAATTTGGTTATTATTTTATCTTGTTTTGTCTCACTCCATTTAGAATTTTTAAAAAAGGGAGGAAATCCGTCAAAAGGCTGAAAACTCCCACCCATGACATACAAGAAAGTTTACAACTATACATATTAAAAACATAAAACCCACTTTACACTTCAAGGCATAATATGTATATTTGAAACTTTCAGAACATTTAAAAACTAAATGAGATAAAATAATGTAAAACGAGTATTTAATTATATGCCTTTTTTTCACACTAGTGTTTTGATTTGAAAATTTTAAGACACATTGCTGAGCATAGGCAATACATGCACATCATCTCTAGATTTTCATAAATTCAACACAAATGCTTTTTGTAGTGGCTACTATTAAACACAACAATCAATGACAAATTATAATTAAGATAGACTTCTTAAATATAGCACATTATTTTGTTTCTTCAAAAAGCACACAGCAGCTTCATTTCGAGTTTTACAATAACTCTAAAGGTATTATGGAGGATGGAAAGGAACCAAAATGAATAATAACTCACAAACCAAAATGTTACTTCATGCTGCAGTGAAATTTTGATATCGTAGAACAATACACAGAAAATTTCGGACTTTAAGAATAGAAACTTAAAAGTAGAAATGATAATTAAAAAACAGTAGTTTGGACTGATGTTTGAAAAGTAATAACCCTTAATATCTTTTACTATCCATTTAAAGCTTTACTAAATAAATTCTGATGAGCAAACATGATTGTTTTGTACTAAAAAGGTTTAATATATAATATACATCACAGATAAAAAATATATTTTTATGTGTAAATATTCATCTTACAAATCACAATGTATTAAAAATACTTATGAGCATTGATAATTTATGTGAACATAAAAGTCAATTGAAAGAAAAAACTCGGCAGCATACAAAAATGTTTCAACTGGAATAACGCAACCGAAAAACACTACAATAAACTAGTAAAAAAACACCCACAGCTTACAAACTCATTCTTGTTATAAATGTCAAAAAATCAACAAATTTTGACAATAAGAGAGCATCCAATCATTAACAAATTTTAGCAAATAGAAATTTGTCGTCGCTTATATGATATCATGAAATGCTTTCATTTTGACTATGAAACTGAATGTCAAAAGAAGTCAAAAGTACAAACTATTTCTAACAAGTTATATACAAATAACTTATGACATAATACACTGGAAGGGAATCTTCAAAACAGATCTTAAAATTAATTAAATTATTTATTTAGAAAATATGCCAATAATTAATGACACATCATAGTAAAAGTTAACAAAAATTCCACAATTGTACTAAAGTATGAAAGTAAGATTTTTGACAATGATATAAGTGCATAGCTAAGCAATTACGATGGACCTTCAATTAATCAGTGTCCATTTAACCAGATCTCTGCTTAAACCAGCAGTGATTAGCTATGAGACAAAAAGCAAAAAACAAGAAAAAACTAAAAATAATATCATTAAATATTCTAATCGTGAAAAAAAGGGGTAAATACTTTACTAATGAATTAAATGGTTTTTTAAAAAATATATTATAAGGTTGTCAATGTTGTGGTTCACAATGATTCCAATATTGATGGTAATGAAATGCTGCATCACTAAAATAATATTACCTATTAAAAAATTTAGAAGGTGAATTGAAGACATTTTTACATTTTCAGTGCAAGTTAATAAACATAATTCTTAAGTTTTCCATTGCCAAATTAAGGCATTTTTAAATGGCACAGGCCTAAAATCTTTGGAATCGAAGCAACATTTACTAAGGAGATGCTAACTAAAAGTAAGCCTGATCCAACTGTAATGATGTTGTACAAGAAAAAAAAAAAAAAAACTTTTTTCCTTTTGGCTACCATGCAAAATAAAGTAAGAAAAAAGTCAAAAAAAAAAAAAAAAAAAAAAAGCACAAATGTGCTTTTTTTTTTGACGTTTTTTCTTGCTTTACTGTTCAGCACAAAGGTATTTATTTATCTTACCATGCAAAATGTTAAAGAAGTGAACCCATAATAGTTTCACATACTAATCAAATACGACATGCAAAGTTATAAAATATACACATTGCTTTATCATTTGTCTTCTACACGTAATAAATCAATCATTTACAACTAAATTTCAATTTTGCACACATGTCACTTCATTTTTTCAGTAAAAATACTTTTTATTGGCTAAAATACATCATTTCTGACTAGTTTGGAGCATTGAATTTTCCTACATAAACAACAGTATAAAATAATTTTAATTAGCACATGTGCCAATCTTTCAAAAGCTAATGAGCAATAACAACAACAGAAGTATTACCAAAGTAAATGACAAGAATCATTTTGAGGGGGTGGGGGGAAAATATATTCACTGGACCTTAAAATGGTTTCAGAAATTTAATTCAACACATGAATAACATTAAGAGCATTCATCTGTCTAAGCTAACACATTTCAAGACTTCAGCAAGCAAATAATATTATAGTATTCATTGAAAAGGAAAGTTTTATTTAAAATGCATATAGCATGCCAAAAAGAGATAAAAAAAACAAACAAACAGAAAAGTTTTCACTTTTAAAGTTTTGAAAGAATTCAAACTGCAAAAAAATACTCCTAAAGGAAATACATAAACTCTGCAATTAATGTGTTTTGCAATCGCAAAGAATTCTGATTCAAATCACATTAATAAAGGAAACAAAATTAAATAATGATAATAATACTCTAAATGAAATCAAACGAAATGTATTTCTACCACATTCTGTTTGCACAACTCTAAGAGTATCACAAAAATATTATTTTCCCCATAAGCAATATGAGATGAAGAAGGTTTTTTTTTTTTTTAAATTAACTAATTATTATTATTATTATTTATTTATTATTGTTGTTAATTATTTTTTGTAAAAGGTAGAGGAACTACTGTATTAAAAGATTTTTAACAAATACATTTCACATAATTTTTTAAATGCTACATGTATTAAATTAAAAAAAAAAAAAAGGTTTTCACTTATATTACTCATATTAAAGAAAAGTTGCAAAAGTTTGCTTACACAAAAAATGATTTTTATTAATATCTTGTCACAGCTTTTACCTCCAAAATTACAAAATATTCGTTACATAGCAACTCAAGTTAACATCCTTGTAAATGAGTAATAATTAGGAACTATATATTAATCAAATGAAGTGGGGTACATCTAAAATTACACAGGACTCGATTACTTTAGTGATTTTTAATAATTAACTAGAAAGTCGCTCGTCATGGTATGATGGGAGAAAATTTGCTTCTACATTTGAATGCATCAATTGCCTGTTTGGGGATATTTTGGTAGTTTAAGTTCTAACCCTAACTCCAGTAGATAGCGGTCATTGTTGACCATTTTTACGTTTCTTCATTCTCCTAAAATGAGTCTTACCAGTAAAACAGTTAAGTCACAGGGATCGAGTTCAGCCTTGCCAGAATTAAGTCTTTTCCTGCATGTTAAACATTACCAAATCATATTATCAAAATATCATGCCGTGGCGCGAGTTTCATTGTGAAGCAAGCGGGTTACTTGATCATCATCTATTATTTATATGACAATTATAAAATTCTACTTTTTAACAAGTATGTGTAAAATGCAATTTAAAAAAAACTTCAGGGCACTATTTAGATTGATTCAAAAAAAAAAAAGTTTAAAAACTCAAACTTAAAGGATGGGGGGGGGGGAGCAATAATAAATTAGCAGTCTGTTGAATGTGTGTCTGTGTTTTCAAACCACCAAATTTTACTACCAAACCTTTTTTCAATGGCTCTTTTGCTTGTGTACAAAACATTGTTAAAAAATACAAGCATCTTCTTTTTTATGTGATAATTTTTCTTTCTCATTTCTTCTAAGAAAGCTAAATACCAATAAACATTTTATTTGTATACAGAATATTTCCAAAGATGCTGCCAACAGTCAAACAATTAATAAGTGATTTTTTGTTGGTTATCTTAATTGCAACATCTTTGCAATGAACAGATGCAAGCAACTGGATTCTCTTTTTCTTAAATTTTTTTTTCAAATATCATGCCATGAAGTATAATTGCAGGAATACATTGCATATCATTATACTTCTGAAACTACTTAAATGAAAAAACAGAAAGAAAAAGGTTTTATAATTGAACAAAAAGAAAAAGAAAGACATAAAGAAAAGTATTATATTCAATTACTTTAGTTTTCTACTACAGTGAAACCTATGTAAGTTGACCACTTGCGGTGCACTACTTTAGTGGTCAACTTATAGAGGCTCAATTATATGATATAGATCTAATTCTGTGCCTGAAAATAGTAGTCAACTTAGACAGGTGGTCAACTTTACAGGTTTTACTGTATTCTAAAAAATACCGAAAAAATAAGAAACAAAAACTAAGAACTGTAAACTTACAACATTTTGACTACTATTAGTTTAAAAGATAGTTACTCACTATTCCTTACACTAGTATTTAATGTATTTTAATTTTCACTAAATTCTCCTTGCACGCCTAGTTCAATGTTCCGACATTTGTTTCATGAAATATATTTTAAGGAAAAAAATATGTGTTGTATGAAATATATTTTATAATATTGTTAAACCTTTTCATGTTTTACATATTGTGATTACTAGTTTTACTAACTTTAGTAGTTACACAGAGAACAAGTTTATACATATTTAGGGACAAAAATTCTTTCAATGATTCGCATTTAAATCAGTAGGATTTTTACTTTATTCTCAATTAAAACAACTCACTAAGTTCAACCACTGTTCAACAATCCCCTATTTGTCTAGTGGGGGAAAAAACTTTCTCCTTGTTTATAGTTCTTCATTGTTGGGCAATATGACTGAGATAAAACATTTCTTTTTATAGAAGGATCTTTTTTTTTTTGGTCTTCAAATTCAACTGTTTGAGCGATGTGTCGGGATTAAATCTGAAATTAGCAGACTAGACAGAATTCAAGAAATGGAGATTTTTAAGAACTTTTATTTGAGTAAAACACAGAAAAAAAAATTGCTAAATTTATACTGGAAATGAATGGGAATCGAAAATTTTTGACACAGTGAGGTGTTTGGTCAAGATCAGCAGATTCAACTGTATTAAAATTATTAATTTTAATATGCTTACAAAAATTTACATCATACGCAAAGTAGTTTTGCAGGATTTAATTTTTTTTTTTATTGAAGTGATAAAAAGAACAATATAAAAGCAAGAAAAATATAACCCATGAGGATATACATTGAATTTACTTTTATGATCAGAAATAGTCACAATAAGCACTATTCAAGATTGCAAATCATGCTTTAAAAATATTAAATGTAAAGTGTATATCACAAGATATATATATAATTGTAAGCAACATTTCAAAGATAATACCTATTTAAAGAATGTATCACAAAATATCTTTTAAGCTGCTTTTGTGGGGAAAAAATCTCCATCTCTCTCTCTCTCTCTCTATATATATATATATATATATATATGTATTCTAATTATTGTTTAGAATCATGAAACAGGTTAGCAGCAGGGTAGGCTCATTTAGCAGTATTACATTGGTAGAAAATATTAAAAGAACTTGTTTTTGTGTGCTCAAAAATTATCCCAATAAACATCAGTTGATTATAATCTTAATTTAAGGAAACATGAAAATATTAAAACTACTTCAGATTTAAAAAATAATATAGAATTCTTTTGACGGAAAATTATTATTATTATTTTTGTAGTTCCTATAAAACAGATTGGAAATGAGTTATTCTAATGAAAGATTAAAACAAATAAAATTTGAGAAACTGACCCATGATTAAAATAAACTTTTAAAAAAATCATTTTTTTTAGATGTAAAAACAAATGAGAGAACAGGGATGAGTTGGTTCAGGTAAAATTATAATTTCTAATACTCTGTAAACTGACAACACAAACGAAATGAGTTTCTTATTTTCATTTCATGCTTTACGAAGTTGTAAAATTTTGTTCAGAAAAACTGAATCTAAATAGTAGAAAAGTAACGGATAAGTTTATGGATCATTTAAAATCAAAATAAACCCAAGAAATATAAACTTTTTGCTTAAAAGCAACTTAGCTGCACTGTAGGTTTAAAAGTATAGATTAAAATAATGTTCAATTAGAATACAACAACATTGCGAAATAAACTGATGTACAGAGGGGGGGGGGGGATTGTAAAAAATTAGTCTACTAGTTTGGTTTTCAAAAAAACTACTTTTTAAAAAAACAATAATATGCACAAAACATAATTTCTAAACATACAAATAAATTGGGGAGGGGAAAGCCACTGAAAGCTTTTATGCTTAAAGTGAGAACCTTTTCCAACAATTATTTAATATACATATATTATAGCAACAGTTGCACTTGAAAAAAATAAATGAAGTTTTTGAAACATGTTTTCGTTTGTGCATATGTAAATGAAAAGCATTATTAAACTCAAACTTATGTTGAATGTTTCAATGATATTCAACAAAAAACAGACTGAAATTTTTTTTTCTAACGAATACATTATAATATTTTTTAGTTCATTTCTTCATATTATGATCAATACTGTGTTTTTGAAATTTTTGCATTAACAACGAATTTTAAATTGGAAGATCTAAAATTCAAAAATATTACCTATTCTTTAATGAAGCATGAAAGTGGGGAATGCCAGAAAAAGTCGAGTTTCCGCAAATGTAGTCACAGAAAGTGGAGAATTTCATGAAAAAAAATTCACAGAATAAAATTAAAGAAATCAATTTTGAAATTTTTTTACAAGTTTAATCTAAGCCATATTTGAGTGAAATCAGTTATCACAACACACATTTTTAGCTTTTATTTGTCAAAAACTTTTTATGATCAATAGACAGGGAAATCATTTTCTAGGGGAAATAATTTCTTTACCTTTCATCAAAATATTATTGCAGTTAGTAGCACAAATGTCAAAACATATAGTCCAGGAAAACACGTATGGAAAATCACACAATGGGCGAAAGTCCTTCCAAGGGTAAGAAATTTAAACCAACTCTAATTATTTCCATCTTTTGAAAGGGAAAAAAACTTAAGCTAATGCTAAAAACTTGAAGAATGTAGAATTTTTAAAGCCATAAAGCCCTTTTTCTTTTGCAAGAACTCAACAGTGCAAAATACTAAATTTATTTTGCATTACTTATTTTTCTAATAAAGTGTACAATATTGTTAAAACTAAAATGATTGTACAATATAAAATTTAAATTTTAAATTATTACAGAACAATCATTCTCACAAAAGAATACTTTTGTGTATCATAAAACCATCACTTCCAAATAAAGGATGGGAAAATAACATGGTAGGACATAAAATTCTGTAACAATGTACATTATTAAAAGATTAAATTAATTCCAATCAAGTTTATAAAACTTTAAAAAGTAATTCGGGCAACACATTTAAAACCATGCACTCGAAATACATCTCAATGTATATCACACAGTAACCGTTGAAAAATAACAGTTACAAAGAAAAAACATGACTATGCAAATTAAGAGTTGAAATTAAAAAAAAAAAAAACATTTACTATGCAAAAATTAAAATTTTTATGCAGTGGAATAAATGCACTTTGTCAGTAAAATTTAAATGGACAGTTTGTGAGACATACATACTCTGATGAATGAGTAAGCTATTGTACATATTTGAAAGGAACAGAATTTGCTTTCTCAAAACTAACAACGATAAGAAATACGTAACGTGTTCAATACTACATATTTCCATCATTTTTAAAGAAAGAAATGCTATTAACGTGCAAAAATTTGCGAAAAAAAGATAAATGCGAGATAACAACCATTAATTAATGCAAAATAATCCAATTTGCATTTAACATAATTTAAGATGATTCAATAAAAAGAAAAAAAAATCAAATGAAAAACATTCTAATATATACATCTATATTTTTTTTAGAAAAAAATAAACAAAAAGATATTCAGATAAAAGTGAAATCCTTCAATTCAGAGAAAATACATGAAAAAAAAAATCAACAAGTAAAAAATATTCTTTAGGAACAAATTATTTTCACAGGCATCTTTTCACTTCTCATGTACAACAGATCACAATTGACGCAGAGCTCCTTGATTTTGTCAGCTAGTGTTTAGAAAATTCAATTGACTCTTTAACCTCTGAACATAACATTCATGTATTTGCACGACAAAATCTTCATCATTCTAAAAATAAAAAATAGAGATAAGAATAAAAGCAAGAGAATCTTACAGTTTCCCTTTAAATGAAGATAATATAGCAGCTCATTAATCAACAAAGATTGGGAATGAAATAGAAAAATATTTTTCACATAGATTTTATATTTAACAATTTAGGGGCCTTTTACCTAGACAGCAAAACACACACACACACACACACACACACAAATGAATAAATAAATAAATAAATAAAAATGAAAAAAAAAAAAAGAATTTTTAATTTCCACCATTTAAAGGTCTCTAAAAAATTACATTGCATGATGTTTATTTAAAATTTGTACAACAATTTGGAATGATTACTTTTAAATGTTATTAACCCTCTTACTCAGCATCCCTGTAGTTCCAATATGAAAAAAGAAAAATGATTTGCACACCCATGATTTTCATAGGTTTTTGAAATTACTACCCATGAAACTCAAATTTAAATAATTGATACAAAAAAAAAAAAAAAAAAAAAAAAGCAAAAAGATTTAAAAAAAAAAAAAAAAGTTTTTATTTTCAGTTAAAAAAGCTTAATAAGTGAGCAATTTGACACATGACATAGATATAGTCAGATCTCCAGTTTCTTTTGCACATTATGTAATATCATGGTGTCAATGGTTCATAATGCTGTGAACAAAAAAACTTTGGAAGTTATTGTAGAATTCATCTCTACTGTTTTTTTTAAACCTTTTTTAAACTCCAGTAAAAACATGTAAAATCTTGAGCTAAACTACTATTTTAGAGCAGGAAAACTTGCCAAGTTCGAATACAAAAATAAATAAATTAATAAATGAAGTTAAACAAGTGCATCTTAGTTTGGTATTTTTTCTAAAAATAATTAAATACCAGTGAACTGATAAAAAATAAAATTTGAGCTAAAATATAAATAAATTATCAAGATAAAAAATAAAACAAGTTGATTTAAGGTAGCATACATTAAAATAACTTTCAAATAAGTGAAATATTTACAGGATGCAAAAGGATTGAATTCTCTAACAACAGTAAATTTTCATCTAAGCAAGCGCTAAATGTTTAAATGTTAACCTCAAAAAAAAAAGTTTTTACTAATACAAATCGATTATGCATTTACTGATAACACCTACAGTAGCGCTCCAATTATCCAAACTCAGACAATCTGAATCGTTGATTATCCAAATCACTTGTGGAATTTCAGAAAAAAACAAGAAGTTCCGTCTAGAACTAGACGAGCCTACTTTCCCGTATACCCATACTACTTTCTAGTACCTGATCAATATTCTCAAAAATAGCTAAAATCGCAAATTTTTTCAAACATATTTTTTTAAATATTTTAAGCTGATTTCTAGGAATAAAATATTCCTTACTTTTCTTCAAAAAAAACGAACGAATAAAATAGCAGCACCTTTTAAACAAAGCAGCTAATACACTTCTTTCCGTTAAAAAATTTTTTTAACAGCTTTCAAAACGAAAAAATAATAATAAGTTCATTAAAATAAATACATCATATAAAAAAAATCGTTTCTTTTTCCCCTGTTGCCGAAAATAATTTTTTAAACGAATTAATGCACTTACCAAAAAAAAAAAAAAAACAATAAAATGTCAACTTAAAGAAATAATTTTCATTGTCAAAAAAAAAAAAATCGTCTGCGCATATTTTTCGAGTTTATTCACCGAAAACTAAATACCTAAATTAAAACTTTAGATTGAAAATAAAAACAAATCATATCAACAATAATTATTTCAGTTAAAACCACAGCAGCGGAGTCGGAGTCAGAGTCAATCTCATTTTGGGATAAAAGAGTCGGAGTCGAATATCCAAGAATCGGAGTCAGTCATTTGTCCTCCGTGTATAAATGTTTGCCAAAGCTACGAAGTCAGAGTCGAAGTCGGGGAGTCGGAGTCCGATTAATTGTTGGGAACAGGAGTCAGAGTCGGTGTCAGGTCCCCCTAAATTCTCGGAGTCGGAGTCGGGAGTAGGTCGTCAAGAGCTATTTCCAACAAAGTTTGTTTGAAGTAAATCCGCCTTCAAGTACGGAATCTACATTGACTTTCAGTTTCCCCGTAGGCGCTAATGTTAAGGGATTTGAACTGTTCAAAATTGAACGGAAAATTGTTCAAATCAAAAAGATATCTTATATACAAGTTTTTTATCAAAAGCTTTTTCCTACAAAGTTTGTTTGAAGCAAATTCGCCTCACAGTTCGGAATTGCTTTGAATTTCCCCGTAGGCGCTAATGTTAAGTTTTTTTGACCTGTTCAAAATTGAACAAAAAATAGTTCAAATCAAAAAGTGAAATATGGGAATGAGGTGTCCTCGCCGAGATCTTTCGAACAAAAAAAAGTTTGTTCGAATCGGACTATTCATTCAAAAGTTATTAGGGGGGGACAGACAGACAGACCGACAGACATTTTTCCCCATCTCAATACCCTACTTTCCAATTTTTAATTTTTCAATATTTATTTAATTATTTTATTTATTTTTGACTTTTTTTTTGTTTTTCACGATATTTTTAAGATGCATTAAGCCTTCTTTCATGCTTTTTTCTTCTTTTTCTGACTTTTACTGGGAAAGTAGGCTAAAAACGAGCTGATGTGTGTATTACATGACTTCCTTTTACTCCAAATTTTATGTCATTTCCCAATTACTGGCAATTTTAATGTGATTCAATAGTTGACTCTCTAAATATCACCAACAGTGGCCGAATTAGTCACCAAGTTGGCGACAAACCTTGGCAACCAAAAGACTGGCAATATATCGCCAAGTGTCTGCCAAATTATAACACCACTTGAGTTTACATTGAAATTAATGATTTCCCCCCAAAAAGGAGCAAAAGACCCCTTTAGAAACACCCGAATGCAACCAAAAGGGGAGGTGCACAACTAGATCCCACTAGGAGCCTACGTACCAAATTTCAACTTTCTAGGACTTACCGTTCTTGAGTTATGTGACATACATATGCAAACACATATGTACATACAGATGTCACGAGAAAATTAATTATGATTAACCCAGGAATCGTCAGTATGGATATTTTGTGCGTCTATACGTTTTTAGGCACTTATCCACGTGTGGTCGAGTCTAAAATTATTTATTCATTCGCGTATAAGTAAAATGAAAATTAATGTTGATTTTTGAGTGAAATTTTTTTTTTCGAATACAATACATCCTTTCTTGTAAAAGGAAGTAAAAAATGATTAAAACGTTAACATTCTGAGTCAGGTACGAAGATTTCATTTTGGCCTCAGCTGTCCCTATCCCTAATATAGAGGAAGATGAGACATGTTACAAAAATACTATAGCAAAAAAAAAAAAAAAAAAAGAGAGACAGAAATGTAGAATTTACAAACCTGCAGCATATAAATCAATGCCTCTCTGAGCTGATCTCTGTTCAGAGGAGTCACTGATGCCTTTGGGATGGGTGGCATATTTGGAGTAATGCCATTAAGCAAAGTTTGAGGATGAAGCAAATCTTTGTGATCATTACCATTACCTGAAAAATTCAAGTTGCAGCATAAGATATATGATTAAGATTAAATAACATATGAAATGAACTTTTCATGAAAATGAACTATAATTGCTAGGGGAGGGGAAACTTGAATTACATGATTTTTTTGTCTGCACACAACACAATACCAGCACATTAAAAAAAAAAAACAAAAGAAAAACATTTTCAGAAAACAACCAGTCAAAATATGCAGACCTATATTTGAGAATTAAAGAACTAATCCCAGCTTAACACAAAATCAAAAATATTTTACAGGCGGGGAGGGGGGGGGGGTGACAAATAAATTCATGATCTGCCTTTTGTTTCCAAAGGAATTAATTTTCATTTTAATAACCTTTGAGTATATGATGTGAGTTTTGTTTTTAAAAAAAATTCTTCTTCTTTACTTATTTACAGATAAAAATAACTTGGATTGAGCTGGTTTTAAGTAGAATCAACCTTTTTTTCTTTCTCATTTTCGATGGAAATTCCAATTAAAATGACACGGTAGCTCTACTTAATGCCATACATTAACCAGTGAAATAAAAAAAATGTGAGTTGATTAAGCAATGCAATGTAATAATTGTTGCCAGTGGGTTTTCAGTGGTTGTTCAGTAGAAGCATGAATTTGGCTGCTTTTGAAATAAAACTGGGAATGGCAATGGTTTTCGATCTGATTGAGAGGGGGGATTTATGTCAAAGCACATGGCAGCGTAATAGTAATAACCAAGAGGTATCAAATCATGAAATAAAAAAAAAAACTTTTGAAAATTCATAGATTGAGCTGGCTTTTTGGTTGACAGTACAAAATGCTTCATTTATAAAATAAATTTATTTTACTCAATTAGGTCTTTACTTTTTCTCTTTGCCATTGTTGCAGCCTTTTTAAGTATCTGATTGTGCAAGTAAGGGACCTCAAGGACAGTAAAACCAGCGAGTTTGAGGCTTCTTTCACTCATAGTTTTCAGCTTTAGCAGCAAATATTTCTTTTGGGCTTCACCCTTATTGAAAAATAACTTCTTTTACTCATAAGTTGGATAGCTTTTTGTGTAAATCTCTTGCCACATGAACCTAGCGTTAGAAAAATGGACTTGAGACACCAGCTTTTAAATAGAAATATATGCCCATCAATTGCACTTCATGTGATTTTTAAGTGAAAATAAAAATAAGAAATTAGTAAGGAGTAAGTTTTTTTTTTGGGGGGGGGGGACTTACGGGTATTTTACTCTCAATCACAGCAAGTAAAAATATGATAAGATAGAAAATTATTCTGCTCTGTCGAAAGATTCATTAGCCATGACTTTCATTTAGGGAACTAGTCAAATGATGAGTTCTGTTCTCAAATGTCATATTCTTTGGAGTCAGTTTGCATGATGTAACATGATTTCCTTTCATTCCATAGTCAGAGCTGAGTAGGAGGTGAATAAAACAGGAATTTGAAAAGCTCATCAAATACTCCCAAAAAATATTCTTATAGAGTTTTATTACAGAAGACCATGTTTATATTTGAACCTGCATACATATTTTTATAACTTTTAATGTGGAAAAGTTTTATTTTCCTAGCAATTGTAGAATAAATTCAATTTGTTTTCTAGTAAACTTGTATTGTGAATGGAGAACAGACTGAGCTTTATTTTCAAAAGCAGTGAAAAAAAAAATCATTTCTTTGTGTTCTCTGCTTTTTGCAATTTTACTTAAAATTGTGATGTACAAGTGAAAGAGAATGGTAGACGTGAAAAAGAAGATCAATGTCCTTTCTCTTGAATATGAAGTAAAAGTTTTGAATGTCAATCATTGAAAAATAAAATATTTATTCAACAGGTATGTGAAACTCCTTTTTTATCAATATAACTTCAAAAATTCATAAAACATCATCAAAAAATAAAACATAGTAAAATCCTCAATAATCTTTATGAAGAAAAATTCTTTTCTTTGCCAACTTTTTTTATGAAAACATTCAGTACCTCAAAATTGTCTTCTATTCTGTAAAATGTTTTTAAAATTCAACAGAGAGAATAAAATTGCACATGAAAAACAACATAAATGTTTACCATAGTTTTGAGAGTCATTAATAAAAGTTGACCCAAGTTCAGGAGAATACGAAGAAGGGAGGATGGACGATTGATGAGCTTTCTTTTTGGGGCAAGGAATGGTGAAATCCATGGGTGACAACAACTGATTAGGAGAGTATGATTTTGATTCATTAACCTGAAAATAAATAAAATAAATGTAAACTTGATAATTTTGTTAGATTTCGTAGTAAAGACAAAAATCTGAAAAGTTATGAGAGATGAATTGCTATCCCTTTTACACATTAAATCTAATAAAATTATCCTCATTATTATTTTTCACTTGGCTGCAGCTCATTTCCTATGTTATGAAATTCAGTTTATAAAAACATGAAATAATTTATAACAGATGACACAATTTGATATTGACTTACTGATAACACAACTAGAGAATTGTTTATTTCATAATTTTCCATAAAGGCATCTAAATACTTAATTAAAAACATAAAAACATTTCGATTTTCAGAATCTATAAATGGAATAAAATGTAAAAAGATGTGAGAGATACTTCTTTAAATAAGTTTAAGAGCAGAACAAAAATTTAAATCTCAATTTTAGATGTTTCCTGCAAAACTCGCTTGCAATGACCGTGCTACCCAATTCTTTGAAAAATCTGAAGTTTACTGTAATTACTAATTAAATTTGAAACTTAAAATTTTAAATATGTACTACTACTTACAACAGGAAGTGAAGCATCATTATATAAGCTTCTTTCACAATTTTCCATAAATGAGCTAGACAGAGCTGGGACAGATGAGAATGAAGATTCCAACATGGCCGGTGTAAGTATTGGTATATCAATAGGATCACTTTTACTATGGTCACCAGAAGAAGCAGCTTTTGAACTATCATTCATATAAGAGTCACTTTTAGGCATAATATTGAGTTTCTCTTTTAAGTCCTTCTCCAGTGTTTCAACAGAAACTACAGGTTCTTCCGCAGATACTGCTCTCGGTTTTGGAGAATCACTTTTAGTCTTTTTTTTCTGTTGCAGCGGCTCTATATGCTGAAGTGTATGAGCAGAATTGGACAACAAATTCTGTAAAATAGTTTCAGCATTTTGACCAGATGCCAACTGATTCACATTGTTAACAGTAAAAGACCTGTCCCGAGAGTTGGTATTCTTTAAGTTTGCAGAATTCTTTTCTTCGATTCCTGCAGCCTGAGCGAATAGCATTCCCAGAGTGATTGGCTTCACATCATTCGAGTCTGTCACAGCACCATTTACTCGAACTGGTTTCGGTTTCACAATATCACCATTTAGATTATGTTGGCTGCTTTTCGAAGACTTAGGTGTTGACCCTTTAGCCTGAGATGATTTCTAAAAGAGAACAAAATTTAAATCGAAACACATTAAAATCTCAACTATTCTACATTCAAGTGAACAGAACTTTTTTTACTAACCGTTAGTTTACAATCCTTTAAAAAAATATCATAGCGGATGAAAATAGATAACATTTTTAAAAATGTACTGATCAGAAGGATAAAATGACAACAAAAGCACCTTTAAAATGTTTTTGGAACTGCATTTAAACACTTAACAGGGGAGGTCACGTATATTTATGCTTTTCTTTCTAGGACAAATACTATAAATCTATAAACTTAGAATTTTGCTTTTTTTTTTTCATTTTATGCACATAGTTTCATTTCTCTAGATACCATTAGTAATGTTACCATCCCAGTCAAGTACTAAACATGTGGATAAATAATTTTGTAAAATATTGTAAGAAATAGTGCTGATTTAATAAAACTACAATGCTTTAAAACTATAGATACATGTTTAATTCTCCATAAGAATGTCAGGAAACAGAGATAAGCAGAGTAGATTTGACCTGTTCCTTAAGTGTTAATAAGATAGTAAAAAAGTATTTAAAAAAAAATAAAAACATTCTCCAATTTTTAATAATTAGTTTAAATTTTCTTGATGTTTACAATAGAATTAAATTCCATGAAAACTGAATAACTTCCCCTAATTTTTCTGCTCTGTTACGGCCCTGTACTATTATAAAAGCCTGAGCATAGTATCCAAAAATTATATAACTACTTCCATGCACTATGAGATTTTTTTTTTCAAGTTTCAATTATATGACTAATTAGCAACATCATTTTAAAAAACAATTAACATCCCACTAAACTAAAAATAAGATGCCACTGATACAATGGGACTAATGTGACAGACTAAGTGTGAAAAGTGAATATAAAAAGGGAGATATTACTGCTTAGGTGGACTTTCATAAACAGCGGTAATGATGAAAATTAAGCATATCACAAGATGTAACTTTTTTTGGTCCTAAGAAGAGGATATGTTAGGTAAAAGGCTACTGGTCCACTACAATAACTTCTGTTTCATTGCAACATAAAATGTGTTTTACTAAAACTTGATTTCTCAACAACAAACTACAATTGAGCAAATCCCAAGTCAATTTGATACCCCCAAAGAAAAAATAGAAACCAAGAGCAACCTGAAAGAAAAAGCGTCAGAGAGTATCTTGGCACACCATTAATGTGCCCTCGGGTGTTTGTATTCAAAAGAGTTAACTCTTTCTGATTCTGATATTAAAAAATAAAAACAAAAAACAATTTGGCTAGACCAGATGGATAGAGTCACTTTGGGGAGGTCTTTGATGTTGTAAGCAGACTTGAGCTCGAAAAGAAAAGTGTGACTTTTAAAAGAAACTTTTATAGCTTTTCTAAGTAATCAGGTAAATACTTAGGCCCATCAAGGCCTCTTGGAAGAAGCTATTCTTTTCTATTCTCTGCATTCTTTTACCCTTGATGCATGCAGAAGGAAGAAAAGGCTGTTCAAATGGACTAAGGATAGGGACTGTAGAATTTAAGGACTTTTAAGGGCCTTGAATTATAATTGACTACTTTAATGGACTTGAATTTTTAAAAAGTAAAAAAATTAATGAATTTCAGGAACTTGTACAAACAATGAAAACTTTAGAACATCCATTTTATGGAGACGTGCCACTTTCAAAATATTTCTTAGCCTGTAGTTCTTTCATTTTGAAACCAAGACTAGTGTGTTGGAATTTCAGTATGGGGGGGGGGGGGACATTGCATTTAAAATGAAATCTCATTAATTTTATTATCTGTACATTATGCAGAAAAATTGCAAATTTTAATAAACACATTCAAATAAGTTTTGATCACATGAAAAAACATTCTGAAAGGCTAATGAATCAAAGATTTATAATACCTTATCATACTCATTTTGAGCACGAGTCAAAAGAGATATGATATCTGTTTGCACATTGTTCTGTTTGTGATGTTTCCTGTTACTTTCTGAAAATGATCGTTGCCTCATGTCTGATGATTTGTTAGATTTCCAAACATGTAACTGTGATAAGCTGAAAAGAAACAGCAAGAATTAATAACACACATTTTTGAAATTGAGCTAAAAGAAGGTCTTGATATGTTCCTTACCTCGTAAGAAGTTTAAAAATTTTCATACAATTCTCTTTTTCATAAAACCATATTCCATAAATATGACCTGCAATAAGAAAAGATGAAGTTCTTGTTAATTAGAAAAGTTTTCATACTGCAAGCTGCATGCAACTCATTTTCAAAATTCAGCAAACTACCATATTATTAAATTTTCTTTAAAGTGAAACTTAGAGTTTTAACCCCCGTTATGGTTTTATTTTACTTCTTAAAAAACTCCAAATTTGACGGGTACTAGAAAATTGAGCTTCTACAAGAATAAGAATGGATACATTGCTCTCAAATAGGCTTGCTATTTTTCTGAAATTTTCAACTGGGGCACTGGAATGGTTCCCCCCCCCCCCTCCCTTAGCATGGTTCCCCCCCCCTCCCTTAGCATCCTGAGTATTCATAAAGGTACACACCCGGCTCGCTTCATAGTCCATGGGACAGTAAACCATATTGTTTCATTTTACGACAATGGAATTGTAAAATGAAAAAGCAGCAGAAATGAACAAGAAAATATTGAATGATTAAACCAAACTACTAAAATATATGAAAGCCAAATTTTCAATGTTTGTACAAAATGAAAAAAACTGACAATAAAATACCGATCTATATGCAAACGCGTAAGGAATATTACGTCAAATTTCCTTGCAACGGAACTTGCAACCACTCAGCTCTTACACAGTGTTTATTTTGTGCTAGCAGTGCAATAATACTGCACTGAGTACAATAAAGTTCAACAGCATTTTTTATTTTCATAGTTTTTATGGTAATGAAAATACATTTTTAACAGTCACTTCATAGCTGTTGGCAACCGGCGAACTGTCAGCTAATGTTTACGTGGAACAATGCTTAAGCCAGGTTAAAGCGTTGCTGCTTTGCAGCTCGGTCAAAGCTTTTTGACTGCGTATGTGGAATTGAATGAAAAATAAAATTTATAATTTGAAAATATGCATCACTACAGTATCTCCTAATAAAGATTAAATTTTAAAACATAGCATTGCAAATAGCAGAATGAGCTGAAAAGAGGAACCAAGGTTGCAGTACAAGCAGCTCTGGCACAGAACATTGCAGTACATGGTACTCTGAGATGAACAATTAGTTACATTCTATGTTCAAATCATGGGTGCAAGTTTGGTGATGTGCACTATGGATTTTTTGTTATTTGTCCGGGTGAATAGCATTTTTTTGTAATTAGTGGGTTTGAGGAGCATCTGCTTGTCAGGTGCAATTCTTTGAACTGTTAGGAAAATCCGAAACACCTGTTGGTCACGTGCTTCTTTTATTTCTGGTGTTATAGCAGGGGGCAAAGTTGAGAAAGGTGACTTTGAAAAGCATGGGACCGGACACATAGTATTCTTTTGGTTTTGAAAAGGGGTTACTTTATAACAGGTGGATTCTAAAAACTTGAGCAGGAATTATTTTATGCCACAAAACATGTGTTTGACTTGTAACATAGGCGTTTCTTTCCTTCGATGTTCTTGAAAGGTCCAGTATAATTATTCTCTTTATGATGTCGCGAAGGACTGTTGTAAAGGAAAATTTATCAGAAAATGAATTCCTGCAACTGTTGCAGGATTTGCCTGAAATTGATTCTGGTTTGGATGCGCAGTCTTAATTATCTGAGAAGGAATACATTCCTAGCGATAAAAATGAAATACGTTCATCAGCTGATTACGATAATTTTTCAAAACCTAGCATTGCACAAAAAGATGCTGATAAATTTTCTACCTGAGAGAAAAAACAAAACGATGTCAAATTAAATAATGCGGAAATAAAACTATGACTATTTGTTCTGATTGCAAAAAGACATTTTGTGGCTCATGTACAGGCAAAGTGATAAACATGATTATTTGTAAATATTGTAAAGAAGAGTAATGTAAGTATATTACGATATTTATGCATTTAAGAAATAAATCACATGAATAGTTGAAAATACAGTGAAGCACCTTTTATACGTTTTTGAAGGGACTGTATGAAAAAAGCGTACAAACGAAAAAATGTATAATAGGTATAGGTTAATATGTATTAGACTTTGCAGGGACCAATTTTGAAAACGTATAATTGATAAAAATGTATAAAAGAGAAATGTATAAACGGTGCTTCACTGTACTTGTTAGTGATTACACGCTTAGAAAATGTCCTCTATTTTGTACAAATTTTATCTTTCGCAATATCATTTACTTACTGTATATATGCTTTTCACTTGATAGAACATAAAATCAAATTAAAAAAAAGCTGTCTTAGACTAATTTGCAGGTTATAGGAGGCGTATTTTTAAAGTAAGTTCCGTTTTGACATAAAAAAAGAACGAGTACAGATAGAGCAAAGAAATTTATTGCACAAAAATCTACCATCCTTATGCTATTTTTTGACATTGCTCCCGTGATTTTTCCAAACATTTTTCATAGCGTGGTACAGGTTTTTGTATACTTATTCATAGAAAAATTGCCGCCTGTGTAGTCAGCCATGGGATAACATGTTCTCTGAGCTCATTATTGCTGTTGTGCCACAGATCACCTTGGAAAGACTTTAGATGCCGATACAAATGAAAGATGCTGCGAGCGAGGTGAGGGCAGACCAGAGGATGTTCAAAAACGCCCCAGCCAAAGCCCTGTAAGAGTCCTCATGGTTGACTAAACGGGCGGTAACTTTGTACGAATAGGTATACAAAAACCTGTACCACGCTATGACAAATGCTTGGAAAATCACGGGAGCAATGTCGAAAAATAGCGTAAGGGTGGTAGATTTTTGTGCACTAAATTACTTAGCTGTATCTGCACTCGTTCCTCTTTTATATAAAAACGGAACTTACTTTAAAAACACGCCTCATATTATGGTTAAATTGTTAAATGAATTTAATAATGCATCAAAACAAATCTTTCCTATGACTAAAAATCCCGAAAATAAATCATTTTCACATTTTTAAGTATAGCGGTCAAAATGACCGTTGCTAGTCTTTCTAGGTATACGGAAAAACGTCGTCTTTCTAGTGTTAATGAATTGTTTCAATGGAAGGTTTTGAAGTCCATTAAAATGACAAAACAATGTATGGCACAGCTAAACAAAGTTTCTATGTAACACTGATCAAACAAAGTGGCAATAAATGGAGATGAACAAGAATTGCCAAGATTTAAAATGCACTAATGGAAAAATACCCTTCAATTGTAATTAAAAGTATGATTATATGTGTTTAAATTACTGTACCTAAGAATCTGAGTTTTTGACGATTTAATCCGATTAAAACAAGGTTTAAAACCATATGATGTCAAAAACTTGACTGTTTCAAAATAACTTCAGCAGTTAACCTATACTTTGTTTCACACTAAGTAGGCACTGAAGGGAAAGCTAAGTGAACCGAATTGCAGCCGTTGTCAAGGGAACGAGGTCACTCTGCATAGGGCGCATGCCAGTCAGCTGCGCGACTTGCCGAATTTTGGCGATTGAAAAAAAAATTTAAAATACCAAGAAAGAAACAACTATCCTTGAAGTTTTCAAAGAAATTAGATTTGTCTCAAATATATTTCATCATATTTTTATCACAAATGCAAGGATGTAAATGGGATTTCATTTTGGGGCAGAGAGCTATCGGTCACAAAGTAATTAACAAATAATTCTGAATGATCAAAAAATTAGCAGGAAAACAAATAAAAAGTAATAAAGAGAGAATATGCTCTGAAAGACGCATACTCTGTCTCTGGTGATTTCTTCGTTCGCTGATAAAAAGCATTTGCCCTCTCGTCGAAATACTGACCATCCAGTATATATATCATCCATTTCAAAAGGAAAAGATAAGACAACCGAAGTTTATATATGTAAGGAGAACGTTAGCACACAGCTTTGAACATTTACCTATGGTAATAATGGGTACCAAAGGCATCAAAAAGAACCGTGTTCTTTTCAGAAGTATAACAAATGAAAAACTATCAGGCATTGTTCTCCAAAGCGCATTTTCGTTTTTCTACTGCAGATTAAAGTTCATCAACAAGCCTTTAGCGAAAAAAGAAATGTAAATTTTCAATCCTTGCCAGCAATTTTATTAGTTTGTTAAGAAGTGGATCTTTTATCCTGCCTCTGACATAGAAATGGTATTCCATATGTGCCTCCTCTTATCCATATCTTATGTATATATAAATCTATAGCTTCTTTACAACTTGTGCTTTCAGAAAAAATGACTAAACTGAAATTGCCATTTAAAAATAAAACTTAGCTTTCGGGACAAAATTGATTGCATATTTGAAATAATCTGCAGCCTTTGTTACCCCCCCCCCCCCCCCACATTCTTTACTTCTGTTTTGAATAACTTCTCTTTAATTTTTCACATGCACTCGACTTGCCCTCTGGAGTTGAGAAAAGCATCCTAAGTTCGTTTAAATCTTTGCAACAAAAAATGAACTTTTAATATTTATACATTATTTTCCATAAGCCTACTGATTTAAAAATCCAACTGTGCCAATGCCAACCATTTCTTCGGAATTTGGAAAAGGTGCCATTGTGTCTTTTTATACACATGTATATAAATCAAAGAAGAACCTTTGTGCAGAAAACTAAAAGAAAATATAACAATGTTAAATCGGTCAAAAGAGAACAACAGACACCTGTTTTAAAGTTTCGAGGAGCCTCTTTTCCATTGAAAAAAAAAAAGATTGTGCTCACTTTTCTGGATTAAAACTGGGTGTTCCCTGAAACCGCGAAACAGGTGTCTGCAATTCTAGGCAAATTTGTGTAACTCAACGTTGTTTTATTATCTAAAATAATATACTTCAACCCTGTATAGGCGTTTTCCTTTTATACACCCTAGTAATAATGGTATAGATTAAAGATTAAATAACCAGTTTTGGAGAAAAAAAAAATATTGCCCTTTTTAAAAAATTCTATTCAAATAAAAAACTTAGAAACTCTATGGAAACAATTAGCTATTACTGCATTCCGGAGCTTAGAGAAGATATTAATTTTAAATTTTTCAAAAAAAAAAAAGGTTGATTTTAGCTCAACTTATTTATGAAAAAAAGTTAAAAATAATAAATGAAAATGCATAGAGGTTTGTGCAAATTGAAAAGTTATGGCTCTCAATTTTGCGTGACTGTGAAAGTATATGATTAACCCCGAAACTCAATTTATTAAAAATTATTTTACTTACCTTAGCGTAGTTAAAGTATAGGTATACTTCGAGAGTGAGTAAATTTACTTCCTAAAAAAATTAATTTAGGGCAGGGGTTCTAAACCTGAAGGGGGTGGGGCGAATTAATTTCATATTTCGAGGGAGATGTGTATGTTTCAAATTTAAAATGAAAAAGCAAAACTTGATCATCCAGCAGTTCATCGGTGTAAATTTGTAATAATATATCTGTACATGCGTGAGAGCATTATTTTTTTTCCCTTCCATAAACTTTTCAAACGATCCAAAAAAAAAAAAAGACTCTCTGTAGCAAGGATTTGTACACAACAAGTATTCGATACATTCAAACAAAATTCGGGTTTCTTTCATTTTTTTCACAATAATTTTCTTGAAGTTTGGGCTCATTATGTAAGAAACGAAAGCTATTTAAAACTACCAAGTAATAAATCTCAAATTCAAAGAAAAAAAAATCCCGGTCTATTTGTAATTGCAGCAAGTAAATAATTGAAAACTAATATTTTCATTTCATTTTTTATTTGTTACTCACGTAAACTGTTTTTAAAAATGTATTAAATTGCTTGGAAATAACGATGGAAAGAATGAATGAGAAAACAGACCAGGTGGAAATGCTTTGACTACAATGTAGAGAGTTCATTCAAGACTGATAATGACAATTAGTTGTTTTTCTTTGGGCGATGCAAAGTGGAGGGAAATGAGTTCTGGGGGGTTTGCCGGTCCACAGGAAGCCCGCCAAGGTTAACCTTCAAAACTCAAGTCTTCGCCAAGACAGAAGTCAAGTTACGGCGCTTTGATTTTCCTTTCGTAATCAAATTCTTACAAATTAAGTATATTTAACACACAACAACTTCAACTATATGTCTTAACCACATACACTCTCTATTTTTTTCACATCATTTATGAATTTACACCCGTTTAAACCAGGGTTGGCAAAAACCCGGGTTTTTTTTAAAAAGCCCATGGACCAGGGTTTTTTGGGTTTTTTAAAATAAAACCCAAAAAACCCAACTAAAGCTGGGTTTTTTATAAAAGAAATGTGGGTTTTTTTTGTCTTTTTTTTAGGGGAAAGGTGGGGTACTCGTAATATATTGTAGCATAAGTATATGGACAAAGCACAAAAATTGTCTTGACAAATAAAAGCTGGAAAATTCAGCGTTTTCTGAAGAAAAGTATAAAAGACGACAAAATTCAAGAATGGTGAAGTTTCAGATTTTTTTAGTTTCCAATGATTACCAACAGTTAAGGCAAAGTTACTTCTTGAGTGATAAAATCTATTGTTCGTTTGTTCGTTTTTAATTTCTACATTTTTTTTTTTGTATTTTACTTTATTGTATTTTATTTTGTTATGCAAAACTACTGTAGAACCTCAATTAGTTTAAATCCCTTTTTACTGAATTCCAGCTTAATCAAGACGTTTCGTTGAATTTTATGTTACATGTTTTTCTATTTCTGTGTACAGAGTAAGAAATATTAAACTTTTTCGTAAGATAATGAAAATACTGTACATCCTATTCTGTTTTCTGTCCCACCATTTGTAAAACCTGTTAATTTCTAAAAAATATACCTTGTTTATTCGAGTTTTGTGACGTGTTGGTTTGCCAGAAAATAATTCACATGAGAGCCTTTTAGCTAAAGTAGTATCCTTTGTACAATCTGCAAATATTGAGAAAATCTGACGTGACAGGACTTAATCAAGATAATTTGAGTTCATTTTTGACCAGTTGAAGGAAAAAAGTTAAATATATTTATTTAAAATCTTTGAAGTATTTTTTAATGCCCTTAAGAGTTAAGAAATACTATTAAAGTTCAAAATTCATTTGGTACAGATGTGATATACCCCCCTCCCCCCTTGGCGAGGATAGAATTTTTAGCTCATTTCGAAAATCGCCAACGTTGGCGATAAAACTTTTTCTGGTAGCCCTATGTAACCCTGCAGAATATACCTGGGAAGTACAGATGTGAACTAATTCTTTTCGCACATGTGTGTCCGTGGAGGTAGGTGCACATATGTTCCGCTCTTAGGGGGATTTTACGACGTGGTGGTGTTGTTTCGTGCAATATACCTAACAGGAATGCTTATTTTGTGTTAGTTTAAATTCAGTAGTTGTGTTTTGAAGTAAAAACATTAGAAAATGCCAGTTTTCTTCAATTAATTAAAAGTTAACTCCTACGTGGTGTGTATCTGTAACGTGCCATTGTCATATGATGTATTGTTTTAGACTGAGTGTGAATATTTATACCATATAAAAAGGTAAGTTCTTTATTTTAGAATTCAAAAAAAACCTCTCACTTCCAAAATTCTTTGTTTTTACAAATCCTTGAGGGGTTCTTGTAGTATACATAACTGTGATCATACCCCGACTGTAATGTATATTAACAGTCGGAGGGATAACGGACCGAGCGAAGCGAGGTCCTGGCGAGCCCGAGGTCTCATAGTACTTTCGTAATGAGACCGAGGCAGGGCCGGCGAGCCGAGGTCTCATTACGAAAGTACTATGAGACCGAGGGCTCGTATCCCGGAGAAATGATGAAAAAAAAAATTAATGCATTAATTTCGACTTGTAATTAATACAATAATTTATTTCATTGTATTTTAATATGTTTACAAAAAACCCCGGCCCTGTACATTTGTGAAGCATATATTCGTGATGTTTTTTGTTGTGCTTTTATGTTGTTTTTATATATATTGTGTTCTGAAGTGCTTTGATCATGTTTTCTTATCTGATTTTTTCCTGTTGGCGCTAAAAAAGCATCGCTAAGAACGATGTATGACGTATGTCGTCATACATCGTTTTCTTGGCAACGCTTTCTTGGCGCCAACAGGAAAAAGTCGCCAAGGGTGGGGTATATCACATCAGTTCCATTCATTTTTTATATTCATTGTCTATGGTGAAGAAGAAATAAAAAAGAAATTTAAATTGTAAAAGTATTTAAATTAATTATTTTTTTAAAAAACTTCTCAGAAAATTTAAAAAAAAAAACCAAAAGTGGGCTAAATAATGGGTTTTTTTTAATGGGTTTTTTCAAAAAAAAACCATTGGGTCCAACCCTATTGGGTCCAATCCAGCCAACCCTGGTTTAAACCTCCAAATTTACTAGAACTACTTCTCATTTCATTGCATTGCACTCCGAAGCCCCCCGTGCCTACCACGTTTGCAGTTTACCAGTTTTAGATGCCCAAAATGACTCGGACAAATGGGGCCACAGGGACAGTTCAACCCCGACTCGACCTTATATCGCGGAGTAGCACATCAAGTACCTTTCCCTTCAGTGCCAACTTAGATTGGAACATACTATAATAGTGAATATTAAGAAAAATAAATGAAAAAAAGAATCCTATTTAAATTAAAGGAAGAACTAATTATTTTGTAATATTTTGAATAGACAGATTCTTTTTTTTTCTGCATTTCAACTGTCTAGAACTTAAGTAACTAAATTAACTAATGTGAAACATTTGTATTAAAACAAAAAGTTAGTTGTCTTATCTATTCTCCCTCATTTTAAAAAATATTTTATAAAAGAAATTGGATACTCTCTCACACCAAAAATTTAGCAAACGCTACTGGCAAAGTAATACAATATTTAATTGTTCCCTGTTCATCATTAGTTCAGAGCTCTTGTACATATGACGTCATTCCGTACGCTTTACAGATAAAGATGGATGCCGCTTCACTAATAAAGATGAAATAGTTTTTTAAAAACAATTTCAATTTTTGCATAAATGTACAAATATTGAATCAAGATATTTTTTCCTCGTAATAATAGAGCTTTATTTAGCAGAAAAATTAATTTTTATGTTTTGCACTTCCATTGTCATAGAACTTGATTTCTAGTGATATTTTTTGAGCTGCACCATGGATTATTAGGAGTATTTTACGGGGTAATTCATTCTCAATGCTATGAGTGAATGGTTACTAATTATGAACCTATAACAAGGGTAATAAGCAGTAACACAAGCAGATAAATATAAAAGTTTTGTTTCTGGTAAGTCAATATTTACAAGTTATTTTCGCAAGAACAAACACTTTAAATGAAGAATAAAAAATTGAACAATATTTACATGTACATTTCACGGGCAAGAACTTGATTTAGAAAGTTTTTGTTTTAATCTTGTAGTAAAAATTGTCACAAGCTAATCTGACATTAATTTTGCAAGTCAACCCTTCCCAATTAGTTATTTTTAGACTTTTTTGGTCATCTTTAATCAAATTTATCTTTTACCAAGATGTGAAGTAAACTGGCCAGGACACTGGGATTTTGTCTGAAAACCGGGACTGTCCTGTGCAAACCAGGACGCCTAGCAAGCCTACTTTTAAAGATCTTTCATGACACATTACAAAAATTAATTTTCGGGCAAAAAGTAAAAATACAGTATCCCAGTTATAATCTAGAGCACTATCGCCTCCAAAACTAATGGCATAGTACAAAGTAAAACAAATGTTTTAAAGATGTAACTGCCTTTTCTAGCTTCTGTAAATACTAGTTTTATAAAAATTGTATAACTTTCTACTTTAACTCACTCTACAAAACTGAAATTATTTTCATGCAAAAATTAAATCCTCCATAAAGTATAAACATGTTTTGAAAATAGCAATTAGCTTCAATAACAAAAGGATCTTTTAAAAATTGCTGACAACAACCAGATTACATTGTAGAGTGCAAGGGTAAAAAAAATATTTGGTAGATGAGTAAAATATTCAACAATTGTCAATTAACAACGAAGCATCATTATAAAATTTAAACAAAATACTTCCCATTTGGAAATATAGTAAGAAATGCAGTGCATATACTAACCTTTTCCATTTCGATACAAAAGAAATGGAGTTTGATCTTGAAAATCTAATCTCTCAGTAATGGGTTCAACTAAATTGGTTGTACTCAACCTATTCATAACCATAAAACCATGTTGGGGTTTTTGAGACCTGTTGAAAAATAAATAAAAATTAAAATAACTACAAGACTCCCCTATTGTGTATGAAAAATAAAATAAATTATAGTAACATCAGAAATAAAAATTTTGAAGTCAGAATATGGGCCATTCCCCGTACTCAGGTTCTCATTTGATAAAGTTTTCTGTCCAGGATTTTTCACAGGGTCCGTTTTTTGTGAAAAATCAAATAATTTTGTGAAAAATCACTTTATTTTGTGAAAAAAAAAAATTTTTGCAAAAAAAAAAAAAATTAAACTAAAAACGAAAGTTTAGACTTTTGAGATGAAGGAAACTGCATCATTGATGCTTAAAGTTGAGTCCCTCTTTTTTCTGTTGAGAATATCATTCTTGAGTTTTTTTTTTCCAGCCTTTGGGGAAGGGCGGGGGGGGGGGGGGGGGGGGACATCGCTCACTGGGAGATGGGCACCCCTCAAGTATCAATATTTATCTACCATTCTACATCATGTTAAATTATACTAGAAATGTTATTTGTATAGTATTTAAAATAACTGTAAGAAAAAAAATTCAGGCAGGGGATCAGCATTTAACCTTTCAACCCAAGGTACTGTTTAAGAGCACAGAGTTTCATTTACAACTTATAAACTCCGTGATTTTTACAAAAACAAAAAATATATTTTAGTTGTTTACCTCTTAACTAAGCGCACTAAACATCAAAAATTTGAAAAATCAAGATTCCCATAGCAGATGCAATGAGATTGCAATTCTCAAAGTGAAAACATCAAAAGTATAAAAACGGCTTGTAAAATAAATATTTTTGATAAAATTATTTTAGAATTGCATTTTAGAGTCCTATGATAAACATATCATTAATATCTGGACACAGTTGAAGCAAAAAATAAACAAATAAATAAAAATAAACCATCGATTCAGCATTTTAATTATTGATTCATAAAAGAAAATGGAATCCCGCTTTAAAAACTTTAAATAATCTTTGTTACAAAAATTAAGATACTTTTCATTTATTTGCATCCTAATAGAGCGAAGTTAGCTTGGAAAAAGAATAAAATATGATTCTCATACCGGATGTAAAAAGATTGCATTTTTCAAAATGTATGCATCTATAGAAAAAAAAACGGTAAAGAAGATTTAATTATCCTTTTTAGCATTGAAAAACCAAACCCATATAACTTTCTTCCAAAATAAGTTTAACATCGCACCGCCAGACGCTAAGTGGCGATAAGTTTGAATTTGATAACTCTATCTGAAGCGATCACACCCCCCTACTATCCTTTGCAATTCCAACTTCTTTTCGCTGTATAATATTGATTATTAAATCATGAGTGGGGAGAAAAGCGCTTACTACGCCTATTCAGAGAATGTTGATGCTTTTCCAAAGAAGTTTACAACAACACCGCTGCATAAAACAAACAAGCAAAATTATAAATCAAACCGACTTTCAGCTGTTCATTTATTTCAAAGAAACCAACAACAGGCATTATATTATTTGGCCGTAGTAATTATTTATGGCTTGCAGGAGCATCACAAGAGTGCCGTTTTTTTTTCTTTTGCAAAATTAGCTGATCTTGTATAAGTTGATTCCTGTAATTTAACTTTAAAAAAGGTTCCAAACGTTATCGTTTTTATACAGGAAATATGCTGCATTATTTTAATTTGAGATTTGCTTTTTCAATAAACAATTTGTGAAAGATTCGTTTTTGTCTATCAGAATTTTCTGAAGGGTCCATTTTGGTTGATCGGATTTTTGTGAAAGGTCCGCTAAGGGACCCAAATTTGCTCTGGCCAGACCCCTGGTCATATACATTAAAGAGATACAATGTTTGACTTAAATAAAGTTCTTTACGTTCATTTGGGATACAGTAAGAAGCTAGGGATATCAGTATTTTAAATTTCAATACAAATGGTTGGTATTTAAACCAGAATTTGGCACCGTCACTTAAGTCAAAAAAAGGAACTCAAGTTTTATAGATTTACTAAAAACTTAAAATTTCTCCTATTTCAGAATAAAAATATTGCTAAAAAAAGTATTTCATGGAACAAAAATACATTTCCAAGTTACGTGCTCAAAAATTTCACCTATTTTACAGTTGTTGATTATGCCAACTAATATTTTGAGTGTTCTCATGCAAGGGGTCAGTTTTCATATTGTTCCATAATTGAGAAAATGGGAAAATCATAAATGTTTTTTAAAACCACCACTAAAAAGTGAATAGCTACAAAATTGTTTTAAAAATTTGAGAAATAACCATATTATGTATTGCAAAACAGGTTGGAGTAGCATAAATGCAATGTTGGAACGCTTCTGCATAAAAATCTGAAATCTACTAAAATTGCATAAAATGTTTCTAAGAAGAAGAATTCAATATTTATGCCCTCCAACTTGTAGAAACTGAGATCAAATGTCTTTGTCATCATGACACTAATCTTAAAACTGTAGATGTTACCTTAAAAGTCATGTTAGATATTGCCTGACTAGCAAATTGCATAATTTTGAGAATCATGAATCTAGAAAAAAAAAAAAAAACAACTAGATTTATGTCAATTCAACAAGTATGAGCCCAGCTAAAGCAGTTTGACTGCATAGGGACTGCAAAAGGGGTGGCCTTAGTTTAACTGCAAAGTTCCTATGTTGCCTCCAGAAATGCAGGCGTTTTTATTCGAATTTGCTCTTTATTTGAAGACACATTTGGCCTCTTTTGTCAGTACGACATAGGGGAGCGGGACTTGATCCCGGGGTGCTCCTTAAAGATCATGGTAGACTGCACCTGAAATTTTTAGGTGGGGTTGTTTTCAGGGGATTTTTTTTCTTTTTGAAGGGAGCTCTCCCTGTGTGGGAGAGGGGGTACTTGAGGGGAGGGGAAAGAGCATCAGAGCTCTTGGGGGGGGGGGGCACTCCTGTTGATTATATATTGCATATGCATCCAAATGGTAATGCAAGGGAATGGTAAATTCTAAAAGTAACACCATTGGTAAAACAGGTAAATTCTAAAAATAACACCATTGCACTTCTGGAGCCAAACTAGCAGTTTTGAACTCCTGTTGCAGCCAAACTAGGGCCCCTTATGTTTTAACTGGGCCCATATCTACCACAAATTGACCTGAATCCAGAATTTTGTCCAGATCTACGACTCTCAAGGACAACTTCACCAACAGTATTATTTTTGGCATAAAAATCTCTTCGTGTATCAGAGAATATTTGTTTGAAGTATTGGAACAAAGGAGTCTGCGAAAAATCCAGTACAAGCTCCAGACAATGAAGTTTATAAGTTCATGATTATTTAAGGTTTGTTAGCTTGAACCCTTCTCATAAGGGTTTTATCAAAATGTATTCATGTCAGAGGTTTGATAATGAAGTATTCATACTCCCATTTGTAACTCCCATTTGGGTAACCAGGGGGGCCCTGGCAGGGCCATTGCAATTTTCCGAATTATTCCTTATTTGGCATCTGACAATTCGCAAATTGGAAGATGCTAGTGCAGAGTTACTTTTTTTTTTCCTCATGCCTATAATTTATCTTCTCATTAGATGTAGCTGTATGTGTACATGCTCATATTTTTCTATTTGATAAAATTTGAAGTTTCATTCCGTAAGTGAAGAACTTTCAGTTAACTAAAAATTTAGATTCTGGACACTCCTGTTTATTTTATAACAAAACATGAAAATGCAAAATATATTTACCTCATATACACAAAGAGTGTACCCTCAATATCAGTCTTTTCCTGAGAAAAAAAGAAAATATTTCATTATGTTTAATCAAGCAAGATGTTAAAAATATAGATAATATATGTAAAAAAATAATGGTAAAAAACAATCTTTAAAATACAGGTATAATGAATTCAATGTAATGTTTCAACTATCACGAATGTAACAGTAGTGGAGAGGAAGGCACATTTGGACAAGAACACATATAGACACATAAATTTTCCTAAACTTCTGTTCCTATTTTTATTTTTAAAATAAAAAAGCTTAAAAAACCACTAAGTCAGTTGAGTGTTCTTCCAACAAGATTATTGCAAAGGAATAACTCTAGTTGCTATGGTATTTTATTTAAAAATAATTTTTCCAATCTTAGACCCCATTGATTAAGGTAACATTGGGACAGTGATTCATCCCCATTAAAAACAGTATGAAACATGATTTTGCACCCATGTTACCACAATATTATTTAGATAGGTGCATTGTCTACATTAGAAACAACAAGAGAAAAGAGTTCGAATCAGTCCTTTAACATTGCGTTTAACAGGTCATAAGAACAATACTGCCGTATGCAGGTAAACGGCAATATCTGCAGAAATGAGTTTTCAAGATATTTGAAAAAATGTGTGTCGGATTCAATGCTAACCATTGGGGCATCTTGGAATCAGACGTCTTTTTTGTGTCTTTTTTTCAGCGGAAACCAAATAAGCGGGCTTGTACAATAATGATGACCTACAATAGATGACAAAAATGCAAAAAAATGAAAAATTTGCAATTAGCTGCCCTTTACCTGCACATGGCAGAATACTTAAATGCATTGTTTTTATGACTCTCGATATTATTTTAAACTGTGATTTGAAATGTTAATGAACAAGCAGATAGTGTAACTATACTGTTCAAAAGTTTAAAGTTTAGTCTTTGTCCAAAGTCAAAAGATTGCTGTGAGCTTGCAGCTCTTAAACTTGAAAAATTTCTCAGTCCCAAAGTTATCCCATATCATGTAAAAAGTTGAGAATTTAAAAGTACTTAGAGGTGATAAAAAATAGAACTTAACATGGTTACTTCTATATTAATCACTTGAGGAGATATTTATTAATGTGTATAGAGACCTGAATGCAATTTGGTGTGCATACTTCTTACTTCTTGAGGCACAAGCAAAAGTTTCACCCAAAACAAGAATTTTGAAAACCAAATGACGAGAATAACTTGGCTGTCAGAATGAGTGAAGTAGACTAGAGGGTTCTGACAACTGCTATAAAGTAGCAGCACAATACAGGCCCACTGAACAGACGTGATTTCAGACAGAACCAAAACAGTGGTCCCATAGGAAATCCCACAAACTAAAAATTATCCAGTCCTTAAGTTTGCTCTCCAGTCAATAAGATAGCCCATTTTATGGCATACTGGATTTGTTTGAATGCTAACTAATACACATTTGCACTGTAAAGAAATTATTTATATGCAAATAAATTACTGTATTTATTGAATGTAATGACTTACTAATAAAAGTTGTAAAACATTTAAATTTTACTCAGCTAAGTTTAACAAAATTATAAACATCTAGCAACCAGGCACATTTAGGCACTGCATTGGGAACACATAAGAAGTGTAAATGTGCCTCAAATGTTTTATTAGAGGGACCAGAAAGTAGCATTGCTTTTTCTCAAACAATTTTTTACCAAAATTTTATTTTTAATCAATAACACACTTACTTTTGTTATCGGCATCCTTATGCCACCTAATGTGGAAATTTCTGATCCCAAACCAATAACTAGTATGTTGTGGCCATCACGAAACTTTCTTCTATATTTTTCTTTTTTTTTTTTTCTGATCCCTCCCCATGCTTGACGAGGAAGCAATATTCCCAACAAAAACAAAATGACACATGCAAAAACTTGACTACCATCCCAATGTCTGAATGATTGCAAAAGCAAAGCAAAGAGCGAAAATTGAAAGTTATTTTAAAAGCCTTGCTTGAATTAATTACAAGTATTTTATTTATTAACAAACATAAGATGGCAACAGTTAAAAATTTTAAATCATTGAGATAATATTTCCGATCATTTCCATACAATTAAAAGCACGAGAATTACGCAGACGACAATCTATTACGATTTATCTTTCTTATTGTTGCATTAATAAAGCTATTTTTATTCGCAAAAAAAAAATCAACACCTCTTGGAGCGATTGGAGTCAAAATTTGAACCAAAGCCTGTTTACGTATGGATTCACATATATTCCAAATTTCAACCAGAACGTAGCATTACTTCTTGAGATAGGGTACTCACAATGGAAAAAAAGAACATGCGATTGCGCTACCCCCCCCTTTTTAGCTGTTGACACCAAAATAAAATCAGCTCTTATACCCACTAAGGGCTACTTGCCGATAAATTTTTCTTTCATTCCGTTCATTATTTCTTGAGATACAGCAGTCACAATTGACGACAAAGAAACGTTCTATAGCTCAACCCCCGTTTGAGTTATTGACACCACAATTGAATCAGCACCTGTTCCTGTTAATGGCAACATATGGACCAAATTTTGTTTGATTCCGCCAGTTACTTCCTGAGGAATAGCAAGCACGCGTAACTCAAAAAACGTCCCATTGCTCCACTCCCCTTGGAGGAATTCGCGCCAAAAACCAATGGGCACAAGTTCACATACGGGCACATATGTGTACCAAATTTCGTTCGATTTCATGCGGCAGTTTTTGCTGTAGAGCGGCCACAAAAAACTAGTCACACACAGACGTGACACACATACATACACACACACACACACATACATACACACACACAGACAGACAGACATTTTCCAAAAATAGTCGAAATGAACTCAGCACACCTCAAAACGTTCGAATCCGTCAAAATTCAAAATTCGAAAATTTGCACAAATCCAATACTTTCTTCTATATATTAGATATAGAAAAAAGTAAAAATGGATTGGTTTTGGACAAAAATATCTGAAGTAGGCAAATTTTCAGTTTGTATATTACATACAGAACTATAGTTGGGGCAAACCTAATCCGGCAGCATAACAATGCAGTATTACAATCTGCTAAGCCTCCACAATGCTGCCAGGTTAGGTTTGTCCCAACTATAGTGGATATGAGACCTACTTGTAAACTAGATGTGGAAAGACAAGGAGGGGGGGGGGGATTTTGATCATAACTAGAGTGGAGAGATAAATCTTCCCTTAAATTTAAAGCAGTGAAAAATAGTGGGTATTAAGAACTGACTCCTCAAAAAAATTTAAACTATGTCACACACTTGAACGTAAAACACACGCACGATATTTTCATATGATTAGGTGACATAAATAGGCCAAAATAAAGAAAAAGTTTTGAGATCGCAAAAAAAAAAAAAAAAAATCGTATTTCTTGCTGAAATGTCAGCAATTCATAAAAAACTAACATAATTGAACGCCACAGATTACATAAACCATGTTCAAGCCTTCTTGATTGTACTAAGCCACGTAAGTACCGTACATTAACAATATGCTTTGTACGAACCAGTTTATAGTGTGAAGTACTTATTACATAATAATAATATTCTATGAAAACTTACCCACTTACTACCTTCGGATATATATTTATATAAAGCAACTTGATTAGCATTATCAACAATAGATGATATGGAAGAATCAACTTTGCGCAAAGCAGCAAGATTCATTCGGGTAGCTTCGTTATCTACCATCTTGAAGCAGTACAGTCAGATGAATAGATGAATTATAATTAACTCATTTGCCAACAAATTCACCATATAATAACAATCAGTCTATACTGACACTGAAAACTAAAAACCTGCACCAAAGGCAAATATTCTATACGGCCTTACAGAGCACGAATATTCTCGTTTGGGGGCTTGTTTTTAATCGCCAAAATGTACTTCAGTGCGAGATTTGAAAAAGTGATTGAATTCTAAATGATAAAAAGTTTACTACACGGAAAGTAAAACTAAAAAAAATATTAACATATTGAGATTTCAACGAAATTCGATAACAAAACAAATTACAATTAAACAGGTGACTATGCAGATTTGGGTTATTATTCCTTATGATATCGCCAATTGGCGATGACTAAGCTGAACTATAAAATAACCCTGGCTGTCTGCAATCGATGCGCGCAACCTAGCGGCGACAAAAGTAGACTTTGAAATACTGCTAATATGATATTTATGTTTTATTGGGAATGGAAAGTAACTACTGTCCGTTCTCGAAGGCAAACACTACCATCATGGAGATATAGCTTATAGACTCCATGACTACCATTCTGGACCGAATACATTTCAAAAAGGGGCAATAGGTTAAGGATAGGCACTTTCCGCTCGCACTTGTTATCAGGGGTGTCCATCCCCCCAAGCTCACTGGCGCAAATTCCCCCCCCCCCAAAAAAAAACTTTCTCGCTTTCGAATCGGGTTAAATATAACAGTTTTTAGAGTGTCTAATTTCCAGTCAAAAACCATCGGGGGGGGGGGGGAGGGGTAGCGCTAACAAATTCGGAACTCCAGTGCTCGAATACGCTACCTTGCGGTGATTTACAAAACTGCCGATGAAACTAAAACATTGCCACTTTGCGTTCCACGTGTGTCTGTTGACGGAAACACAGGCAGTTTGTTCTGAGTGTTTATTAACGCAATCGATGAGTCTTAGTTTGCTTTCAGCTACAGAAATTAATTCGTCCCTTAGTAGTATTCTCGAGCTTCTCAAAATAATGATAGTTTTCCTTATTTCCTTCTAAAATATGAGTTGATTGAAAATGGTGAAAGCGAAAACTGGATTAACAAACTTGGATAACGTTATACAAGGTAAAAAATTTTATTGTTTTGCATGAATTTGTAAGAATATGAGTTTTTTTTAATCTTAAATTAATTTAAGTAACCATCTTTTACAGCAGCATTTAGTTGGAATGGACGGTATGCAAAATATTTTCTTGAATATATTATCGTAGAACAAAATGAAAAATGTTTCACCGAGAAAGAATTTATTTTATTCCTTTTATTCTCAGCTGAAAGGTTTCGCCAAATTTGTTTAGGGTTATTCGCAACTCCAACGAACTATAGGGGGCACTGCAGTCACTGTCTAATGGCCGACATAAAAACGAAAACAAACGCATGTGGTAACGAAGAAAATGCTAAAAGTGTTGTGATTTTTGTTACTATGTATGATTTTTTCGCTTTATTCATTTGAAAAGATTTTTCAAAGTCTTTTGGTTATTCTGACCCATATAAAAAGAGATTAGAAACCAAAAAGTATTACGAAAGTAAACAATTAATGCAGAACACACAGTAAGTTGTTCTGAAGCAGCCATTTTCACGATGTTGAATTCGGAATTCATAAATTTTTGGTTCGCTTCGAACGGCATTTTCATTTTGTACCGTTTTTTCTATACATTAGTACATATTAAGTTCAGTTTCGTGACATTTCCGGCATTTGTTGACATTTTTGTCACATAGTGCACAGACGTGGCAGACTGTCAAGAGTAACGTTATGATTGGATATCCAAAGAAATCATGCATTTAATTCATTCGTCATGGAAATGATTTACCTGATATGCGAAATCTTGTCAAGATACATTATTCTTTCACACAATTTTAAAACCATAACCCTATAAACAGATTTTTGGCGAACTTTTATTTTTTATTGCTCAAATTCTTAACGTTCTTTCTGGATTTTTCAATCTGTTCTGCGATAAATATTTTCAAGAAAATTTATTTGCATACTGTCTTTTTCAGTAGGATACTGTAGTAACAAAGGTTATTTAAATCATTTATGTGGAATTAGGTTAAGGAAAAGTGTCCAGTCAATGTTGTTAAGTTCGTTTTTTTTTCATCGAATTGAAAAACCGATATTTATTCAAATTCACTCAGAACAAAATAAATAAAATGTGTACTCACAGTTTATATATGGTGATAGTTTTATTTTCAGTTGATTGACCATTATTTCTTTTTACTTATCGAATTCTGTAATCTTGCTACCATTTTATTCCATTCATGATAAAAATTAAAAATGGTTTAACTAAAAACGCGAAATCTCGCCAAGGCTACTTTGCTCGCACAATACTAACACTATAACCCTAAACAAATTTGGCGAAACCTTTCAGCTGAGAATAAAAGGAATAAAGTAAATTCTTTCTCGGTTAAACATCCCTAACAACACAAGGATATCCTTAGGGACTCCTGCGGATATCATTTTCAGGATGATCTGACATCCGCTGGCAGTCCGATAATGCTCCTACACCTGTCGTAACTTTGTCAAAAAGTACACTCCTGTTGTCATCCACAAGACATCCTGCATCTGACACTTGTTGGATAGTAATAGGACAATTTTAGGATGCACGGAACACCTCTTTTTCCAAAAACTATCCTTAAGGATGTCTTTTGGACAATTTTAATCCAGAAATAATCCCAGCGGTATCTTATAATACAGTTTCTGGATGACTATTGATCCAAAAACTCTCCTACTGATACCTTATAATACAGCTTCTGGATAATCCAGAAAATTTCCTATACGAATCTTATAATATAGTTTCTGGATAATCATTTTCATCCTAGTCCAGAAACGATCCTATTGGTAACTTATTATATACAGTTTCTGGATGACTGTTGATCCAGAAACTGTCCCACTGATAACTTGATGTCAATCAACATATTTAACAACAAGTAATTACAATGTTAGCAAATATTTTTAAACAGCACATAATTAAGATATAAGTAAGTACAGTGAATGTCAAAAAAATTTACTTCCTTTTTTTCATGCCCAACTGAAATAGTAGATCAGAGCCGGATTTAGCTTTTGAACCACTCCGTGCAAAAGGGAAAAATTGCGCCCCTTGTGAGCTGCATGTATAAAGAGCTTTCCCCCCAACAAATAAAAAAGTACATACTCTTTTTTACATTTTTTGGCAAACGCATAAAATGTGTCAAAGTAACTTGGCAATTAATGTTAATTGTAAATATTAATAATAATTTTTAAATCGGTTGACAGATTTCATTCTGGTGATTTCCAATTTTCCATTCATGAGACAGCATCTGAGAGAGAGAGTAGGTCCTTACTAGAATATGAGCACACAAATTAGGGGACTTGTGTTACCTATGTGGAATCTGGAATTAGTAGAATTATGCTTATGTGTTACATGTATATTACTAATCCTTTTTCTATGTTCAAATAAATAAATAAATAGTTTGAATTTTGAGATTTTGAAATCAGATTATGTTTTTAGCAATCACGAATTGCGATAGGACCCTACTCGTTAGGTTTTACTAGTTGGGTTCTCTAATGGCTCTGACCGCAACGAAAATTGGAATTCAAGACTTTAAAAATCAAATGAATGCCAGGGGCTGGTTGTTATGTGCTGAATGCTGTGTGCTAGATACTTCTTCGTGAAAAAAGATTGTGTACAGTCGAGAAGGTCGTATAAATAATTCGATTCCGAGGCACGTGGAGGCCTGCATTATAATAAAAAAATAAAATCAAGGGACGGACATCGTTCAACGTTTTATTGAAAACAAACAATTCGTGATTGCTCAGAAAAAAAGAGCAATGTGAACATTGCGTCATGGGTAAATTTTTCGCATTAATAGGGGGTTCAGGAGTTACACCCTGGAAAGTTTTCCGAATAGTAGCTCTGAAAACACTATTTTAGACAATCTTTGATGATATAAGGAAGAGAAGGAATGTTAAGGGGACCTTACTTTGGAATTTTTCGAACTTGAAAGCTCAAAACAAAATTTTAAACGATTCGAAATTTTTATTCTGTAAACAAAATTTGAAAAAGGGAAGGGAAGAAGGAGCTGTCGATACGTGTAGAGAGGAAAATTCCCCCCCCTCCCCAAAAAAAAAAAATTTGTAGTTGTTAGCAATCTTTGTCTTTTTTTATTTATTTCTATTGGCGCTTTGTTAGAGAGGCTTTGACTTTTGTAGACCTAATTCGATCTCCCGATGTAGCATCCATTCTTTCATGTGGCACCGTGCCACGACAATATCGACTTCCAGTTTCCGTATCAGACGCAGGTACCTGTGCTCTTACAATGCGAAACTGAGCTGGGAATTTAATTTTTTCGAGAGTACTTCAAGCCAAACGAATAATCGAAGGATCTTTCACATGCCGCATTATTATACGACTTGGGCTCTGTCCATTCTATGCATCTTGAAAATCCATCGATTGGAGCCAGGTTTGAACCTGTGTCTTCAGGCATAAGATGCCAATGCTTAACCGTTACACCACTCGGTTGGCAAGCAACACTTGTTGAAGTAAGTCTGGGATCATCCCCAATACATTTTTCGTACAAAATACGTAATTGTAAGCCATCTTAAGAGAAGGGATGGGATTGGAGAATTCTCCATAGTAAATTGTCAGAAGTTTTAATTTCCAAAATCACAGTTTTAGACGATCTTCGGAATGTTAGGATGAGGAGAGTTAAATGCCTATTCCTTCGGAATTTTTCGAAATTGAAATCGTTTAAACAAAAGTTGATCCTTAATAGTGGAAAGGAAAGGTTCGGAAGAACTTCCACGAAAACTTTTCAAAATTGAAATTATAACTACGCAAATTGTAAGCAATCTTTGATGACGTTAAGGGAAAGGGTAAGATTCGCGCAACTTCCTCCGAAATTTTTCCAAATTAAAGTTTTGAAAACAACAGTACACAATCTTCGATGATGTTATAGGGATCAAGTTAGAGGGTTCTAGGGTTTCCACTAGTCCTAGGAACTCTTTCGAAATTACAGTCCTAAAAACGCAGCATTATTATTTTTTATGCTTCAACCCTTACCTTACATTTTAATATGTTTGAATTCAAACGCTTACAGCCCCAGTAGAATATTTCATTGTTTTGGACGGAGGTGTTTTTATTTATTTATTATTTTATTTTATTTTTGACTTTTGTGTAGTAACTATGGTCATTTTTTCTACTATGTTTCATTTTAAATATCGTGCCTAATTAATCTCCTGCAGAATTCTTGTTTTAACCTTCGTTTTTTTCCCTTCAACCATTTAACAACTTCTGGTGCGACTTTTTATAACAATCGTTTAAATCTCACTTCTCTCTTTCTCTCTTACTGTGATTTTTTATCTGTTTGAACCATATTTCAGCGGCACATACATTTTTCAGCATTTAGCTATGAGATTTTCATAGTAAGAAAAAAAAATGAAAGTAAGAAAAACAGAAACAGAAAAACATCAGCTCCCCAGACGCTATCTTGTTTATTTATAAATTTATACATTTTTTGTCTAAAGCTTGCTATGAGTTTCCAAATTGCACTGAATACTGTAAAAGCACTTTTATCGCGAGGCTTTAAATTTCGCAACCCCGTCATAATCGAAAATTTTAAACCTAGCGAAAAACCTTTTTACGTCGGATTTTTCAACTTTCGCTTCTGTTTACAAAGAAATCGCGAAATTTTCAACTCGCGAAATCACTGTTATTTTCCTTTTCGTGAAAATTACGGCTCGTGAAATTTAGTCCTATAACAGTAACTTTTTTTTTTCTGTTTAAAGATGTTTGAAACGTTCATCTCAGCGGCTCTTAGTTGGTTTTTCTTATTAGTACAGATGTTCTCTGATATTTTTCTAAATATATGTATATATATTCTTCAAAATTGCATTTTGTTCTCAAATTTTACAGAAAAAAATTGTAATTTTCGTTATTTTTTTTTTCTTTTAAATCTTAACCCCGCGAAGGATTTCCTTTCGTTACATAAGTAAAATCAAATTGGCTGCCCGTTTTCTGAAAAACTGGGATATTTACCCCGCTCCCCTCCCCCCTCCTGGAGACTATGGGCACTCCGATGGTCATTGTGATCTTCCAAAAAGTTCATAATTCGGCAAATTTTGCCTGACGATTCTGCAAATTTGGAGACATAATTGAAACATTTAAATTCCTCAATGTAACTATTTACTAGAGATGTAAGTACATGTGTGCATATCCATAATTTATCATTCTGCAAAGTTGGAGCTCCGTTCGGCAGAGAATTTTTCTCCTCCCAAAAATTTAAGTTCGGGTCGCCCCTGCTAGTGTTGATCCAACTGATGATTCCCCTTCGTTTCAAATGCTTTTAAAGTCTCTGTAATTAGTAAAAGAACTAACACCTTTTACTTCAAACTTGTGCAGACTACGGTATAAAGGGATATTGCGATGCATCCTCTTCATTTGTTGATGGTGCCAGTATTTTTTTTTCTAGAGAACTTAGTTTTTTTTTTTTCAGCCGCTCAGTTGCAAGTTTTTCTCATTTTGATTTGGCAATTTTGCGCCCCTCAAAAATTTTTACTCCGTGCCGGGGCACGGACTGACGGAGTATTAGTCCGGCCCTGAGTAGATACCAGCAAAGTTTCAACATTGAAGAGAATTTAATTACAATTTCTCATCAAAGTCGTAGCTCAACTAGTATTGTTCTTTGCTTTCTCTTCTTCATGGTTTCTTCAAAATGATGAAGAAACATAGTGTTTATCCTATTTTCTTTACTTAACAATTCATCAGTAAAAAAAAACACTCTCCCAAACAAATGTAAACTTAAGAAATATCCGTCCGCAAGAAAATACAAATTCATAACAAATCTAAAAAAGGTTCCAAACTGAAAAATAGTAGTTTATTCTCCATTAAAAAATAAAACCAAAGCAAATAAGTAACTTTTAACTAACTTTCAGACATCTTGGATTTCGACGGATTGCGGTCACCACGTGCAGTCAAAAATGCGGAGATCGGAAATGGCGTTGCAATAACTAATACACGCATGCGCGAAAACTCGCTCGTTCCAGGAGCACTCCGGAGAAAGAGTGTTATGGGAGTATTCCTGCCACTGTTACCCGTTGGACTCCTAAAGGAGTCAGTTGTAGGATGGTCCTATCATTGGAGCTTTGGGATTAATTTCGGTCATCCAGAGGAAGGCTGTGGTTGTCTGGGATTTTTCATTTCGTTCTACGATAATAAATTCAAGAAAATATTTTGCATACTGTCCATTCCAATTAAATGCTGCTGTAAAATATGATTAGTTAAATTAATTTAAGATTAAAAAAAACTCATATTCTTACAAATTCATACAAAACAATAAAAATTTTTACCTGGTATAACGTTATCCAATTTTGTTAATCCAGAGTTTTCTTGTTTATGCTTCCACCATTTAATACGTTTTTGAAAGAAATAAGGAAAACTAACATTATTTTGAGAAGCTCGAGAATACTACTAAGGGACGAATTAATTTCTGTAGCTGAAAGCAAACTAAGACACATCGATTGTGTTAATAAATACTCAGAACAAACTGCCTGTGTTTACGTCAACAGACACACGTGGAACGCAACGTGGCAATGTTTTAGTTCCATCGGCAGTTTTGTAAATCACCGCAAGGTAGCGTATTCGAGCGCTGGAGTTCCGAATAGTTTTAGTATTGTGCGAGCAAAGTAGCCTTGGCGAGATTTCGCGTTTTTAGTTAAACCATTTTTAATTTTTATCATGAGTGGAATAAAATGGTAGTAAGATTACAGAATTCGATAAGTAAAAAGAAATAATGGTCAATCAACTGTAAAGAAAACTACCACCATATATCCGTAAGAATTCTGTAGATGATTTGCATAACTTGACATAACTAAATCGTAACTCAGAAATTAGAAAAATCGAAACAGAAAAATTTTAAATTAACCGATTCGGGAATTCGAGAGAAATAACTCAGCAACAAATGCAAGCGCTAGCCAAGCAAGGCAAAGAAGTATCATCTTCTTTCGATAATAATTTGTAATGTCATATTGATAATTGTTGATCCTGTCAGGCCACAATTATCATTTAGTTTTATCAAGAATTGATAAATATCGAATTCAACATCGTGCAAATAGCTGCTTAGAACTACGAACTACGTAGTTTGCATTAATCTTTGACGTTTAGTAATGCTTCTTGAATTCTCATTTCTTTGTACGTGGACCAGAATATCCACAAGACTTTGAAAATTAATTTCAAAAGAATAAAGCGAAAAATATCATACATACGAACAAAAATCACAACACTTTTAGCATTTTCTTCGTTACCACATGCGTTTGTTTTAGTTTTTAAGTCGGCCATTAGACAGTGACTGCAGTGCCCCCTATAGTTCATTGGAGTTGCGAATAGCATTTGAACTGAATATTGTTGGATTGTTGATCTGCCTTGCCTTCCCAAATTTTACAACGTGCACCGTGAGTAAACAAGTTTTGGGTACCCCTGAATTTTGCTACACCTTTTTTTTTTCCAAACGTATGAACAATTACAGGAAGAGTGGATTCAACTATATGGCTTGGGATGGAGTCATTACTAGATGTATACAATATGAATCAATAAAATATGAATCATATCTTATTGTCACTTAGATAGGGGGTTCGGGGGTTTCTCCTCCGGAAAATTGTCGAAATTGTTGTTTTAAAATCACAGTTTTAGGCGATCTCTGGGTGATGTTTAAGGGATAAAAGGTTTGGTGTGCCCTTCTCGGTAATTTTTCAATATTGAAATTGAAACTTTAAAAGGCGCAATTGTAGATAGCTCAACGTGTGAAAGAGAGCGCTTCCTTCGTTTTCAAAATTGTAGTTCTAAAATTGCAGTTTTAGACTATCTGTGGTAATGTTAGGGAAAGAAGAGATCCTAGGGCTTGTCCCAAGAAAATTTTTAAAATTAAAGTCTTAAAAACGCTATCTATGGTTAGGGGAAAAGTAGTTTTCTGAAATTGAAGCTCTAAAATCGCAATTGTAGCCGACCTTTGTGACGTTAAAAACGAGTTTTCGAAGCTCTGCTGGAATTTTCTCGAAATTGAAGCCCTGAAAGCCAAATTTACCACGATTTTTTAATAATGTTGACGAGAGTAGGGGGACGGAGAGGGACGCTCCACTTAAATCTTTGAAGTTGTAGCTTTAAAAAGGCAGTTTTGATAGATCTGGATAGTGGAAGGTGAATTTTGGTGCCATTCCCCCGGCTATTGTTTGAAATTGATGCTCCAAAAATGCAATTCTGCTTTTCTTTGAGCATGTTTAAGGAAAAGAGGGGGAAATCGGGCTCTCTCTTATAAATTTTTCAAAATTGCAGTTCGACGAACGCAGTTTTAGATGACTCTTGATGATAAAGAGGGTGTTATTCTGGCGCTACAGTGGGGGGGCGCTCTCCTGGAAGTCTTCCAAAATTGAAGTTGCATATCCAAAAAAGATGGATCAGACACGTCGTGACAGACATGTTTCTGAAATCCTCAAAAATGGATTCAGCTGTTCAACCCTCATCGAAAATCAGAAACTCGAGAATTTTAATGAATCAAATATCCTTCTATACATACCAGATATAGAAGAAAGTAAATGTGATTTACGAAACAAAATTTAAACACCTTAAGAACAGACTGTTCTTAAGGTGTTTAAATTATGTTTCGGCGACGCGAAATGGGAAGATTTGGCGCCGAAGATTGGGCGCCGCATATTGGGCGCCGGGAACATTGGGCGCCGAGCACTTTGGGCGCCGGGAACTTTGGGCCCCGAGCGTTTTGGGCTCCGGGAACTTTGGGCGCCGAGCATTTTAGGCGCCGGGAACTTTGGGCGCCGGCAAGCGAATTTTGAAACCCTCTCAATTACAGTGCATTGGCGAAATTCGGAAGCTGCCAAAATGGTTGGCGAAAATTTCGCAGTGCTGCTCTTTGCGGAGCGCAATGCTGCTTATGCTCTGCTCAAGCGCCTCTGCTTGCAACCAGTCCGTTTGAAAACAAAGTTCATTGTAATAGTCGCGATCGTCATATACTTCTGTATTTTTACTTTCTTCTATATCTAATATATAGAAGAAAGTATTGGATTCGTGCAAATTTTCGAATTTCGAATTTTGACGGATTCGAACGTTTTGAGGTGTTCTGAGTCCATTTCGACTATTTTTGGAAAATGTCTGTCTGTCTGTGTGTGTGTATGTATGTATGTGTGTGTGTGTCACGTCTGTGTGTGACCAGTTTTTTGTGGCCGCTCTACAGCAAAAACTACCGCACGAAATCGAACGAAATTTGGTACACATATGTGCCCCTATGTGAACTTGTGCCCAGTGGTTTTTGGCGCGAATTCCTCCAAGGGGGGTGGAGCAATGGGACGTTTTTTGAGTTACGCGTGCTTGCTATTCCTCAGGAAGTAACTGGCGGAATCAAACAAAATTTGGACCATATGTTGGTATTAACAGGAACAGTTGCTGATTCAATTTTGGTGTCAATAACTCAAACGGAGGTTGAGCTATAGAACGTTTTTTGTTGTCAATTGTGACTGCTGTATCTCAAGAAATAATGAACGGAATGAAAGAAAAATTTATCGGCAAGTAGCCCTTAGTGGGTATAAGAGCTGATGTTATTTTTGTGTCAACAGCTAAAAAGGGGGTAGCGCAATCACCCGTTCTTTTTTTCCATTTTGAGTACCCTATCTCAAGAAGTAATGCTACGTTCTGGTTGAAATTTGGAATATATGTGAATCCATATGTAAACAGGCTTTGGTTCAATTTTGACGCCGATTGCTCCAAGAGGTGTTGATTTTTTTTTTTTTTTGCGAATAAAACTATTTTTATTAATGCAGCAATAAGAAAGATAAATCGTAATAGATTGTCGTCTGCGTATTTCTCGTGATTTTAATTGTATGGAAATGATAGGAAATATTATCTCAATGATTTAAAATTTTTAACTGTTGCCATCTTATGTTTGTTAATAAATAAAATATTTGTAATTAATTCAAGTTAAGCTTTTTTTTTTTTTTGCTGGGAATATTGCATTCTTTTCAAGCATAGGGATTGATCAGAATTCACAAGAAAGATATAGAAGAAAGTTTCGTGATGGCCACAACATACTAGTTAAAACTCTGAACGATATTCTTGGTCTAAATTAAACAATTATTTGAACACAATATTGTTACAAATCCTGTAAATAGTAATTATTGTAGCAACGTAACCTGTAAATAGTTTCCCGTAATGAATATACAACCCCTTTTCATTCGGCTAAAGTATACGACCCCATATTTTCTTTTCTTTTCATTGATAAAATTTGATAACGGTCTACGCATTTCGCGAAGAGGTAAGAATGTTGTGGAAAATTCTTTTCGGTGTATATAAGCCGTTAGCGATGGATAAACAGTTAGTTTCGATTGATATTTCGAACTGAGAGCATTTTTGCTCTGTTTATTGCGAGGCATTTCGCTGTGTTGTTTTCGTATTTGGAAGTAAATACGTGTGTAAACGTTGAGTTTACGGTGTTGTGTGATAATTGCTTAATTGCTGATGAATAATTTAGCAGTTGTTGAAGATCTTTCCTGTACATAGTGTAAATAAATTTCCTGTGTTTTTATCAAGAACTGTGTCTTCATTTCAAGAAAGTGGAAGTCGCAACGAATCCGTTACAATTTGGCGCCCAACGTGGGGCCTCTTCTGGACTTTCTTGGAGTAAGTGACTTTGGACATTTTTTCATAAAGACTTTTTTTTGAATTAGGACTTTATTTTTATGGTGATTACTCGCGCAATGGATGAACAATTAAAACAACTTCTTGACGCAATCACCTCTGTGAAGAGTGATATGGCGGCTAATCAAGAACAATTAAAAAGTGACTTGACTGCAAGTTTTACAGCTAATCAAGAACAATTAAAAAATGAATTGGCGACTAACCAAGAACAGTTAAATAGTGATTTAACTGCTAAAATTACTACAAGTCAAGATGAAATAAAAAGTGACCTAACGTCGATGAAAACCATGATGGAAAATCAACTAACCGCCATGGGAGATAAAGTTGATGCTCTGGAAGAAAAATTTGATAATGTGGAAGCGCGTATCGCCAATGTGGAAAATAAGTTGGAAGAAGAAGACAAGAAATTTACTTCATTTAAGGAAGAAATAATTAAAGACATGGAAAGGAGATTGGCGACAGCGGAAAGCAGCTCTGTACCGTTTTGCGCTCCCACATCTGTTGCTCGACCGTTCATTAAACTGGCCACATTTGATGGGAAAAGTTCGTGGCAGGTGTACAAGACCCAATTCATGATAGTGGCGGAAGCGAACGGATGGGACTCTGCTACCAAGGCCTGCCATCTTGCAGCATCCCTGAGAGGTGACGCAGCGGACATTCTTCAGACCCTTCCGGATAGCCAGCGCCTGGATTTCGCCGCCCTCACATCTGCGTTGGAGCTTCGCTTCGGTGAGAAGTGCCAGAAAGATTTCAGCCGACTCCAGTTGAAGTCCCGTTTGCAGAAAACCGGGGAAACCCTGCAAGAGCTTGCGGCGGACGTCGAGAGACTGTCTCATCTTGCTTTTTGCGACTGTCCTGCGGATGTTCGAGACAACCTGGCACTCAACTACTACATCGACGGGGTTCGAGATCCGGAAATCCAGAAAGCTCTACGGATGGCGGATGTCAAAGACCTGAGTTCTGCTGTTGTGTATGCGATGAAGTTGGAGGCCGCCCAGCAAGCAACCCGCAAGGATCGCCATTCTTTCCGCGGCGTGAAAACTGATGAGCCTGATCCGGTTTCGTCACGCTTTGCTGAACTGGAAAAGCAAATAAAAGAAATTGCAGGAATCCTCAAAAGGACTTCGGCTCCCAAGTACCAAAATGGACAACCACTTAAGTGCTGGAAATGTGGCGGCGAGGGTCACTTACGAAGAAACTGCGAAGCTCGCCAAGAAACCAGAGGGAAGAACGCCTCTCCCTCTCAGGTCCAGGAAAACTAAGCCATGGCAATCTCGCGGGGCGGAGGTCGCCAAATTGGAATGAGCCCCATCATAAAGTTTTCCAGATTTCATCGACGAGTGGCGGCAGTAATGGACTGTTTGTTTACGCATATGTAAACGGGTTTCCCTGTGAACTGATTATTGACACTGGAGCCAATGTTACAATCATTAGAACAGATGTGGCTCGTCAATTTGGACTCAACATTCTATGGACGCCGCCCTGCGTTACCCTCCAAACTGTGACAGGTGACAAAATCGAGATTGAAGGTAAAGTGAACTTAGAAATTGTGTTTGGAAATGCCACTTACCATCATACGGCATTCGTTGCCGCTATCACAGACCCCTTCATTCTCGGATTGGACTTTTTAAAGAAGTATGACATCAACCTCGACTTCAAGACTAATGAACTGCACTCGATGAGAGAAGACATAGCCATCTTCAACGCTGAAAATGATGTAAAATCCGCTCATCAAATAATAGCCCAAACAGATTTATCAATTCCCTCAAGGTCAGAATCATTAATACCTGGCTCCATTGAAGAAAGCAATAGTTTTCGATTTGGACTCATTGAATACCCTAACCTAAGCAATAACCTAAAAGGAGTGCTGGTAGCATCTACGCTTGTGGACCTTTCTAAGGATGTAATTCCTGTGGAGTCGCCAACGTGAGTGAAAGGCCAAGGAATGTTCGGAAAAGTGAAGTGTTAGCAACCTGTATTCCAGTAAACAGCATCATTAGAAGAATCAATTCCCCCGAGACTGTGTCTTCTGAGCCCTTGACATCGAAGTTAGTTGGGAGTGCGCCATTATCGAAAGATCAAAGAACTGCTGCGGAACAATTGGTGGATGACTTCAAGCATCTGTTTTCATCAGCATCGGAGGATGTTGGCCGTACGAACTTAACGCAGCATAGGATTTACACTGGAGAACACCCCCCTATTAAACAGCATCCAAGACGACTACCGTTCGCCAAGAAGGAAGAGGTTGAGACCCTCCTGAAAGAGATGCGGGAGAATGATGTCATCGAACCCTCGTCCAGTCCTTGGGCCTCTCCCATCGTCTTGGTCCGAAAGAAAGATGGCTCCACCAGATTTTGTGTCGATTACCGACGACTGAATGAAATCACCAAGAAAGACAGTTACCCTCTTCCACGGATAGACGACACCTTAGACACTCTTTCCGGACACAAGTGGTTTTCGACCCTGGACTTGAAGAGCGGCTACTGGCAGGTTGAGATACACCCTGATGACCGAGAGAAGACAGCGTTTACAACTGGACAAGGCTTATGGCAGTTTAAAGTGATGCCCTTCGGCCTCTGCAATGCACCAGCTACATTCGAGCGTCTTATGGAGACAGTGTTAAGAGGACTTTCCTACGAATCTTGTCTGGTCTACTTAGATGATATCATCATCGTGGGACGCAGTTTCGAAGAACATCTGGCAAATCTTAGGAAGGTGCTGCAAAAGCTTAAGGAAGTCAATTTGAAGTTAAGCCCGTCCAAATGTAATTTGTTCCGCCGGGAAGTGAACTACCTTGGTCACATCATCTCTTCTGAGGGTGTACAAACCGATCCAGAAAAGGTATCTGCGGTCAGGAGTTGGAGTCGTCCCGAAAACATCCATCAGCTGCGAAGTTTCCTGGGGCTCTGCACGTACTACAGGAAGTTTGTAAAGGGTTTTTCCAACATCGCACGACCTTTGCATAAGCTGACGGAGAGCAAGCAAAAGTTTGAATGGTCCAAAGAATGCGAAGATGCATTTCTACGACTGAAGGAGGCTTTAACATCAACCCCTATCCTCGCCTATCCTCAGCCTGAAAAAGCCTTCATCCTGGACACTGATGCGAGCAACGAGGGCATCGGAGCTGTTTTATCCCAAGAAATTGACGGAAATGAACATGTCATCGCTTACTGGAGCAAATGCTTATCAAAGTCGGAGCGAAATTACTGCGTCACCAGAAAGGAGTTACTGGCCATAGTGAAAGCTGTAGAACACTTCCATCATTACCTCTACGGCCGAAAATTTCTGCTTCGGACAGATCATGCCTCGTTAACTTGGCTTTTGAACTTCAAGAATCCAGAAGGCCAGATAGCCATGTGGATACAGCGGCTCCAGGAATATGACATGGAGATCAAGCACCGAAAAGGGTTATCTCACGGGAATGCTGACGCTTTATCAAGAAGACCCTGTCCTGAGAACTGCCACTATTGTTCCCGAATCGAGAAACAGTATGGAACGACTAGCCCTACCGCCTATCAGGTGACAGTGACTCCAATTTCATCAGAACCTGATCCATGGAGTGATGACCAAGTTCGAAAAGATCAACTTGAAGACCCCGACATAAAACCAATTTTAGAGTTCATGGAAAGTGACAGTCGACGCCCGAGCTGGCAGGACGTTTCCATCTTCAGTCCTGCAACAAAAAGATACTGGGCTTTATGGAACTCACTCCATTTACGGAACGGCGTGCTACACCGGAAATGGGAATCTGACGACGGCAAAACATCTAGGTGGCAGTTACTACTTCCCCGATCAAGGATTTCAGATGTTCTGAAAGAAATACATAGTAGTGCGACTGGAGGACATTTTGGTGTCTTGAAAACCCTCAATAAAGTTCGGGAGCGCTTCTTCTGGAGCAAGGCGAAGGATGACGTGGAGAAGTGGTGCCATTCTTGTGACGCCTGTGCTGCTCGTAAAGGACCGAAGAAGAGAAGCAGAGGGAAGCTACATCTGTACAACGTTGGAGCTCCTTTCGAACGAATTGGGATCGACATCCTGGGTCCTCTACCAAGAACTGCTGATGGGAACAAATACATTCTTGTTTCTATCGACTACTTCACCAAATGGCCGGAAGCATATCCCATTCCAGATCAAGAGGCTACCACCGTAGCAGAGACTCTAGTCCAACATTGGATCTCGAGATACGGAACACCTTTGCAGATTCATTCCGATCAAGGAAGGAATTTCATCTCTGCTGTGTTTAAGGGCCTATGTCAAATTCTCGGAATTGAGAAAACTAGGACAACACCACTACACCCACAATCGGACGGCATGGTGGAGAGATTTAACCGCACAATCCTGAATAATCTCTCGCTTATGGTATCCAGAAATCAACAGGATTGGGACAAGAAGCTTCCTTTGTTCCTGCTGGCCTACCGCAGTGCTGTCCACGAAACTACCGGATATGCCCCATCTCAGATGCTCTTCGGACGAGAGCTTCGGCTACCATGTGATCTCGTCTTCGGTCGTCCTTCGGATGCGCCTTCATCGCCTAAGGAGTACATCCAGGATCTCCAGGCCCGGTTGGAAGACGTTCATAACTTCGCACGAGAGCGAATCAACATCGCGGCGGAGAAGATGAAGACCCGATACGACACAAGGTCTACTGGACATGAATTCAACGAAGGCGACAAGGTTTGGTTATGGAATCCCATCCGACGGAAAGGTCTGTAACCCAAATTGCAGTCGCATTGGGATGGACCCTACAAAGTCCTTAACCGACTAAATGACGTCGTAGTGAGGATCCAAAAATCACCTAATGCAAAACCTAGGGTTGTACATTATGATCGGTTAGCCCCATACTATGGCCATAGTTCATGAGTATTACGTAAACAACCATGGTTGATATCATAAAAGTTGTAGATAATTTTTTCTTTTAATGTTTAGTAATATTTCTTGTTATTATTGTGTTTTCTGTATCTGTTAGTTATTATTTGTTTAATGTGTGTAATTGTGAACTTGTGATAGAAGTTTGGCACCCTTTCTGGGGATTGTACTGCCCGGGACGTGCAGTCCTTGGGAAGGGGGCAATGTTACAAATCCTGTAAATAGTAATTATTGTAGCAACGTAACCTGTAAATAGTTTCCCGTAATGAATATACAACCCCTTTTCATTCGGCTAAAGTATACGCCCCCATATTTTCTTTTCTTTTCATTGATAAAATTTGATAACGGTCTACGCATTTCGCGAAGAGGTAAGAATGTTGTGGAAAATTCTTTTCGGTGTATATAAGCCGTTAGCGATGGATAAACAGTTAGTTTCGATTGATATTTCGAACTGAGAGCATTTTTGCTCTGTTTATTGCGAGGCATTTCGCTGTGTTGTTTTCGTATTTGGAAGTAAATACGTGTGTAAACGTTGAGTTTACGGTGTTGTGTGATAATTGCTTAATTGCTGATGAATAATTTAGCAGTTGTTGAAGATCTTTCCTGTACATAGTGTAAATAAATTTCCTGTGTTTTTATCAAGAACTGTGTCTTCATTTCAAGAAAGTGGAAGTCGCAACGAATCCGTTACAATATGTATCAAGTTTTTAAATGTTGCAAGTCGTGTATGGATATTACGCTAGTTAAATTTTGTATTTAGACTTATAAATTTTGTTTACAAATGCTTCTTATGCAGTCGTGAAAGCTTGGCTTCATCTTCATACGTTATGGCTTTCATATTTTAACTCGTATTATATTTAAAATCCTTGAAACTTATGTTTTGTCACATACAATCTTATTTTGTGAAACAACCACGAATTTTTTAGCGTTACTAAAAAGTTATGTTGTTGACTAATATAATGTAAAAAATATATGAATTTTTTAGGATATATTTGACATTTCTTTTAATTTAGTATTAATTCAATGTATTTTAATTCGTAAATATACTTCAGTTTGATTCTTCTGTGTGTTGAAGTTACGCATAATTCAAACTGCAGACGCTATTCTTTTATATTTTCCGAAAAATATTAAAGTGCATTTTACTTATGAGTTAAAAACTAGTTGGGTTGTGGAACAGTCAAAAAATATTAAGAATTTTTCCTACCTTTCCTGCAATCCTACTGTTGATTAAAAAGTTAAAGTTGAAATTAAAGAATGATAACGGAATATAATATCAATTTATTTTAAATACTAATAAAATCTCGGTTGTGTTTCTTTAAAAAAAACCCCTATATTGTCCTCTCAAAGCAACAGTAAGATATCTTAGTGTTATATCTGTGATTAGGTATGTTACTGTTGTTCTGAAGCTATGATGTATTTTGGTTTTGCATTAAAAAAATCCGAGTTTAGACCAAAATATCTAGGACAGCATCAAGACAAGTAAAAAAAAAATCTAAAGATGGAATGGCAGATCTACCATGTTGCAATTGTAAGGGGCTCCCAGGACCATAAGGCTATAAAGATGATTCAAAATTGCAGCCTTTTTTTATTTTTTTACTTAGTTCTATGATAGACAAAGACTTAATAAACTTTTTAGAAGTATCAATATTTTGAAATTTATCAAACTAAACAATGAGATGGGCTGGTCATTTCTCAAGAATGGAAAATGACAGAGCTGCGTTGACGGTCTTTAGTGCGGTCCCATTTGGACAGCGACCAATGGGTAGACGAGAAACAAGATAGGTCGACTGTGTGGACTCTGATTTTGATTTCATTAAAATCAAAAACTGGAGGTCAACGACAAAGAGGAGGACAGCCTGGCGGGATCTCCTGAAGAAGGCCAAGGCTCGCAATGGGCTATCCAGCCAATTAGAATGATAATTACAGACAAAGGGGTCCCCAAAAATATATTTCAATGGGTCTCTTAAACCCATAAATCAGCCACTGAAAACTAATCTTCTGGTAACTCTGAAGTAATTTGAAGTGAATATTTACCAAATACTTGAACTACCTATAATCTGTGAGAAGGTAATTGTTTCGTATTCACAGTAATTATAACAATTGGCTAAAATCACATTGGTTTGCTCAAGACATGAATAAGTACAGAAATTCTTAATTTCTTAGTATTCCTGAACTGCTAATACTTCGTATAAGCAGGCTTGTCATTTCGAATTTTTCCAGGGTTTGAGGGGTGGGAGAGGGTGTTTACTCAATGCAAATTTTATTGCAGAAACTACAACCCCTTATATGTAACATTAATTTCTCAAAGCTAGGGGTGAGGCAATTGACCCTCCTAAATGACAGGCCTGCTTATAGGAAGTTTAAATTTCGACGGGGTCAACAGGAGGCCATGTCTCCCTGGTGTAAACCTAACCGACAGCTCTGTAATGCTGTCATTAGGATTTGCGTAGCCTTCACAATATTCCCAGGTTAGGTTTGCCCCAACTATAGTGGGCCTAGCTTGGAATCTAAGTGATATATTTATGGAGGGCTGAAAAGAATAAGGTTTTGTCAAAATGTCTTCTGTTGAAAGGTTCTTCATTCATAAAGACGTAAGGATTGGTAGGGGCACCACGGGCTCTCACAACTCTTTGCACTGAATCTTATTCAGCTCCCTATTCTGCACAAAGTATGAAGTTGAGAAGACGATTGAATGTCATGGAGAAGCGTGCCATATCTTGCGCTCACTTAGGCTTCAGATCTGGCCCTTCCCCCAATTTTCCTTCCACTTCCACAGTGCCATGAATTCAAAATTAATTATAATGGAAGAATAATTAACTGCAAGCTCCTTCTGCAAACTTATATGGATTGCTTTGAACCTAAAAAAAAAAAAAAACATGGGTGACTCTCATGTTGTAGGGTGCTTACTTTGACTCAAGAGCCTCCCCCCCCCTTTCCCCCGACTACCAATCACTTCTGAAGTGCTACAAATTCAGAGTTAATTACAATACAATATGAATAGCAACCCCTTCTGCAAGTTTTCCGGATTGCTTCACATGCCATGAATGTAAGGGAAAAAAACGGAAACGAACAAGTTCAAAGGGTGCAAGAATGCACTAGCCAAGGGCACTCACTTTGGCTGTACACTCCTTTGATAAGGAACATTTTAATATAATTAAGATTTTGGTGCAATCTGCAAATTGTTATCAATTATCAGTTCATTCAGGCAAAATTAACAAGGCCAAAAAAAAAAATTTTTTTCAGAGCTCTGAATATATTATTACCATTAGCATACAAATGAACTCACACCTATTAGACTATAATGATTTAGTACAGTTAAGGAGTGACACAAGCTCGGAGCATAAAACAATCGAAATGGAACAGCTTACAGTTCCTGGGGCCAATGACTACTATTGCGAGTAGTTGGTGGTAGACAAACGTGTCATTTCAATTTTTTCTAGGAAATGGGGGGGGGGGAGTGTGCAAAGGGCTGACACTGGTCGCTCAAATTCTCACGAGCCCCACAGAGCATAGGAGCAGTGACTCAACATCTTCCCACCCATCCTTTTTATTTTATTTTTTTATAAAACTAAAAACTGAGACAGATGAAGGTGAAATTACAAATTAAATGAAAAGGATTATATTCTTTCCTGAGATAAAATGTATTTCTTAGATCATTAAATGGTAGTATTTTTTACAGATTTTCTCACGACATTTTTATTGTTAAAAAACTTTATGAACTAACCAAAATCTTCAACATTGTTCAGAGAAAACCAATAAATTAAAACATCAACAACATAAGAGAAGCACACTCAGATCGTATTTCAGTTACTATTCTCAAGAATATAAAAAAAATCAACAGTCAAAGAAACTCATTTTGAAATAGCATGTATTATCTACCATGTTTAAATCTGTTCTGCGTCTCTTTCAATGTGAGTTTATTGCGAATGTTTACAGCAAGCAGAATTTTCCAAACATAACAACAATACAGACGTAAATTAAGATTCAGAAGAAACCCTACGAAAACGGAAATATTTCACAACACAAAAACGGTAAATCGTGAAATTAAAACGAACTAAAACTTTAAACAGCAATATTTCGCATTGCAATTTCTATCTCACAATTTAAAGAGGCGGCTCTGTTTACATTTTACTCGGGGTTGCTTTAATGTATCCAGGTTACCATGCTGTTTAATAGAACGCGCTCGTTTTTATTTCTCATTTCGCCAATGTACTGTAATTGGTTTTGTTCGGCGATCCTAACCGGTCGACCACTGAGTAACCGGTTGCTAACCGCTCCGTTCTATCATCAACCGGTTACCGTATTAATATGTTGATTAGTTGATTGAAGCACGTGATCATTAGATGTCACGTGATCGAATCACCGGTAGCTACCAGTTGAGCTCATCGAACGCAAGGAATGCTTGCGTTCGACGACCTCACCGGTCGACCGGTTACTAACCGCAGCGTTCTATGATCAACCGGTTACCATTCTTAGCAGTTGATTGGAGCACATGATCATTAGCTTTCACGTGATTAACTAACCGGTAGCTACCGTAACCTAAGCATTGAGAGCGTTTCAAAATTCGCCCTCAGAGACCACCCGCACCTACCAATTACTTGGTTTTGGTAGCCGCCATTGGGCGCCGAGCATTTTGGACGCCGGAAACATTGGGCGCCGAGCATTTTGGACGCCGGAAACATTAGGCGCCGAGCATTTTAGGCCCCGGAAATACAGGGCACAATATGCTCGGCGCCCAAAGTTCCCGGCGCCCGATATGCGGCGCTCAATTTACGGCGTCCAAACTGCGGCGCCCAATCTTCCTAGACGTCGGCGACGACAACCAACATACCAACCAAACCCCATCAGCGAAAACCAACATCACTGAAAGTTAAAAAAAAAAAAATCATCTAATGATAAATTGAAACATTCAGTTTAAAAATGGTAAAGAAGATGGGAGTAAAGTGAAATGAGAGAAAAATTCTTCACAAGCTTAAGCTTGTTAATGAAGAAAATATATTAATTTTCAATTGCAGGGATAAACTAGTATGTTGTGGCCATCACGAAACTTTCTTCTATATTTTTCCTTTTTCTGATCCATCCCCATGCTTGACGAGAAAGCAATATTCCTAACAAAAACAAAATTACTCATGCAAAAACTTGACGACCATCACAATGTCAGAATTATTGTAAAAGCAAAGCAAAGAGCTAAAATTGAAAGTTATTTTAAAAGCCGTGCTTGAATTAATTACAAATGTTTTGTTTATTAACAAACATAAGATGGCAACAGTCGAAAATTTTAAATCATTGAGATAATATTTCCGATCATTTCCATATAATTACTAGTATGTTGTGGCCATCACGAAACTTTCATCTATATTTTTCTTTTTTTTTCTGATCCCTCCCCATGCTTGACAATATGCAATATTCCCAACAAAAACAAAATTACACATGCAAAAACTAGACGACCATCCAAATGTTTGAATTATTGCAAAAGCAAAGCAAAGAGCGAAAATTGAAAGTTATTTTAAAAGCCTTGCTTGAATTAATTATAAATATTTTATTTGTTAATAAACGTAAGATGGCAACAGTTAAAAATTTTAAATCATTGCGATAATATTTCCGATCATTTCCATACAATTAAAATCACGAGAAATACGCAGACGACAATCTATTACGATTTATCTTTCTTATTGTTGCATTAATAAAGCTATTTTTATTCGCAAAAAAAAAAAAAAAAAAAAAAAAAAAAAAAAAAAATCAACACCTCTTGGAGCGATTGGCGTCAAAATTGAACCAAAGCCTGTTTACATATGGATTAACATATGTTCCAAATTTCAACCAGAACGTAGTATTACTTCTTGAGATAGGGTACTCACAATGAAAAAAAAGAACGTCCGATTGCGCTACTCCCTTTCTAGCTGTTGACAACAAAATAAAATCAGCTCTTATACCCAGTAAGGGCTACTTGCCGATAAATTTTTCTTTCATTCCGTTCATTATTTCTTGAGATACAGCAGTCACAATCGACGACAAAAAGCGTTCTATAGCTCAACCCCCGTTTGAGTTATTGACACCAAAATTGAATCAGCACCTGTTTCTGTTGATGGCAACATATAGACCAAATTTTGTTTGATTCCGCCAGTTACTTCCTGAGGAATAGCAAGCACGCGTAACTCAAAAAACGTCCCATTGCTCCACCCCCCTTGGGGGAATTCGCGCCAAAAACCACTGGGCACAAGTTCACATAGGGGCACATATGTGTACCAAATTTCGCTCGATTTCATGCGGTAGTTTTTGCTGTAGAGCGGCCACAAAAAACTGGTCACACACAGACGTGACACACATACACACACACATACACACAGAGAGACAGACATTTTCCAAAAATAGTCGAAATGGACTCAGCACACCTCAAAACGTTCGAATCCGTCGAAATTCGAAAGTTTGCACGAATCCAATACTTTCTTCTATATATTAGATATAGAAGAAAGTAAAAATGTGTTATTCGCAATCTTCAAAACTAGTTCTTAACGATTGTTGAGGCGCAAATGAATCAATGGAAGACTAGAGCATACTGGTCAGAATTATTACAAACAATAAAACATTTTTGACCTTTCTCCCTTTCATCATTTTTACACATGCATTCATCATGCAGAATATTGTGCTACTTCCAGAAAATTTATAAAAAATTGAAAAGAAATCAAATCGTCTGACCCATCATTGAAACGGACAACAACTCCATGCCGTCTGTGATGTTTCCTTCATTGAAAAAGAGAGACGGTCATTAAATTTTGGAAAGAGTACCAGGGCCGTCGCTATATAGGCAAAAAAAATCTGTGAGGGGAGGGGGGTACGCTTTTGGCGGCCCGTTAATAGTTTCAAACGCATATTCCAATATGCAGAGAGATAAGATTTGGCTTCTGGTTTAGCAGGGATAGTCATATTACTAGACCTCAGTACTAGCAATATAAATTTAATCAGTCAGAATTTGGTGTCGGAGGCCTACCTTCTTGCATTATTTCGAAACTGAAGACATAAAAACGCAGTTTTAGACTATATTTTAAGTTTGGGAGGAAGGGGGAGAGGGGGTTCAGGATAGCCTCTCCCGATAATTTTTCCAAATTTAAGTTCTCTACACAATCGTACGTTATATTTAATTATGTTCAAAAGAGGGGGTCTACGCATTCCCAACATGAATTATTCGTGATTGTGACATATAAAGACTGGCGATATATCACAAGTGTCCGCCAAATTATAACATCACTTGAGTTTATATCAAAATTAACAATGATTCCCCCCCCCAAAAAGGGGCAAAAGACCCCCTTTGGAGCATCCGAATGCAACCAAAAAGGGAGGTGCACAACTAGACCCCACTAGGAGTCTAAGTAAATAATTTCAACTTTCTAGCACATTCCGTTCTTGAGTTATGCGACATACATACACACATACGCACATACATACATTTATACATGTCACGAGAAAACTCGTTGTAATTAACTCGGGGATCGTCAAAATAGATATTTCGGGTGTCTGTACGTTCCGAGGCATATATCCACGTGTGGTCGGGTTGAAAAATAAACTAACATTCATTCGGGAGTGAGCAAAATGAAAATTAAAGCTGATTTTTGGGTGAAAATGTTTTCACGAATACAATACTTCCTTTTTTGTAAAAGGAAGTAAAAAAATAACGTACACCTCGATCAGTGGCGGACTGGTCCTGCGCGCCATTGGCCCGCGGGCTGGTGCATGGGCTGGCCCGTCCCTACTCAGCCTGATCAACCTCCCTCCTCTGCGTCCTCTAACATGTGCTCCTTCAAACCTGTTTCTCTTTGTTTTTTACTTTCTTCTATATCTAATATATAGAAGAAAGTATTGGATAAGTGCAAATTTTTGAATTTCGAATTTTGACGGATTCGAACGTTTTGAGGTGTGTGAGTCCATGGCGACCATTTTTGGAAAATATCTGTCTGTGTGCGTGTTTGTCACGTATGATGTTTGTGATTAGTTTTTGTGGCCGCTCTACGGCAACCGCACGAAATCGAACGAAATTTGGTACACTTATGTGCCCCTATGTGAACTTGTGCCCATTGTTTTTGTCGTGAATTTCTCCAAAGAGGAGGTGAAGCAATGGGACGTTTTTTGAGTTATGCGCGCCTGCTATTCCCCTAGAAGTAACTGGCGGAATTAAACAAAACTTGGTCCATATGTTGCCTTTAACAGGTACAGGTGCTGATTAAATTTTTTTGTCAATAGCTCAAACAGGGAATGAGCTATAGAACATTTTTTTGTCTTCAATTCTGACTGCTGTATCTCAAGAAATGATGAACGGAATCAAACAGAAATTTATCGACAAAAAATCGACGTATAAGAGCTGATTCTATTTTGGTGTCAATAGCTGAATAGGGGGTGGCGCAATCGAACGTTCTTCTTTTTCCAGTGTGAGTGCCATATTTCAAGAAGTAATGCTACGTTCTAAATAAAATTTGGAGCAAATGTGAATCCATATGTAAACAGGTGTTGGTTCAACTTTGGCGCCCATCGCTCCATGGGAAGGAGGGGGGGGGGGTTGATTTTTTTTTGTGTGAATAAAAATAGCTTTATAAATGCAAGAAATAAGAAAGATAAATCGTAATAGACTTTCGTCTGCGTATTTCGCGTAATTTTACCTGTTGGAAAATGACATAGAGTAAAGAAATTACTTATCTTAATATATAAAAATCTTCTGTGCGGACGTTTTTCACAATAAGGCTTTTAAACGGCTGGACCGATTTTGATCAAATTTTTTGTGTGTAATTAAGTTGTGGCAAGCATGGTTTTGAACCGCGATGGATCGAATCGGAAACGTTTTTGTTAATTAATTAATTATTTAAAACATTGGATGGTTATTTCTCCCAAATGATTAATATTTATTTTAACCTATTGTTGAGCGAGAATTGAAATAAATATTTAACCCGTTGCCAAAGGACAATAAGAAAGCCGTCTCTGCTTTTTGTAATGAAATTTCCTACTGTGAAATGTCAATTGAGAATAGATAATACGTAGAGAGAGAGAGAGAAGCCTTCATTTCTTGAAAGCGACGTTTTTAGTCCCGTGATATAATATTTTTAAGTTAAGTACAGGAAGAAATCGGGTTTCTTTCACTAACCAAATGATCAGAAAGTACTGTACATTTGTTTCTCAGCTCAAATCCTTCTGAGTTTTGGCACCAATGTCAAGAATACTTTAAGGATTATAAAACTACTCAGTACATTATTAAAGGAAAAGACGGTGGAATTTAAAGACGAAGCAAACTTTATTTTCCTCCAGATAAATTACAACAGGGTAGTTCTGTATCTAAAAGATCCGTGCAGTGGAAGATTTTTATCTTTGGTGGAAAGAACAAATTAGGCAATATATGAGGATATTTCGATAATTGGGAATCTGGCGCTCTTTCTTCATTCGCGCCAATTTTTGGCTCCAACGCCTGCGCGAGAGATATATTTCTTTGCAAATCAAATCAAAGAGATCGGAAACATCTCTTCACATAGGATTACTATAAATCAGTAGGGTTACCAAAATTAAATCATTTACGCCAAAAATGAAGCGATCGCGTCAGATTCCCAATTATCGAAATATCCCCCAATATATGAAGATTATTTATGTACACAAGGAAATATAGTGAGACAAATGCTTAGCGAGAGAGCAAGATTTAAAACTTTTTGTTCAAAAGATAGGACGGAGCTCATCGGTCGGAGTGTGCTTCACTCACCTGTAGGCTGGATTACAGTAACGTGGTAGCTTGGCGAATTAGGCCATAAACAATAGAGTTGCAGGATTATTTGTTTGCATTTTAAAGCTGCTGTTAATGTAATTTATTGTATTTTTTGTTTATTTGGCGAAATATATTAAATTGCGAAGAACTGTTGGTTTTTAAAGAGTGTTTAGTCATTTTAGCTGAAGAATGTGTTTATTTTACATCGGAAGGGGAGGGGATGGGAGAATGAGTGATTTTTGCTTATTCTGATAACTTTTTTACCTTTATCATTTTTTAAAATAATATCCTTTCGATTGTTTTATTCTTTTTTACATGGGGGATGTTGCAGCGGGATTTGCCGTTTGTTTCAGATGGGAAGTTAGTTTTTTACACTTAATATCTGAGGACGATTTTCATCCTTTGAGTATGGCGGAAGGAACAAATCATACAATCTATGAAGATCTTTCAAGTAAGCGAGAAAAAATAGTTTAATAAAACAATTGCTCAGTGGGCATTAAAAAATCAAGTTGTAATTATACACGCATTCTGACTGACACCCAACAGATTAAAACATTTTCTTTTTACTATTTTTTTTTCAACAAAAAGGTTCAAACACTTGATAGTGTATTGAAATATTTCAACTTTTCAATTTACAAAGTTTGAACAGAACAACGTCTGTCGGGTCCTCTAGTTAATTGTATATTTCTTTACTTCTTGGAAAATGACCAGATAATCGCGATAATTCAAACTTTTCAACTGTTGCCAGAATCATAACTACAAAACTACAAAATACATCACAAAAATTACTAAACTCATGTTCATGTCTATGAGTGCCAGCAACGGGTGTATTCTCACTCCCGTTGACTTTTAACAATAAAATAAAATTGATTAATTAAGGTCTACAAATACTGAGAAAAAACTACAAAATACATCAAGGGAAATATGGTTCACTTTCATGTCCATGAGCACCGGTAGTGAGCTGCTTCAAGAGAGTGCACTTTCAATCCTTGGCTTTTAAAAATAAAATTAGTTGATTTTAAAAAGTAATATCACTTTTAGATTTTTTTAAATATAAATTCCTTTTATTTATTTTTTACTTTTTGCAAACCTTTCCTGTACTTAACGATCTTTGCTGAATAGTTTCAACAAAGATAAAAATACAACTCACTGTTCGCTTTAAAGAAGCCCAGTGGCTCTAATGCTTAGCGCTTTCACGCCACAGGTCCAGGTTCGATTTTGGGGTGGGCGTGGTCGACTAAGCCGTTCATCCCTTGAGTTGGTTGATAAAATGAGTACCAAGCGTGCTTGGGAACTAAACAATGGGGGTCCCACGTTATTGATTGACCACCTAACCGGAACATCTGCTCTTGCAGTGGCGGATTTACTAGGGGGTGGTGAAGGCGACCGCCCCCCTCCGTGACTGTCATTTTCTGAAACCAATGATATAGAATTGAAAGAATTACTAGCAATCGCTACTAATTTTAATCAAAAGTACATTCCACAAATTTGCTTTAAATTAATTTCAGAAAGTTAGTGTAGTTGAGGATGGACAGCGTTACTCACTTTTTAATTTGAACCTAAGCTCGCCTCTTCCCCTTTTTTCGAATTTTGATAATTTTTATATTTCTATATGTGTTTTTCAACCTTTTTCTTCCAGGACTACACCATACTGGTATGATAAGACATTGCTATGATTTAGAACAGTTGTTTCCAGCCCTGGTGGGGATCGCCCCCAAAGGGATGATTTGACACTACAAGGGGGTGAAAATTCGTTAGAGGCGATTAATATTTAAATGACAGGATAAGGGGGGAGGGCATTTAACCCCTTGCTCCTCTACATGACAGGTCGGGTGGGGGAATGCTTTTCACGGTTTTAAACCGCCACCCCCTTGAATAGACTGTAAATCTGCCCCTGTGCTCTTCCAACCCACTGTCCTTAGTCAGGAAAACTGAGATGGGCACATTAGTCCTGGGCCCTCATGGGCTGTTGTTCCACTGGGTTTGGTTTATTCACTTTAAAGTAAATAAATTAATCTATATAAATAAAACAAAGAATATGTGCGTATATAGTATATGTGTTTGTATATATGTGTGTATGTCCTCTATACAAATCCACAGTTTACGTCGGATCTCGACCAAATGTGGCAGGAAGGTACTTGGGCACCTGAGAAAGAATGTAGGGAGGGTTTTCGAACGCCAAAAAAGGACTGAACCGTTCGAATTTTAATTTTAAAGCCCGAAAATGGCATAAAATGGTTCCTTCCACCCAAAATAATTATTCGATTTCTTTGATTCAGGTCCCATTCGAGAGTCCGCGAAAAAACACCTATAGAGTTCCTTTATTTCCTTCGAGTTTCAAAAAAAAAAAAGCTGTAAAATCACCAGAAAAAAAATTAAAAAGCACTGCGAAGCGTAATGCAACAGAAATTTTAAAGCGGAAAATTACCGTTTGCGGGATTTCATTTTAAATTAGCGTTCAGAAGGTTGCCACTTTTTTTTTTCCTCGGCTGTGGCTCAATAACATTTTGTTTTTGTTTTGAGATAAAATTTTCCCCTTTTGATTATTATTTAGCGACTTATCTTCTTTCTTTCTTTCTTTCTTTTTCTTCTTTTTTTCATTTCTTTTTTTTTTAAAAAGATTTTAGTTGTATTTCTGGGGAGTTGCGTTTAATTTTTTTCGGGAACTTTTGATTTGCCATTTTCTTTCTTTGAAAATGTATTTTGACGGGAAATTTTGTAGAAGTTTTTTTTCTAATTGAAGCATGATTGTTAAACACGCGTCACTTGACAAAACTTTTTTTTTCGAGGTAGACCGTGCGAAAAGCCAAGCAATGCAGCTAGTTAAAAATAAACGAGAAAAAAAAAAAGTTGATGAAATTTTTTTTTTTTTTTTTTTTTTTGCGATTTGCATGCAAGTGAACCCTGCCCCTCCCCCCATATTTGGTTCTGTCGGCGCACATGGATCTAGTTTATCTCTAATTGTGTCTGATAATAATATTTTTAGAAAAAATATGCTTAATACTTTCCTAAAAGTACAATAAATAAATAAATAAATAAATAAATAAATAAAAAATAATTGAATTTTGACATGTGGGATTCAAATTATGTTTTTCGCAATCACAAGTGTGTGTATGCACGAAGGCGTGTGTGTTTGTGTCTGTGTGCAGGCATGAGTGTGTGTACCTGCGTGTGTGTATGTGTATTTGTGTGTGTAGGTGTGGGTATGCAGGAGTGTGTGTATGTAGGTGTGTGTGTGTATGTGTGTGTGTTTGTGTGTGTATGTGTTTGTGTGAGTGTGAGGTGTATGTATGTGTGTGTGTAGGTGCATGTATGTATGCGTATAAGTGTAGGATATTGACGAATCCTGGTGACTGTTTCCTCTGGAGGAGCTGCATCGTGAGGAGCCGGTCGACGGTGATGCTGCAGAGAGTGGTGGATGGAAAATAAAATCATAAGACGCCAAAACAGTCAAATGAAAGCAATAAGCAATCTTGATTGCTCAAAAAAACAATAACTTTTTTAAAACACATTTAACCATTCATTTGCTAAAATTAATTGCTTCACTGTTGTTACTGTCAATTAGCGTGGAAAATAGGGGGCTAATAGCCACCTAAAGAACTTTTACCTCCCCCTAGGATCTTTCTAAGAAGATCGTAAAAATTTCGAAGAATATCTTCATTCCTGTCCCCTATCTACCCCCTTTTTCAGTCTTGCCAAATAAAGCTTGAAATTGAGCCTTAAGACTTCAATTTTGAAAAATCACCCAAAGAGCCCCTCCCCCCGCCCCATCCTTTTGTTTAAACACCAGAAATAAACTAAAACTGGCTTCTTAGGACATTATCAATTTCGCAAAATTTACCATGGAGAAATCCCGAATCCCCTATTCTCGGTCTAGGAAGATTGGACGCCGGAAACATTGGGCGCCGAGCACATTGTGCCAAATATTCCCGGCGCCCAAAGTTCCCGACGCCCAAAATGCTCGGCGCCCAAAGTTCCCGACGCCCAATCTGCAGTGCCCAATCTTCCCATTTCGTCATATATATAAAAGAACGTATTGGACTCGTGAAAACTTTCGAATTTCGACGGATTCGAACGTTTTGAGGTGTGCTGAGTTCATTTCGACCATTTTTGGAAAATGTCAGTCAGTGTGTGTGTGTGTATGTGTGTCCGAGTGTGTGTCACGTATGTGTGTGACCAGTTGTTTTTTGTGGCCGCTCTACAGCAAAAACTACCGCATGAAATTGAACGAAATTTGGTACACATATGTGCCCCTATGTGAACTTGTGCCCATTAGTTTTCGGCGCGAATTCCCCGAGGGGGGGTGGAGCTATGGGACTTTTCTTGAGTTTTGCGTGTCTGTTATTCCCCAGCATGTAACTGGCAGAATCAAACGAAATTTTGTTCATATGTTGCCCCTACTAGGTATAGGGGCTGATTTAATTTGGTGTCAATAGCTCAAACTGGGGTTGAGCTATATAACGTTTTTTGTCGTCAACTGTGACTGCTGTATCTCAAGAAATAATTAACGGAATCAAACAAAAATTTATCGACAAGTAGCCCTTAGAGGGTATAAGATCTGATTTTAGTTTGGTGTCAATAGCTGTAAAGGGGGTAGCGCAAACGAACGTTTTTCTTTTTCCATTGTGAGTGCCATATCTCAAGAAGTAATGCTACGATCTGGATGAAATTTGGCATAAATGCGAATACATATGTAAACAGACGTTGGTTGAATTTTGGCGCCAATCGCTCCATGGAGGGCTGAATTTTTTTTGAATAAAAATAGCTTTATAAATGCAATAATAAGAAAGACTAGTCGACCCGTGCGGAACTCCGCACTGTACTTCGAATCGTTTCATAAGGCATTTCGCTCTTTAAAAATTTCGAAGAAAGAATATTATGAAGAAAAACCGAAAAAAGTAAACGGAAAAAAGTAAGCGCACAAGAGAAGGCATGTAATTTGAAGACATCAGTAACAAAACCTCGTTAAATACAACGTTGTAATAATTTGATCATCGCTCACCTTTTAGAACAGTAAAAATAGGGGTCGGACCCAAACATCCAAAAAAAAAAAAGCTAAAACTGGAGCAAATTGTTTATTACCCTCCCAATAAGAACAGGTAAAAAGTCCCACCCCATTGTGCGTCGGGTTTTGGAATGGGGGGCATCTAAAAATTGCTGTTTTGGGTATTTTTCCAGAATTATTAGAATAAATTTAAAGTGAGAATATTATGTTATACTAAATTTAAAAGCATGAAATTAAAGGTGTTTGACCCCCAAGAGGGATGACAAAACCCATAAATGCTACAGAGCCCCCCTATCCCCGTAAAGCGAAGCAGTACCCCCGAACCCCCCTCCATACATTTCATATGGAAACATTATTTTATGCTAAGAAAATTGTTAGAAATCAAGTGTGTCCATTTTCCAAGAGCGATGGTGCACCTCCTCTCAAAGCTACAACACCCCCCTTCTACCAAATAAAATAAATCCTCCCCCCCTCCCCCCACCTTTTATTTCAAGTAGAAGTATTATTTCATGCAAATCTAAAATGCATAAATCAGGACTGTCCACCCCATAAGAACAGTAGCTCACGTCCCAAAACGAAATTATGTACTAAAATATTATCCTTTCCCCCACCCCCTCTGATGGTGCACATTTGATTAAATGGCCAGAAAAATAACGCTGAATTGTTTTTTGCTTTCAAATGATTTCTCCTAAGCTTGTAACAAAATGTCTTCGTTATCAAGATGTTTTTTGGAATCTAGATCCTCAGCAAAATCGTTATTGTTGCAGCTATGTCTAACACAGTTTGGGCATATAATTGAGCACTTCAGTCTACTTTCAGACTTTTCAAACATTCACTATATCCAATGAACCCCTCAGAGCAAGCACAAGATTTGAGACGCAGAAAGTCTTCTAGAGCAGAAGGCTTGGCTGTAGTAATAGGACTTCATTTATATTTCTGTGGTGCTTTTTTTACACCCATCAAAAATGACACTAGCTTTCCCATACTTACAAGTGACCTACACGCTGCATTGCTGGCATATTGAAGCTTACATATCATTACCAAAAATATGTTCAAGCGGGTATCTTCCTTCTATTACATATGAGGCAGTGAGAAGCAAAGGGCAAAATTAAAAATTTGGAGATAACCAATACAAATGGCTGGTGAACCTCTCCTATATCTTGGGGCAAGAAATGGTCCTAGTAGACCTGGTAGTTGCTTCTATACAGCATGATTTAGAAAAAAAAATCAATGAAAGTCTACCTAGGATCTTATCTTGAAACGCGTTTTATTCAAAACTTGAAAATGTCCACTTACATCCCTTTGCTTCTCACTGCCTCATATATGACATCAGCTGTTCGTTCTGTGATTTTGGATGAACCTTTTGCTTCAGATAATAGTACTTTAACGATACAGGATTTCTTTCCTTCTGAAACCAGATTCATCGACTACTGATGGAGGATCAGCGCATAACTCGTACCAGAAGTTTTTAGCAATTTGTTATTCCATCTTTACTGTTCATACCATTCGGTGTAAAAGATGGTTTGGGCTTACACATCTTTACAGATAGTAACTACTCACGTAACAGAAGCTAAAGACACAACTGCTTACCTCCTTTAGAAAGAAATGCCTCAAAATTGTTTGCCTTCAATATGATTTGATGTTATTACCCAAACGTTAAAGGTCTTATCGCAACTCACCTTATTATCAGCGAGCAATACCCATACCAACTTGAGAGGGAAGAAACTTCTGGGGCTTTAGAAACGGATTGAGATTTCCAAACTGAGAGACAAAAAGGTGTAAATATTTAGCATTCTATTGATGTATTGCTCATTGCTCTCATCAAGACTTGTTCTATCGTTGAATCACTACAGGTTCTAGACCACCTGAATTTGTCACTGCGTTAGATCGATGGATAGCTGATGTTTGATGTGATCAAATTTTTTTTATCGCATAATGTACTCAAAAGTTTCACATAGAGTTGCAAGTATATGTCCGCATATTTAGCATAATTCACATAACCAGCTGCGTAAAAGAGAGGTACCTTGGTGTTTGCAAATGAGAATTTCACCGACTTAGAGGGTGCAGAATTGCAGCATTGCCCGTCTCACTATTGGCAGTTTCGGTTTGTCCCACCCTTACGGTGATGGCAAAAGATTGTAGAAAAGTTGAAGTAAGTTAATCAAGAAGAAGTAGGGAAACTTTGGTCAATTTGGACTTTTTTATGCTGCACAGGAATTTTGTTTTCCAGCGCTCTAAACAGTTTAATAACTCCAGTCACAAATAATTTGGTTGCTGAGCTCACTTAGATCTTTTAGAATTATCATTCTGACATTACCATATCATTGTGAGGCATTTCGTACTTCGGAAAAGTTTAAATCAGTTAAATTTTTTCGTGAACTTCACTGCAAATGTGCATTCTTTGTGATTTTGGAATGTAAATTCAGGGTCCCCCCCCTCAAAGCGGTGGCGCACCCCTTAAGAGTGACGGAGTACTCATCCAGAATAAAAGTCCTCAATAAGGAAAGAAATAACCCTTGAAAAAACTGCCTTAAAAATTCCAATGACGCAAAGCTGCTCCGTGGACACCCCCCCATTCCCCCCCGCCTGTGCACCCCTGTTAATTAGAATTTTTTTATGTGAGAGTTTATTGTTTTACTATTATAGAGTGGTTTCTGCGAGGTTTCAGATTTTTTTTTAAGTAATAAAAATTATTTTTATTTAAATAGAGGATTATTTCGTCTCCCCCCCCTTCCCCCCAAAACCCGACGCGCAAAGTGCTGGGACTTTTTACCCCTTCTTGCTGGAAGGGTAAGAAGTAATTTGCAACAGGTTTCACTTTTTTTTTTGGATGTTTGGGTTTGGCCATTTTTTGGCCTAATTTTACTGTACTATTTTGGTTGTACGTATTTCCAATGCAAATATAAATATCATTAAAAATGTGGTTAAGTGACACGTGAAAATTCAGTAATTTTGCATGTGAAAAAACAGGTTATGGCAAATACAATCCTGCCCATGTGAGCATCTGACGAAAAAAAAAAGAAACGTTAAAGAGATATTTATTGGTACGGATTCGAACTGGCGCCATTCTGATTCGTAGTACTACGCTCCAACAAACCTAGCAACTGAGCCTTCCTTTTCGAATGCTATTCATTGAAGGAATGCGTAATATAACACAGCAAAAAAGCTTTTTGCCGAAAAAATATAGTAAGATCATGCGTCTATATTTTAGCCAGCCTATGTTTTAGCCTATGTCATTAGCCAGCATGCGTAAAACATGGAATTCGATTAAAGAATGAGAAAGATCTCACGTAGCGATTGAAACAAACATTCTAGAGAAGTAATAAATTCGATTGAAAATAAGTGTTTTCATTTTTGAATAGTCAATAATTTCCCATAGCCGGCTTCTTTAACCTGTACGGCTTAAATGCCCGCACTTGTTTTTCTTTTAATCGAACACTTAAAATTCAAAACGAAAATTTGTTGAACTGAGTCCGTTTTTTAAGTGTAATTTTTCGAACGTAGACGAAATCGATTTTTTTTTCAGCAGAGAGCAGAGGAGTACAAAATGATTTCTTACTAATGAAGTTGATAATAATTTTAATGTTTTATATCGTATTCGCGCGAATAAAAAATTAAAGGTTTACATGATGAAACTTGCAGTTTTAATTTGGCGTAGTATTTTTTCATTTGTACAAAAGGTCGAAGACTGCTATTAGAAACATCTACATTTCAGCATACAATGAAAATATTTTTCTGCACAAAAAGGATTTTCTTGAGGTAAATTTAATACTTTTTATGCTTACATTATGCTGAGTAGTCTGGATGGAGTCAAAGCTTAAAAAAAAGGAAGAACACCCTTCGGTTAACAATCAACTTATCCGAATAATAACTGAAGCCTGCATAAAGGAGTCGAAACACCAAGTAGCATTTCTATTGCATTTATTTTATTACGTGTGTTATCTGTTGTATGTTATGAGTACATGTAATGTGTAATATTAATCAAAATTTTCTATTATGTCGGACAGCTCGTGCTTGCCGGAAGTTCAGTTAGTTAACAGCCGAACGCTCTACCGAAAAAAAACTTATCAATTTAACCGGACAACTAAGTTCAGTGCTTTTAAGCTTTATTAGAAAACACACACACACACACACACACAGGTTAATTTTATTTTTTTTTCTTGCCGAAAGCGACGTAAAAAATTGGAAAATTGTATAAGAACTTCGCTTAAAAAAAAAAAAAAATCTGCATAAGAACTTCAGGCTGCATCAAGGTTTTGCAGCAGCAAGGGGAGTTTCCGAAAACTTGATTTTTCGACCGTAAGTCTATTTTTCGTCCTTAGCCGACCTGATAAGTTTTAAAATGAGAGGGGGGACTAATATATAAGATAAGATATTGAAGATAAATTTTTTTTATTTTTGAAAATTTTTACAATTTGTTACCGCAGGCTGCTTGAACCATTATGAGTTAGATGGCAGCACGTGTTCATCATTTAACAGCACGGTTAAAATACAAAATAATTTGAACTAAGCTCTTTTTAAGTGTAGCTTTTCGAATGTAGCAAAAATGTGATAGGCTATTTGTTTTTTTCAAAAAGAAGAAAAAAAATGTAGTTTACCCTTCAAATTGAGGTAGTAATTTTTTTTTATTTGTATAAAGAATCAAAAACTCATTAGAAGGATCTATATTTCAATTAACGATTTATTATTTTTTTCTGAACAAAAAACAATCCCATTGTAGTCTGAAATCTAAAACCTGATACTTATATTTTCGCTTACATTATGCTTTAATTTTCTTACAGGAGCCAAATCTTTAAAAACAACAACAAAAAAAAAAAAAAAAAAAAAAAAAAAAAAAACCTTACAATTCAGAAGTAATTTCGCACAATGTTACTTCAAATTTTCATTACAGCAAGGAGCGTTTCCTTCTCATTTATTTTATTAGCGCATATTTGTTGTTCATTTTATTAAGTGTTCATGCAATGCCCGATATTTCTCTAATTTTTTGATGCAGATCGTCCGGACGTGGGCCCGAACACTCATTCTCCTGGTTACCAGGCGAACGCTCTGCCGATCAAGCTATTCAGCTCTGCCAGTTGTAGTGCAAGTTAAAGTTATAAATTTAAGCGAAAACCTCATTCTGGTTCGTTAAAACAGGTTTTTTGGCAGAAAAAAAAAACAATTTTTAGACCGTGGGTCTATTTTTCGTCAGTAGCCAGCACGATAAGCTTTAAAATAAGGTGTAAATCAAAGAAATCGATCAAGAATTGAGGAAAATCTCACGTAGAATCCAAAAACAGGCTACAGAAATAATATATAAGGATAAATCGTAATAGACTGTCGTCTGCGTATTTCACGTGATTTTAATTGTTGGAAAATGACCAGAAAATTGCGATGATTTAAACTTTTTAACTGTTGCCGTCTTGTGTTTATTAACAAATAAATGTTTGTAATTATTTTAAGCAAGGCTTTTAAAATAATTTTCAATTTTCATTCTTTGCTTTGCTTTCGAGTTAAATCGGGAATTGGGATGGTCTTCAAGTTTTGGCGAGTGTAATTTTGTTTTTGTTGGGAACATTGCTTCCTCGTCAAACATGGGGAGGGATCAGAATTATAAGAAAGATATAGAAGAAAGTTTCGTGATGGCCACAATATACTATTTTTTTTTTCGGAGCGAAATGGAGCCCGTTCTGGTTTCGCTTTTTTCGGAGCCCTTTTTTTTTGCATCTGCTCAAAGTAGTCAATCCTCATGGGCATTACAGATATAAGATTTTTTTGAATCACCTTCTATGAGAGGTATGGTTGGCAAAATTTACAGTAAAAACGTCATACTTTTTTGTTAAGAATGTCAACTATGAAAAAATTTGATGTTTAAACCTCAAAAGGACAGTTAAGTAATTTAGGAGAGAACAAAGATTCATCCTTTGGGGTTTGAAATGGGGCGTAAATTTAGTATAATAAGCAGATTTTTTAGGTTTTCGATAATAAAATTTTTCTTTCCTATCAATGGATTATAAGTATTGCGGACATACATCTCACAGAAGATATTATTTATTTTGAAATAGAATATAATATACATATACTAGCTGTAAGCGCTCTGCGCTCGCTCATTGAAGTTGGACCGTGGGCCCTCTTCTCCCTACCTTGGGGGCTTACTGAATAAGCCTATTAAGCTGCAGCAAATCCCCTACTATTTGGGGGCCCTAATTGTCTGAAACTATTCTTGCAAATGGAAAAAAATTGTAATGTTCGACTGTAAGAGGGCCTTGAAAAAGTGTTTGGCCTAGGACCTCAATATCGTAATCGGGCGCCCTTGGTCAATAAGTTTTGGGGCTTTAGCGGCACCAGAAAAAAAAGATAAGCATTTCAAACTAAGTTTGATTGTTGGAAAATTTTTATAAAATTGAATGAAAACAAAGCTCAACGTTTTTTTGATCTCCCTTGGGGCTCCCTTGCGGTGCGGGGGTCTTGCGGTACGTAGTTACGCCACTGTTAACAAGAAGCACATATGCTAAAGTATCAGCCAAAAATAACCTGAAAGGTTAGCACTGAAAGAAAAAGCACTATTTCATAAATTTGTAATTTTTTTACCACTTAATAAATTTTCTTGTTAATTCATTTTTTCTTAATAAGTGTTAACAATTAGTGCAAGTCCAACTACTGGTGGTTTTATCTCAAATTTTAAAGGTATTTTGTCTTTTATTGAGAAAAGTGAATTTATATTATTCAAAAGCTTCCTGTGTCATGAGGCAACGATAAAGGATTCAAACAGTTTTTTAAATCAGGAAATTAATTAAATTCGTATTTCATTTACAAATGTCTTGTCAAGAATTATTTCGCGATAAAAATGTTAAGGGAAGAAAAAAAAAGTGAAAGAGAAAGAGAAATCAACATCACCAAGAAAACTTATAATCTTTCGATCACAGGTGCGTGACTTTTGCTGCAAGTTCACATCAGATGAAGAGACACAATAAAGTTGTGTTTTTTTTGTCTTGCAATTTTTCTTAAGGGCTATCTCTCTTGAAACTAAGACGACGTAACAAGAGGTAGACGGTTTATCTTATTAAATCGAACATCCCGAGGTTTTGTTTTTGATACGCGAAGTGGCTTCGTGATGGCTTTGAGAAAAAGAGGAAAGGAAAAGAAAATGTCGGAACTCCCTATTAGTTCATTGTTTGTCAAGTAACTCTTGATAGAAAACGGAAAAACAAGGCTTCAACAATCCATTTATGTTTTCTAATGATTTTCTAACCTATTAAATGTAATACATCTATTAGTGTTCTACGGAGTTGAAAACTAGTTTTTAATCTAGACAACAAATAGTTTGCGTCCGGGTATGACGAAGTCGAAGAGATTGAATGAAAATTTTTTAATGCATAATTAGGCATAATTAGACTACTATGGAAAATCTCTACAGAACTAGGATTACATAAATTTCCTAGTAACCGATACAGCTTCTTCATAAGTCACGCCGTTACTTAAGAAAATGCTATATCGGTTACTTGAAAATTTTAAGAGATCTCAATTCTGTAGAATTTTTAAAAGTTTATAAGATATTTTTTTAACGGGGTAAATAATGAAGAAACACGAAAAAAAAAAATTATAACGCACCTCCTTTAAAACGATATACAAATTTTTAGTCACTCACTTTTTTTTTTGTACATGAATCCACAAAACTAGAAAATCGCCCGTCAAGTTATGACGGGTGACATTTGCTTCTACACTTGAATGAAGCAATTGTTTGTTAGGTGATAGTTTGATTATTGAAATTTCAACCGTAACTGCAGTAGATGAACCCTAAACTCCAGTAGATAGCGTTCGTTGTTGACCACTTTTCCGTTTCTTTATTCCCCCTGTCTTACCAGTAAAAAAGTTAAATGACTGGATCTAATTTAGCCTTGTCACAATAAAGCTTTTCTCTGCGTGTCAAACATTACCAGAATATATTACCAAATTATCATGTCGTGGAGCAAGTTTCATTGTTGATGACGCCTGGAGCGTTACTCGATCATATATATGAGGACGTTTTTTTCCCGTGTAGCACAAAGCATCCTTTTTTTTTTTGTGTTTGTGTGTATAGAATCTATTTCTCTTTGAAGTTTAACAGTATACATACATAATATAGCCAATAGTATCCGGAAACTTTCAAAAACTGACTATTTCGAATTTTAAGAAAGTACTGACGAATTGTTCTGTAACTTTTGCTATAGGAAGGTTATAGTTGACCTCACACTTTCCAGTAAAAATTCAATAACCAAAACCAAATTAAAGAAACAAACAGTTTTTTATTCTTTGATCATTCTGTATCGCTAAAAAGCAGAGAGCAAGCTGTAAAATTCACACATTAGTTTTGCATGCTGTGTACAATTAGCTATAGCTTTTCGAGAAACTATCACTTTTTTCACGAAGTATGAACACTTCTTTCAAAAGTATCAATTTCTGTGGGAAGGATTTGCCTTATAACAGTCACTAATCTTAAGCTTTAATACATGGGGGAAGTTCTTCATTTTTAAAATACTCTGTATGTGTACAACAGGGCGCCCGCTCAAGTACATTATAACCCCAATAATTTCTGAACGACAAGAGTTATAGTCTTAAAAGTGATGTTTAGCTATTGTAAAGTTGCCATGCGTTACTCAATGAAGCCGCTTATAGCGCCTCCTGGCTGCAAAATTCAGAGTTGGTACTCTTATCTCAGAAACAGTACGAGTTGCGGGAAAAAAATCGATAAAACTTGTTCAATATCATCGAATTAGTACCGGGAAAAGGCATCTTCAGCAGAGTAATGTTAAGAAGAGTAGGCGTAAAATTCGTTCCGAGAACAAGTTATCGGGTATGGTTGCTGTTTAGAATGGCCCCCACGTATACGTAACTTCACTCCTTAGACATTTTTTTCGTGAAAATACATTGTACAGCGAATGTGTGTAAGGGACCATTCATTAATTACGTAAGGATGATTTTGGCAATTTTGACCCCCCCTCCCATGTAAAGGTAAGTAAGATTTTTCAGACCCCCCCCCCCCATATCTTACGTAAGTTCCATTTCGTGTTTCAAAATAATAAAATAACGAATCTTACATCACTGGAATCGTTATTAAATTCAATATTATTTTTAAATAAATTAAGAACCTTTTTGTGCAAAGAAATATTTACTAAAAGGAATCAAGACTAAATGTTTTTTCGAAAAATATTTTTTGTATATGATGCGATACTAAATAAAAATAAAACATTCCATACACAGTGCAATTCTTTTATTATATTTTACACTTATATCTTATACATTACCAAACTATTTGACCACGCGATTTCTAATGTAAAATATCGAGTTGGAAAATATTACGTAAGAATGGGTCTGACCCCCCCCCCCCACAAGTAAAGGTATGTAGGGATTTTTTCAACCCCCCTCCCTCTCGGGACCCTTACGTAATTAATGAATGGCCCCTACCTCTTCATTAACATTGCAGGAACTTTGAAACTGTATTATGCATTTTTATGCCAACATGTCACCTGCTATGTTATGTAATGAGTTGTTGGAAGTGCAGTTTCGTTCTCAGATGTGTGTTGTGCTGAAAAAAAAAAAAAAAAACATTTTGAGCCATAGATGAGGTTTATTTCCGACAGTTTTGTTCAACGCAATTTAACATAAGCGCATATTACGCCTTTTATCTTAAGCACTGCTTCACGAAAGATGGCTATTCTTGCCAAATCGATGATGCAGCGCAAATATGTAATTCACTTTTTTCCCGTTTCTCGTATCGTTTCTGAAGTAGATCAACAACTTCAATTTTTGCTTCAAGCATCGCTGAAAACGGCTTTATTGTGCAGAGCATGACAACTTTACTTTATTTAGACCCCACTTTTATGACTATACTGCCGTGTTAGGAGCAAAAGTCGTATCGGCACTTTTTAACAAAATTGACTTATTGCCACCAGGCAGTTCTTTGTCACATATTATACCCAAATACAATGTTTTATGGTCATTTGCCGATGGGAAATATTTTTTAAAAAATTCTGAAAAAGTTTCATCTGAATCAAATACAAGTTGTCACACAACTTTAAACGGGAATTTCCCATTTCAAACTCAGCTGCAGATACCACTTTTGCGCTTAGCACGACAGTATATAGTTCTTGCCGTTCAGAAAATATTGGGACGACAACGGACTTTAGCGGCACCCTGTAAATATATGCGTACCCTGTACACAATGTTTGTGGAAAGCTTTTCTGCTCTGTAAGTATTTGCAATTCATTCAGAAAGGAGTGCTTTGTAAATAAATTTTGAAACAATGTACCACGGAAGAGTGTGATTTATTGTTGGAAACCAGGGTTTATTCATATACCATTTGAGCAGACGGAGAGCCTGAGATGGCACTCAATACAGAGCTCAATATATGGATAAAAGGTTGTTCAGAATTTATTTATTTATTTTTTTTTTCCAATGGGGCTGTATAAGAGACCCATCTCAAGAGGCGTCTAGGCTATAACCAGACCTAGTGCGCTCCCCAACAATGCATCAGTCTTTCATTTGTCACTACTTAAGGCGCTGATGCGTGACACACTAGTTTTTTTTTTTGACGCCCAGTTTCCACCAGATGGGGACACATGGGCTCTCTTTTAATGCGAAATTGCACTAAGAATTTAATTTTGCCTAAGAAGTTCTAAGCTAAACGAATACCGCGCAATCGAAAGTTTTTTCCATTGTAAGTGCAACGTTCTGGATGAAATTTGGAATAAATGTGAATCCATAGGTAAACAGGCGTTGGTTCAAGTTTGGCGCCAATCGCTCCAAGAGGTGCTGATTTTTGTTTTGTTTTGTGAATAAAAATAGCTTTATTAATTCAACAATAAGAAAGATAAATCGTAATAAACTGTCGTCTGCGTATTTCTCGCGATTTTGATTGTATAGAAATGATGGAAAATATTATCTCAAAATGACATAGACTAATAATAAGAATAGAGCGAGCTATGGCAACCCTTTTGCTGCTCATAAACCAAACCACGTGACTGGTGGATATCCTAGCAATAGCGGGCGTTGATTGTAGCAGACGATCAACGCAGGCGAGAAATAAAATAAATAGAATTGATGGAACACGGAAGAATGATCTTTTGTGGAGTCCGATTTGTAAATTTGTTATTCTAAGTTGTAAATATTTTGTTAATATAGTGAATTTTTCGTTTAGATAGTACTGTGCATTTTCTTTAGTCAATTTCAATAACTCTCTAAGCAATTAAAGATGCAAGCGCCCAAAAAGAATCGGCAAATGGAAAGATTTTTAGCTACAATTTCAATTTAAGAGACCGATTAGTACATTTTTGCGTTAACACAAAACGTTTACGCCATTACGCCATTACGTTCACGCCAACGCTGACGTAGCAGTTCCAAATGAAACAAAAGTTATTGAAAACTGTGATCAAAAACTAATTACTAATGTCAAAATAATGCATAACTAAAAGAAAAGCAGAGCACTGAAATCTATGCACCTGGAAAAAAAAAATTATAATGAAAACACATTACGTCTTAAAATACATGTCGAGTGTCAAACTATAGATAATCTTGCCATCTAGCAACCATGCTGCCAAAGTTTTCGCCAAGCCTTCCTCCAGTCACATGATGTATCCATGAACTATTTTTTTCATCAGCAAGTCTGGGAAAGCTCGGTCTACTCTTATTATTAGTCTATGCCATAGACTAAGAATAAGAATAGACCGAGCTATGGCAACCCTTTTGCTGCTCATAAACCAAACCATGTGACTGGTGGATATCCTAGCAAGAGCGGGCGTTGATCGTAGCAGACGATCAACGCCCGCGAGAAATTAAAGAAATAGAATTGATGGAACACGGAAGAATGATCTTTTATGAAGTCCGATTTGTAAATTTGTTATTCTAAGTTGTAAATATTTTGTTAACATAGTAAGTTTTTTCGTTTAGATAGCACAGTGCGTTTTCTTTATTCAATTTCAATAACTCTCTAAGCAATTAAAGATGCAAGCGCCCAAAAAGAATTGGCAAACGGTAAGATTTTTACCTACAATTTCAATTTAAGATGCCGATTAGTACATTTTTTGCGTTAACGCAAAACGTTTACGCCATTACGTTTACGCCAACACTGACGAAGCAGTTCCGAATGAAATAAAAGTTATTGAAAACTGTGATCAAAAACTAATTACTAATGTCAAAATAATGCATAACTGAAAGAAAAACAGTTCAATCTCTGCACCTGGAAAAAAATTATAATGAAAACACATTACATCTTAAAATACATGTCGAGTGCCAAACTATAGATAATGTTGCCATCTAGCAACCATGCTGCCAAAGTTTTCGCCAAGCCTTCCACCAGTCACATGATGTATCCATGAACCAATTTTTTCATCAGCAAGTCTGGGAAAGCATCGGTCTACTCTTATTATTAGTCTATGGTCTATGCAAAATGATTTAAAATTTTTAGCTGTTGCCATCTTATGTTTGTTAATAAATAAAATATTTGTAAATAATTCAAGCAAGTCTTTTAAAATAACTTTCAATTTTCGCTCTTTGCTTTGATTTTGCGATAATTCAGACATTGGGATGGCCGTCAGGTTTTTGCAAGTGTAATTTTGTTTTTGTTGGGAATATTGCTTCCTCGTCAAGCATGGGGAGGGATCAAAATTATAAGAAAGATATAGAAGAAAGTTTCGTGATAGCCACAACATACTAATTTTATTTTGCACACACAAGCCTACACACACACACACACACACACAACTATGCACATGTAACCGCCCAGAAGGAGGGGCAGGCTTGGGGAGACAAGAGCCGTTTCTAGAAAGACTATCAAATTAACTCTTTTGACCACAATGTACAAAAAAAAAAAAAAAAAAAAAAATCACAGTGGGAGAGAAAAAAAAATATGTTGGAAGCATGCCCGTTGCACAATCAAAGTCGCACCACAGATCTTTAGTAAAGAACCCTCTCTCTCTCTCTTTTTTACATTCACAGATATAATTAAGATTAAAAATTAACTTTGGTATGCTTATAATTTTGTAACAATGGATATATTTATGTTTCCAGGGATGCATCGCCTCCATTGTTTACCACTTCTTGACACAGTGAAAAACTAACAATACATTTTCAGAAAACCTTCGTCATAAACTTGTTTAAATGTCAAAATGTTAGTATAATTTCAGTAAAACTTCATTATTATGTCCTGAGAAAAATGAACAACACCATGAAAAATAAAAAAAAATTAACATGTTCGAAAGAAAAACGAAAAAAAAAAAAAAAATAAATCTTACTAATATTATATATGCGAAAGTTTGTCTGTATGGATGTATGTATGGATGTATGTATGGATGTATGGATGGATGTATGGATGTTTGTTACTCTTTCACGCAAAAACTACTGAACGGATTTTGATGAAACTTTACAATAATATAGCTTATGCATCAGAATAACACATAGGGTAGTTTTCGTCCCGTTATGGGGGGCAAAACCCCCTTAGGGGGGCAATAAAACACAATTTTTGTATAAATTCTCTAATATTGGGATGAAAAAATACTTGCACATATTTACATTATATGTCCATCGAAAGCTCTGATTTTTCCGCTGAAGATGGCACCTGTTCGAAATTTCTAAGTAGAATAAAAAACGAGTTATGAGCTTTTTAGATCCATGTTTGAAGGCTTTCCTCAACTTAATACAGTATTTAGTGTATCATCTCAACTCCCTGTCGATAGCGACAATTGTTGTATTGTTGACTATCTTTGCTTTTCGTGACTGTTCAAGGCTTTTCTCAAGTCAAATCTTGAAGTAAGATTTTTGTACAAGATTGGCAAATAATACATGATTTGGCTGATGATTTTCCATTTAAACGGAACTTTAATGTAATTAATGGTTTTTATTATTATTTATGCTGATTGAACACTTACTCATTATCCAAACAACCAGCAGATTGCCAAAATATTTGCAGAAAGATTTCCGTAGCTGATGCATTTGGCAGTTTTTTCAACGTTGCTGTTTTTGAAGCCGAAGACTACGTCATAATGTTTCTCAGCTTTCACCATGTAAACAAAATATCGCCAATCAAAAAATTTTCAAAAGACTTTTTTTACTGTATTAAATAATCCAGCAACTAAATTAGGCAAATCCATAAACAGCACAAAAACTTCCATTAATTTTCCTTTTTGCACAATTTCAAACAATCACCAAATTTTATTACTTATTTCGGTAACATTTCGGATGAAACTGTTTAACGCCATTTTATGGTGACCAAAAATATCTCAGCATCTGGCGACGATATCTCTGTAACGAAAATTAATATATCGTTTTACAAAGTAAGGAAAGAATGGGGGAGCATCATCGAAGGTATCCCGAAACGACTTTCGCAAATTCGGTAAAATCGCACCAAGAGCCACAATGATTGAAATTTCCCGAAATAACTAAAGCAAGTATAAGGGGATTACGAGCGCAGCTACTTTTTTTTAATCACTTCGTACTTCATTAGCCATACAGAGAAGGTTTTAGACTCCATGTTAAAAAAAAAGTATCAACAGATTAATCTTTTTAAACATGAGAAGATTAATTTCATGTTTTTTAAATTTGTGTATATGCTTAAATATAGTGCTTTCGTTTCTAAATCAATACTACTTTGTTCTTTATACTTATTGCTATTTTAGTTTTATGGGTAAGGAAGAAACTCGATTTTTAATCACGTCAAAAAGATGTGTTTTAAATTCTTTCACTTAAAACAGAAAGCAAAAGCAAGTAACGATTTTTTCTAATAATTATTACTGACCCAGGCAACGCCGGGTATTTTTGCTAGTAACTAAATAAATAAAATAAATAAATAAAAATAAAATAAAATGACGGAACTGCTTTATTCTGCAGCTATTTGGAATGACTCAAGCTCTTACCGGATGTCAACTTCGAAAAATTTCTAAATAAAATTTAGGACGGAAAGTTCGAATTAAAAAAAAGAAAAAAAAAACTTATTCAAAACAATCTTTTGAAGCGCTTTTGACTCGTTTCTTCCTCTGAACTCGAGTCAACATTTTATTCTGCTCATTAATCATTCTAAACCAGAGATCACTGATTCTTATTTTTTCTTTTAAGATGAATCTCGTTAAAAACTCTCAAACCTCCTAGAGCATGTTTAAAGGGAAAAGAGAGAGAGAGAGAAACATTCTTAGAGTTAGGAGCTTTTAGAATTTCCGCTGATGATTGATTTTTTAAAAACATTTTTAAACCGTCACGGATTTTTTGGCTTTATCATAAGCTCCGATCGTGATGTGCGTTTTGGCAAGAAGCCATTTTTCGAATTGCTCACTTTTTTTTCTCGCGCACGCATAGCTACAAGATTTGTTTCGCTAAATTAGTATTTTGTTAATCATACATTAAGATGGATATTACTTTGTGTCTGCTGCATGCAGAAAAAATAAATAAATAAAATGCAAACTATGTATAAATCTTCTCTCTGCTGTGAGCGAATTAACAAACGTTTTGGACTTTACTATGGCAACGACACTCCATTTACAGTTCTCATTTAATTACAAACAAGAGGTCACTATAAAAGATCTAAATATGATAAAATTTAAGCGTATCAGCGTGTAATCAAAGAATTCGTCTTTGTTGTACACTGTACACGCGTTTCGTGTATAAACACAAACAGGGCCGCGCCGCGCCGTCCCAATGTGCGAGGTCTTGCGAAGCACGACGGCGCTAGAGTCAAAAAGGCGATCAAAAATTTTCCAAATGTGTGGAGGGAATATCTCCATTCAAAAAAATAATACTTAACTTTTCATTATGTCCAGTTCCAGGTAAATAAATTTTATGTGGATGCTTTCAAAAAAGAGAAGAAATTTACTCGATTTTAATGCGCCTAAAATTGTGGTGCCTCAGGTCCATGGTCCTGCCGGACCGTGCATTCATCTGGCCCTGATAATATCTAGTGCTCTAATGGTAAATTTATGCTTCTCATTGAAATAAGCAATCCTCCCGCTACCTATCTAAAAAGAAAAATCATTGACTTGTTGCGTCTAAACACGCTATTCAAAAGATTAGTCTTTTACACTGAAGTGATGCTAATTAATGCATACATTAGCATTTTTCTTCCTAACATGGAGCTGTGAATACTGTTTCTGTATGTCTATTAGTACAAAAGGCTGAGCATATAAGAAATTTTCTATTCCCTATTTTGGATCACTTGTTATTTTTGTTTACTCGTAATAAAGGGTGTCCCAAAATTAACGCAAGATTTGAATTTGCTACAATTTTTGCTGTGAATTGTTGGCAGCCACGGAAAAAGAACAATTTGACAGCTGGGAGTTTAGTGTTAGTAAAAATGGAGCGTTATGCTATTATACAGCCAGCGAAACAATTCAATCACTGCATAAGGAATTTCCTCTTCGTGTACTCTCTCGTTTCGGTGATATGAATTGTACCCTAGATCGTGTGATTTTACATCATTAGACTTCTCCCTATGGGGTTATTTGAAGTCAAAGCGTCTATGTCAGCAATCCCACAACCACCTGCGCATTACCTAATTGCGATATCGAGTACCAATAACAGTAAACTGCTTGGCCCGCCCAAACTTTCATTATTTTTCAAATAATTGTTCGATAATGAAAACGCATTATAGAATCGAAAACGCTCCATTTATAACAACCCTAGACCCTCAACTGCCAAATTGTCCTTTTTTCAATTTTTACCCACAATTTATTGCAAAAATGGCGACAAATTCAAATCTTGCATTAATTTTGGGACACCCTTTATTTGTAGATTGTTTGAAAACAATTTTGGTTAACTTTTTAGGTCCAAAAAGTAACGACTTGACCATAATTACTCGATTCCCCCGGCCCCTCCCCCTCTTTTTTTCTTTAGCTATGTGTGTGTCAAAAAAAGAGCTTTGGACAATGTATATTTTTTAGATATTATATTCGACGCCTTCTGTATTTTAGAATTATTGCTTTTACCGTAAGCGTTTTCAGTTTCAGATATTAAAGTGGAATATCCTCTATATACTTCAATTTAGCAATATAATGTAGTAATGATGTCATGTTTTAACATTACATGAAAATATTATTAATTTTTCAACAATTGGAGATTAGAGAGATGTTTAGAGCGGCATTAAGCTTGATCTTTAAAATATTTTTTTTCTTCCAAAATGCATTAACATATGAGAGGAGCTACTGAACACGAAATATAACTTCATGACATGAATTAAAAACGTACATTATAATCCAAAATTAAATTTACATTTTTAAACATTGTTTTTTTTTAAATAAATTATATGCCAAACGATTTTTTTCTACGTCATATTTGTCTACAAAACCTCTTGCCAGGTGTTTAACTAAATTTTTGTCAAATGTCACTGCATAAAGGCGCTCAAAAGACATTTTCACGACGGCACCGATCAGGTTTGGCGCGGGGGTATGAACACAAACAAATGGATCGTTGCATAAAAAAAAAGATAAATCGCCAAATATTAATCAAAACAGGAAATTTTTACCTCTAAACCAAAACAAAATTTTAGTAGTCACCATCGAGAAAAAAAATGTGGCAACCTTCTGAACGCTATTTTAAAATGAGATCACGCAAACGATAATTTTCCATATGAAAATAGAGTTCCATTAGGCTTAAAAATACTTGTTAAATTTTTCCCGGTGATTTTACAGCCTCTTTTTTTTTTTTTTGAAATTCGAAGAGAGTGAATAAATTCTATGGGTACTTTTCGCGAGCTTTCGAATGGCGCCGAAATTGCAGTGGTCGGATAACTATTTCAAGTGCCATTTTCGGGTCCAAAAATTAAAATTCGAACGGTTCGGTTCTTTTTTTTGGCGTTTGAAAACCCCCTCCGCTCCTTCTCGGGGGCCCAAGTACCTCCCTGCCAAATTTGGTCGAGATCCGACGTAAACTGTGGATTTGTATAGGGAAACATAAACACATACAGTGGCTCCAAAAAGTGTTCGTACACCTTGAAATTTTGTTGTAAAGCCAAAATAACGCGAAACAAAATTCGAATATGAAGTCTAATTTTTTGTTCATATCATTCCTATGCCATTCTAAATTCGGAACTCCAGCGCTCGAATACGCTACCTTGCGGTGATTTACAAAACTGCAAGTGAAACTAAAACTTTGCCACGTTGCGTTCCATGTGTGTCTGTTGACGTAAACACAGGCAGTTTGTTCTGAGTATTTATTAACGCAATCGATGTGTTCTTAGTTTGCTTTCAGCTACAGAAATTAATTCGTCCCTTAGTAGTATTCTCGAGCTCCTCAAAATAATGTTAGTTTTCATTATTTCCTTAATAATAGGTGAAAGCGAAAATTCTGGATTAACAAACTTGGATAACGTTATACAAGGTAAAAAAAAATATTATTTTGTATGAATTTGTAAGAATATGGGAGTTTTTTTAATCTTAAATTAATTAAACTTACCATATTTTACAGCAGCATTTAGTTGGAATGGACAGTATGCAAAATATTTTCTTGAATATATTATCGTAGAACAAAATGAATAACCGAGAAAGAATTTACTTTATTCCTTTTATTCTCAGCTGAAAGGTTTCGCCAAATTTGTTTAGGGTTATAGTTTTGGTATAGTGCAAGCAAAGTAGCCTTGGCGAGATTTCGCGTTTTTAGTTAAACCATTTTTAATTTTTATCATGAGTGGAATAAAATGGTAGTAAGATTACAGAATTCGATAAGTGAAAGGAAATAATGGTCAATCAACTGAAAAAGAAAACTACCACCATATATCCGTGAGAATTTTGTTGATGATTTGCATAACATGACACAATTAAATCGTAGTTCAGAAATTAGAAAAATCGAAACAGAAAATTTTTAAATGAACCGATTCGGGAATTCGAGAGAAATATCTCGGCTACAAATGGAAAACCATAAGCGCTAGCCAAGCAAGGCAAAAAAGTATCATCTTCTTTCGATAACAATTTGTAATGTCATATGAATTGAATTTTCTATATTGAATTTTCTAGCATTAATTGTTATTCTTGTCAGGCCACAATTATTATTTAGTTTTATCAAGAATTGATAAATATCGAATTCAACATCGTGGAAATAGCTGCTTAGAACTACGGACTACGTAGTTTGCATTAATCTTTGACGTTTAGTAATGCTTCTTGAATTCTCATTTCTTTCTACGTGGGCCAGAATATCCACAAGACTTTGAAAATTAATTTAAAAAGAATAAAGCGAAAAAATGATACGTACGAACAAAAATCACAACACTTTTAGCATTTTCTTCGTTACCATGTGCGTTTGTTTTAGTTTTCAAGTCCGCCATTAGACAGTGACTTCAGTGCCCCCTATAGTTCGTTGGAGTTGCGAATAAAACTCAGTAGTTTTTTCGAAAACATTGCCTGATTTTATTTTTGAAATTTGTCAAAAAACGAAGAGACAGAGAAAAAAATGCGCCACAAAAGTCATCGTTCACTGAAATAATTTTGTATAAATTCATTTTTATTGTTTTTGCATTGTGTTGACACTGTAAAGTCATTTGGCTTTAATATTTTTGTCTGTTTATTCCCAAATATTCTACTTATTATTTTTAAAATGGCTGTTTATTCGTAAAAAAATAACAACATGGGCGGATTTATGGGGGGTCAGAGGGGGGGCAATGCCCCCCCCCCAGTTTTGGGAGGACTTTATGTAGTAACAACACATCTTCCAAAAATTTAAAAAAAAAATATTTTTTCGTTTTTTGAATAGTTCAGAAGAGCATGGATGGATTTATAGGGAGGGGGGGGGGGGCAAAGAGGACAATGATCCCCAGTTTTTGGGAGGAGTTTATATAATAACAACTTATCTTTCAAAATCTTATAACAAAAAAAAATCATGATTTTTTTCTTTTTTGAATAGGAAATTAAAGTTTATTTTTTCGTTTAAACTTAAAATAGCCGTTTCTTACAAAGTTTGAACAATACTGTACAAGTGTATAATCTACTACTCAAATTCAGAGACTAGAAAGTGCAAATTATTAATAGGTTCTAAAATCCCTGAAAAGAATTGGGCGCAGTATAGCCTACAAGTGCTCTTAAACAAAAAACCCAATCTAACCAACCAAACCTTGAAAATAATTAGACATGTCTTTGAAACTCCTAAGCAAAGTGTGCTTCAATTTTATTTCTTATCAAGTGTATACAGTGGCTCCCAAAAGTGTTCGTACACCTTGAGATTTTGTAGTAAAACCAAAATAACGCAGAACTGAATTCGAATATGAAGTCCAATTTTTTTTCGCACCATTCCTATGCCATTCTGAATAAAACCCAGTAGTTTTTTTTTTTTTTTTCAAAATATTGCCACATTTTATTTTTGAAATTTGTCAAAAAACAAAGAGACAGAGAAAAAATACCCCACAAAAGTCATCATACACTGAAATATTTTTGAATAAATTCATGATTAAAATTATCATATGTCGTTTTTTTATTATTTTTGCATTGTATTGACCCTTCAAAGTCATTTGGCTTTATTTTTTTGTTTATTTATTCCCTAATATTCTGCTTATTATTTTTAAATGCTGGTATGCGTAGAAAACAACAAACACGATTCGAAATTTGTTTTGTTTTTTTCTCACAGTAGACATAAATTGGTTTAAAATATCTGTAAATTAGTTAATTTATACCATTCTATAGTGAAGTGCTTGATAAAATGCTTTTAAGACAAGAATCGGATCGAAAACAAGGTAAAAGGTCAACTGGCAAAGTTAACAAAGCGTGATCGGAGGTTTACAGTTAAAGAAATTATGAAAAATACGCATTTGAGTGCTGAAAAAGTTTCTGCATAGCTGAATGAAACATTTTACGTTTAATTTTCACCTAAAACTATTTGCCGAGTTCTCTTATTAGTTGTATTAAAGGGGGAGCTCTTCCCGCAGAAATTTTCTTGTTCATGCGAAAAACAAAGCTCACGCTTTCCGTCATAAAATAAATGATAAATAAGCTCAAAACGTTTTGGAACAACGTCTTACTTATAGAGGAAAATAAATTTGGGTTAAATTGTTGTAAAATTGTCAATAGGAGGAAAAATGAGAAATTTAATCTTAGGAACTTAGCTGGATCAGTTAATCAGGACGGTGAGGCGTTCTTGGGTGAGGGTGCATAACTGTAGCAGGACTTGGAAATTTTGAGTTTTTTGATGAAATAATGAATCATGCCATTCATTTAAATATTTTAAAAAACAATTTTAAACTATTAGCCCAAAATTTGGTAAACGAAAACAACTATGTTTTTTTTTAATCAAAATAACGGTAAGAAGTACACGTTTGCGTTTGGAGCCTCAAAAATTGTCCTTACAGTTAGAAATATCTCCTCAGTCGCCAGATTTAAACTTAATGGAACATATTTGGAAACATCTGGTGGCTAGATTACGAAAATACACCATTGAAACAAAAAGCGAACTAGAAACAGTAAAACTCATAGTGCGGCTGAATACTTACTCAGAAATTGCAGAAAAAAAGAAAGAAAAAAAATGAAATATATTCCCAGACGTTTAAAAACTGTTGTTGATACTCCATGATTCTCTACTAAATAATAATTTTGTAAAAAGTTAGATTATTTACTATTTTTTTGACATTTTTTCAAAGTGTACGAAGACTTTTGTGAAATAAAATTTCCGGCACTTTTTGGTTTTTTATTTTTAAAAAATTAAGGTTTAATGTTTTTTTAAAGAATTTCATGTAGTTTTGTTAAAAATAGATCATAGATCTTGTAATTAAATACCTATTCCGAAATATTAATTCTAACCAATGCATAGGGGCCTATTTCATTGAAAGTCGAACACTTTTGGAAGCTACTGTAAATTAAGAATTGTTCAAATGGGTAGTATGTTACTCTCTTGATACCTATTCTCTAAATATGTGCACCATTTCTTTTAAAGTATTAACTTGCATCACAAAGCACTTTTAAAGCGTAAAACTTAAAAAAAAAAATTATTTGCCTATTATTTCCAATTAACCCTTATAAGACTTCAAAATTCAGAATTTTATATCCATTTTAGATAATTTCCTCCGGGGGAGTAACCCTCGGGCCCCCTAAAACTGGAGATATTCTATATCCCACTTAAAAGGAAGCACTGCGTTACTCTCTTAATACCAGCCCCCTATCTTTTAAGGTCAATTTAAAACGGACAGCATGATTACACACAATAATGAAAATGACATAAAAACGTAAAGAATGGCCTTACGCATCACAGAAAACAGACAAAAACATGGGAGGGGGAGGGCAATTAAAAATGTTGCTCAAAAAAAAAAAAAAAAAAAAAAATCCTGCCCCCCCAGGAACTCAGTCCTAAATCCGCCTATGAATAACAAACATCATTCGAAATTTGATTTTTTTCCCCCTTGCTGTAGCAGTAAATTGGTTTGAAATGTCTCTAAATTAGTTAATTTATACCAGTGGTTCCCAACCTTTTTCACGTCGCGACCCCTTTTTCGACAACTAAACAACCCGCGACCCCCTATGTGTCCTCCTCCATATAATACATCCATATATACCTCCGTATAGGCTATTTGCAACGGAAACTTATTCTAATAAGCGGGCTCAACTGTGTGTGTGTATGTATATATATATATATATATATATATATATATATATATATATATATATATATATATATATATATATATATATATATATATATATATATATATACATACATACACAGTCGAGCCCGCTTATTAGAAAAAGTTTCCGTTACAAATTTCCCATTCCATCAAGCGGAGTCGACTGTATACATGTGTGTGTATCTGTGGTTGCGCGTATGAGTAGACATAATGTATATTTTACATAATAACTCAAGGTGCTTGAGTTATTTTATTATTAATGGGTAAAAACACAATGATTGTAAAAGTAAAAACAAAAAAGATCGTCACTATAATGTTATACATGCATTTCGACGTCTTGCTTCCTAGCAGTGGCGAATACAGGATTTGGTGTTCTGATTAGCTGGGTCATGAAAATCTTTTATAGACGTGGTATCCAACTTACATTGAAGTGAATGAAGGCATTTTCTTTTAACAAGGCCGTCGCGAGGTCAAACACTTGCGAGGAGGGCGTTTGATGGTCACTAAATATTTTTAAAACGTTGAAATCCTAAAGACAATTTTTCGCCATAGGGGAAGGGGAGGAGAAGTCTAATTTTTCAAAAATAAAAACCAAATGCCCTAAACAAGCGCAGTTGTAGATCGTTTGGGCTACCTTACCCGGAAAATCTCTGAATTTGAGGTCCTGAAATGGCAATTACAGGCCATCTTTGCAAACATTTGGAAGAAGTTTTTGATTTGGAACCTTTCCGCCGGATTTTTTTCGGAATTAAAGTTTCAAAAACGAAATTTCAGAAGAGTTTTGACGACATGGAGGGGAGAAAGGATTGGAGGTACTCCAGCGGAAATTTTTTAAAATTTATGTCCAAAAAACAGAATAGTGGGTTATTTTTGATAACAAAAAGAAATCTTCGGAGACTCTCACCCGGAATTTTTTAGGAATTTAAGGCCTGAAAGCGAAAATTTATAGGATGTTTAATGATATGAAGGGGGGCAGTAGGCACTTCCCTAGAATTATTTTCAAAATCAAAACTCTAAAAACCCATTTCTTGGCTATTTTGATGAAGTTAGGGGACAGGATGGGGTTTGGGGCTCTTCCCCGGGGAATATTTCCAGTTAAGTCCTAAAATCGCAATTACTACAGGACATTTTTCATATTAAAGGTTGGGTTGAAGAAAATCTCTCAGAGAAATTATTCCAAATTAAAGTTCCAAAAACGAAATTTTAGATGATGTTAGAGGGAGAAAAATTCGGAACTCTTTCGCGGAAATTTGTAGACATTGAAGTACCTAAACCGAAATTCAAGATCATCTTAGAAAACATTGGCGATCAGCCACTCCAGCATGGGGGGGGGGGGGGTTGCTGCTGCTCTACAGTTCCTCTGCTGCGCACAATTATTGATGCTACTCCAAAATGATGTTATTTTTTCCCTCTGTATTTTAATTTTTAAACTATGCAATGATGTATTTTTTTAATTTAGAGATAATGTCGCGACCCCCCTAAGAAATGCTTCGCGACCCCCCTTGGGGGTCGCGACCCACAGGTTGGGAACCCCTGATTTATACCATTCCATAGTGAAGTGCTTGATAAAATGCTCACCTAACATTTTCTACATTTTTGTCTTTGGTGTGTCCTCAACATTATTTTTGTTTTTAGCTTTAAGTATTACCAACCGTTCTAGTACTTCTCCAGTTTTCTCTGTGAACCTGATATCTTTTCATCTTTTTTCCTTTCTCACATTTTTGTCTTCATTGTATGGGTTTTAATTTTTTGCTGTAAGCTACTATTGTTGTTGGATGTTGTTGGTCCTGCTGGATTTATTGGACTTGGAGCTGTAGGGAATTGAATTGGAACTTGAGTAAGGTGTTTTGAAAAGGGGGACACTCCTATTTCAAGTTCTGATAATGGTGCATTTTCATGTATAAACGTATTAGTAACTGTGCAATCTCAATTGCTTAGCTGGGTATACAGAACAGTGCTTTTTCCGTTTCTTTAAGGCAGCTCTATGATCCCGTGGTGTCTTATCTGACTATTTTCCTCGAACCACTTTTTTTTTTCTCTTTCTGGTATTTTAATCTCTCATTTTATTCCATTTCTTCTTTCCGTTTTTGATCATTTTTTTACGTTGATATTTTAATAGCTCTGTTCCTCTCTTTTCTCTAACAATCCCTGTTGGGATAACTTTATTTAGGAGGCATCTCAAGTATATGCAATCAATCTGGAACATAATTTATGTCGAGTATAATAAATAACGCGAACGTATATATTTTTAAGCTCTCATGATTCCTTCATTTCGAAATCTTCGACGATTGAACAAATTTAGGTGAAAAACACTTTTAAACAATTATCAATATATGAAATTTACAGTCCCCAGTCATGTAGAACAGTCCTGCCGTATTGCCAAGCAGGGGACTAGCTAGGGAACTGTGAATTTTCCCTTAATTGCATAGTATTTGCAAAACAATTGCAATATAATTCGTTGCGAAGGTTCCGATAAGTTTGGGCATACTTCACAGAAATAATAAAAAAAATTGCAATAATTAAAATAATTAATATTAATAAAATCATTTGCCAGGGGACTGCATGTCGCAACTACTAAGACGCAGGCTCCCATTACAAATGTCGCACAGATACTAAACAAAATGTCACTCCGCCGCAGTTTTTGATAATTTTAACAACTTTACACTGATTATGTTTCACTTCGCGGCAAACAACGTTTGTAAACATAACAGCTTTTTTCTGTTGTAGCTTTGAATTTTAGGCAGAGGACTGTTTGAAAAACTCCGAACAACATTTACATGACATTATTGAATTCGAAAAATGCATAAATGAACCTTGGTCTATGAAAAAAATATATATAATTGCATTATTATATTTTTAGATATCAATTGTCAAATGTATGTAGGGTCGATAGGTTTTTTAAAAAATAACCTTTAAGTTGTAATTCTGGGAATGGGACAGCCAGGGGACTGTTTTTAAGGCTTCAAAAATTTATAGAAAACAAATTTAAATTATTATCGTTCTAAATACAACTGCGCTATATAAGTTTAATGTGTTAGTTAATGATGTTTACTTTATTAAATTTTATTATTTTTAAAAAACTCAGTTCGGACAGCCATTTACGAATTTACGGAGAATCGCTCATATATTTAAGAGCATTTCAACAACTATTTCATTGAATGATGGAAAGAATGAACAAGATACAGGTAACAGGATTAAACGGTATTTAATAACTTAATCGCGTTAACTCATGTCACGGCAATTTGTTCAAGAACATTAGTAATCACATTTTGGGAGGACGAAAATACTCCAGTATTTGCTTGTAAGCTTTTAAATAATTTTAGGAAAGATCGAAATAATAGTTGAATGTGACTCAATCATTGAAGTTTTATTTTCTATCAAGCAGTTAATCGCAATATATTTTAATGTACTTAACGAGCAGAATAATTGAGTGAACAACCATATGAATAAAGCTTGAACTTAGGTTCAGGAACTCAATTAATGACCAAATCTCGTTGAGCTGTTCAAGAATGTGAAATTCCATTATAGAAGTTTAACTCAGAATGTTGCTAAATTTACTATTTTAATCGGGTTAAGCATGAAATAAATACATATAATAACTGGGGAATAAGATTTGGAATTATACTTCGCTAAAATGAAGGAAGTACATCATACTTTTTGATTTACGGCGAACTCTCGATAATCCGCGGAATTGGGTGGCACCAGAGTCGCGGATAGTAAAAATCGCGGATAAAATGCAAAAAGGCTAAAATGTGGGACAAATAAGATAAAAGTTGTTCTTTTACAGAAACTTAGCCGTATTGATACATAATACTTTCCACAAACAGTAAAAGTATATACGTTACCGTTTAAATATGAAAACCCTTATTTTATAGAATACCTAGTAATTTCATGGAATAACTGATCGTGTCCGTTAAAGTGTAAAACTGTCTTGTATTTCATGGTTTAACTAGTTATTTCATAGAATAACGATATGCAGCCCGTTAAAGTGTAAAATAATCTATATCACATATCTTGCACGACAGCTCAAAGTTGAGGTACTGGTCAGGGATTTAAAAAATGTTTGTGTAAAACCCAGTGTGTCAACAAAAAATGTTTTTGTTTTAGAAGTAATGTTCTTCGTAATTCCAAGTGTCATTTTAGTAATCCTTGTTGTAACAAATGATTTTTTGGTACGTTTCCATAAATACCATTTATACGATGCATAAATTAGATAAATTGCTTCTTTTTCATTTTAATTGTTTATCATTAGTTTATTTATAGAATACCTAGTAATTTCATTTTAGATAAATTGTTTATTTTACACTTTAACTGTCTCTCAATAGTTAATTTATAGAATACTTAGTTATTTCATAGAATAACTAGTTAAAGTGTAAAATTAATAACATATTACACACTTTAACGGACACGATCAGTTATTTCATGGAATAACTAGGTATTCTATAAAATAACTGCATTATATACTTTGACGGTAACATATACAGTACAGTAAAAATGTTTTGTATTTTTGCACAACAGAACTTATCATTAGAGAACAAGTATTTACGTTAAAGAAAGCACAAACATTAAGTAAATAAACAAAGCAAAAACAACTGAGTTTAAATTTACAATTTTTTCGATTCGATTCGATTCAGAGTCACAACTGACTTCAACTGTATTTATGTCGAGGACAGCATACTAAGTGCCTTGCCTCCATTATTTTATATACCGATAGATGGCAGCACCATCACTACAATTTTTAAACAGCAAAACGACTTAAAATTTGGTCCTTCTTTTTAACCCGTAACTGGCTGGTGGGGTGATTTGTTTATCACGTAAGTGTTGAGGTGGGGTTGAATGTAACCTCAAAGTGTGAGTACTTACAGAAAATTTAGTAAAGTATGGAAATATTATTTTTGCATTTATATAAATACAACTGAAAAATTACCGTAAGGGACCGACACATACACTTTAAGCAATTTATCGAAATATTTAAAAAACTTTGCAGGCAAGAGTCTATTTTTTCTGGGAAGCTAACTTACAGTCAAGTGCCCATACTTGCGACATTACAGCCTAACTTGGGATATTTTGCTGAATTTAGTTTAGAGGGCTGGTACACCAGGCAGTATTTCCCCAGTAAGAAATAAATGGAGGATACAGAATAAATGAGTAGTTATCTCTTGAGGCTATGAGAACTAAATTTTGATGTTTCAGCTTTATGGGTTAGTTTAATGATTTTGAAAATTTTGGAAAAAATGCGATTTTTTAGCATGGAAATACTTTTGGTTACCAACGCTAACTGAGCAGCATTAGTTTGGATTTGTTTAGCACAGCTGTCCCTTATTTTGGCTAATTCGTTTCTATTAACGGATTCATTTTAACTAATTTATTCATAAATTTGTGAAATTGGGACACTATTCCAAGTTAGGATACTAAAACATGAAAAGTGTCTATGAGAAATGCTGTGGAAATATCTATCTAATTCTAATAAATTCTATCCAAATATCTAAAAATTTCTATCTAATGTATTTTTTTTATTGAGTTGTGCAATAAACTTCGTTAAAATGATAGTTTGTGTTCTAAACGATTATCTATTGCAGCATACATGAAAGCATGAAAGCAAGATCAAAATGTTAAGTTTCTCAAGTTAAGAAAAGATGTCCCTAATTCGGGACAATGGAATTTTTTTTTGTTTTATTTTTAAAGAGTCACATCTACACATCTATACCTTGTCCTGAGGTGATGCACTAAGGCACATCTTAAAAATAGAATACTTCGTTCAAATGGAAAACATATGATTAATGTGCTACTAAAGGTAAAGTTCAAAACTGTCGCAAGTACGGACACTCGACTCTACTTCACCAGCTAAGCAGTGCTTCCCAAACTTCTTATATAATTGCGTACCCCCTTTTTACTTTCTTCTATATCTGATATATAGAACAGAGTATTGGATTTGTGAAATGTTTCGAATTTTGACGGGATTTGCACGTTTTAAGGTGTGCTGACTGCTGAGTCCATTTCGACCATTTTTGGAAAATGTCTGTGTGTGTTATTAAAATAATATAGGTAGGAAAAACACTTATTGCAGTTAAATTTCAATTTTTTTCTTTAAAAAAAAAAAAAAAAAAAACATTGTAAAGAAGCATAAAAAAAAAAAAAACTTTTCTGTCATTTCCTTTAGCGTCTGGCATTTATCATTCGCCGTTTGACTTGTCTAGAGGTCAGAGATGTCTGGCTGCGACAGGAAGGTCCGGGTTCGAATCCCAGCTCGGGCATGGACGCACTTTTTCTCTCTTTTCCTTTCTTTATGAGAATGTGTTGTTGTGCTGTGAATGGTTGCCTACCCTATAAACGGGTCCTTATGGCATGTGCATACTGTAGAAGTCGGACTTCACACCAAATTACGGTACAGTTGGAAAAGTGAAGCAGCGGACCCCAAATTTCCAGCCTAGCTGGCACACGACAACAACAACATTTATAATTCCATTTGTCAAATGTTTTACAAAACAAGTGCATCGTAAACAGCAATACAATCCAATCTGGAACGAGATCGTTGATAAATTGACCAAGAATTAGAAAGCATCTTGGGGAAACTGTTCGGTATTTTCATTACATTAAGTGATACTTTTATTGACACTTGTAAAACAACTCGAATTAAATTCAAACTAAGTCAACTTAAAGGTTTTATTGATTATACAGTCAGACCCCTATTTGACGATTTCATCGGGACCGAAGTTTTTATATGTTAAATCGGGGTTTGAAAGCGCAAAAATATCCAAAATTAGAAATTCTTTTTATTCAGCATTCCGCGACTTATTAAACACTAGTTGATTTGAAATTTATAAAGTACTGAGCAATAAGTCGTTGACAATTTTATTCATACTTGACTCAAAATAATTCTCTTTCAACTTTATGGAGAGAAGAAAATACTGTCATTCATAGCCAGCAAAGCATTTGAAAAAGTAACAGTTTTAAAGGGAGTTTTAGTTTTGTTATTGCTTTCTGCATCAGAATAGAGAGAGAGCTATGCATTAGTTGCCTCCTCGCTCGTCAAACCATGCTGGTTTCAACAAATGTCTTTTTCTGCTTCGGACAATATGGATAAATCATTCGGAAAACAATCCAATATTTCCTAACTCAAATTAAAAATAATAATAACAATTTGAATTCTGAAACTTTGAATTCAAATTATGTTTTTCGCAATCACGAGCTATGACAGGACCCTCATAGGAGTTATTGTTTCTAGAAACGGCTCCTGTTCCCCCAAGTGTGCCCCTTACCTTGGGCGGTTGCTTGTGTATAGTTGAGTATGTGTAGGCTTGTGTGTGTGTGCGCAGATCTATGTGTATGCACGTTGGCGTGCGCGTGGTGCACGTTTGTAAAAACGCGTATGTGTATGTGTGTGAGTGTGCATGAGCGTGCGTGTGTGTAGGACTTGGACGCCATTGAACAGGAAGAAGCGGATTCCGGGGGACAATGCTCAGGACCGGAGGAGTCGCACCTGCAGAGGACGGTGGGGTTCAAAAAGGAACCAAACATCAAGGACGGTCAAATGAAAGCAATTAGCAATCGTGATTGCTCAAAAAATCGGCTGTTAAAATAATTCGTTAATTCGGGGTTTATTATTCGGTAAATGAGGGTTTTTGCCTTCATTTTACTCGAGGGAAAAGAAAAATTCGCTAAATCAACAAACTCGTTAAATAGAGGTTCGTTAAATCGGAGTCCGACCATAATGTCTCCCTTTAGAAACATATTCTAGGTACATGAACCATCAAGTGCTCATGAATTTAAAACGTATTCATGCCATTTCGAATAATTTGGAGCTCATGTAAATTTTTCAATCGGTTCATTGATTACGGCAACGTAATGATATACCGACGATATTCATTCAAAAGAAATCTACGTGCCTCAAAAAGTTATAAAAAGTTTTCTTGCCGGATATCAATGAGGCTCGGTTCTCAGTGAAATGATTTATCACCATACTGTCGGATGTGGAGTTCTTAAATGCAGTGCTCCGGGCAATTCTTTAACGTAAGTTGGCAGGAGTGAAAATATGTCGAAGTTGGTACCTTAGCAGAAAACTGCTATTTCAAGATCATTTGTGTATTTTTTGAGAGATCGCTCAAAAGTAAAAAACTTTTCTAAATTGCTGTTGCTCCTCTTTTCCACTCTTAAAGAAAACGGCAGTGGGCAGGTATATGACAGTATCTGTAGAAAGGAGTTATTGAGATTATTTGAAGAAACGTGTTTTGGATTCAATACCAACTAAGGGGAAATGTTGGAAATAGACGTTTTTTCGCACTTTTTTTTCATTTGAAACCAAATAAGCAAACTTATACAATAAATCTAACCACAATAGTTGACAGAAGGGTAAAAAGGCGACAGAAATTAAAAAAAAAAAAGAAAGGAAATGGAAAATTTGCTCTTACCTGCCCTCTGCAGCATACATCGAATTCCAACATTTCCCTACTACTGTTAGTTTTGAATCCAAAACGCGTTCCTCCAAAAATCGAGAACTCATTTCTGCTGATACTGTTTGCAACTTACCTGCTGGCAGAATATAACACTGATCGAAGCTGTTCTTTATTTCACGTTGAAAATAGTCACGATCAAATTGAATCAAAGTTATTCATTGTTGGAGTGGGAACTGTTTTTATTGCTAGTAAAATGAGGTTATATTTGCTTTTCTAACGAGCGGTTGGTATTTGTCATTTTCCGTGGTCTTAGAGTTAGTATTTAGCAACAGCCTTTTGTGAGCGAAAAATCAAAGTATCATAATTCAAAGGACACAGCAAATTTAAAATTACTCTGCTGGTTGATATTCTTGCTTAATGATACTCTAGATTTTTGCTGTTAGATTAGATATTTTTTTGTATTTCTTATGCTTAAATACAATGCTATATGATTGTATGATCTGATCTTGATTTTTGAGTAATTTTTCAATCATTTGTGATTTTGTGAAATGAATGTCATGTAATGTGTTTTATGCCGAGCTTCCTGTGGGAGATATCGCACTGTGTATATTGCTTTCATACCTTAACTGCATATGTATTTAATAAACTGTGAATTCAAATGAAATGTAAAATTAATGTTTAGAAAACTAGTTAATGATATAAGTTTAAAAATTGATAAATATGTATCATAAATGATTTATGTTATGCATTAAAAGAAAATTGCATCAGATTTGTTTTAGAACCAAAATAAAATTTAGAAATATCTATTAACAGCTAGTTTGGAAATTTAACTCATACATGCTGAGACTTTTTTAGCAATTCATAATAATTTAAATTTTTAGTTAATTGTAAAGCCTTTTAAGAATAAATATTTAATTCAAAAGATTTGTTACGAATCACATTGATTAGTTAAGGAAATAAATATAATTAAAGAAGAATTTCGCCTATTAATATGAAATGTTTTTTGTATAAACATGTTTGCAGATTTCCTGTTCTTCCCCGGAGGCTAGCCAATATGTGGGGGGACCACGAAGGTAATAGAGTCCATCATCTCGAGGGGGGATGCGGGACGCAAACACTCGCGGGTGGGGGGAACCCTGGATAGCTCCCCCTTTTGAGTGGCGAACTAGTTTCAGGTTGGAATCCCGTGGCTGCAGGATCGTAAATTGGTTTCCAAGGTGTTTGTGGGATTTCAAAATACATTAACGGCCGTATTCACCAACCGATTCAAGCCTTCGTCAAACACTCGAACCGCTGAGTAAATTCTTATGGCCATATTCACCAGCCAAATTGGAACTTCAGTCCGACACCCGAATCATAGATTAAAACCTTCTGCTTGAAGACATGGATCGATGGTTCTGCTGTCTGACTCTAGTCCGACTCGGCTAGTGAATACGGTCGTAAGAATTTACTTGGCGGTTCGAGTGTCTGACGTAGGCTTGAATCGGTTGGTGAATACGGCCGTTAATGTGTCCCATAAGCGTCCTTCGGTTGTTCTTATTGTTTTTTTTTATCGACTGCTTTGAATGATTTTATTGTACTTGCTGTGGTGCAACTTGATGTAATATTGTTCAATATGAAACTATCATTGTAAATTAAAATGAAAGGTATTGATCCCATTGAGAAGGAATAGACGGAGAGAGTGCAATCCTACTATCCCGATACGGCAACAATACCATGTGACCTAAGGAGCAATTTGGGGTTGACCGTAACCGCTGAAGAAGTTTTCATTAGCTGGAAGCCATGAATGATAAAAACATTTAACTGTAAGAAGGGAAAAATACGATTTATATCAATAGTGTAGTATTGCAGCATTATAAACTGTGAAGAAAAAGCCACACCAGGAGGTCCATCAACTTTTCATAGGTATGTACGAATGTTTTTTACTTCTAAATAAAGAAAAAATAACATAATGTGCATTCAACGAGTACATATCCCACAGTTGCCTATAATTTTTAAACTTTTGTACTGATTTTACCTATTAATGTAAAAAACATTGTCTATCATGAGGGCGAATAACATTTTAGTTCCATAAAAACACTTTTTACTTAACTAGTAATTATTTTAACGGTTCTTAAGTATTTTGGTTACGTTTGCTTTGTTGGCGAGTAGCTTCTCGCCAAGCTCCTGTGAACAGCAGATGCGTTTAGAACAAGTTTTAGATTTGAGAATAAACATGTTACTTTTTTATGCTTTAATTTAAATGCTAGTATGCCTGCGTATGAAATAATTTCATTGATTACAAGACACACAAATCCATAATTTTTCAGTCAATTACAGAACACTTTAAACATATGTTTGTACATGCCCGTCGTTACAAGGAATACACATCAAAATACATGAAAAATGCATTTACATCATATTTTAAAATCCGGGAAGAAGTGGGGAGGAGGAGTTTGAACGACAGGCCTGTATTTGTATCCGTTATTTATTTAAAACTGGCAAAAGGTTCGCAGCGTTGCCTACGACAGTAATAATCAGAAACGATACCTTTTAGAACTGATCTTTCAACATTGCTCTAAACTCTATTAATCTTCTAATAATAATCATAGAGAAAATTTCAATACTATTTAAAAAAAAAACACACACACACACACGCGCTCAATTTAACTAACGGTGCATAACATAAAAACTCATCACAATAATTCAGGCTGAAAACTTTCGCTTACTCACAACACAATTGGTCGATCTAATCTTCTCAGAAAAAATAACAACTCTTTATTATTAAAACATGTTTCCAAAATATAATAAAAACAAATTTACGAAGACGATAAATTAAAAAATAGGGCAGCTGAATTTGTTTTCTTCTTACTTGGCTTTAATCTCCTGTTTTAATAATATTGCCTTTTAAAAGCGGACGATATTTTTTAACAATACATATTCATTTGAATTGAACAGAGATGGGCAGACTTTACCAAAATAAAGAAATACTTTTAATTTTCACGAATTGTTTCGATCTGCCAGAAATGTGTGCAAAAATTTTACATAAATTTATAATGTTAATAACTGTTGAATATTTTTTTACCTAGATAGTTAAAACAGGAAGAAAGACACATTCTAAAAATCTTCTGCTAAACAATCAATGTTTAAGAGTTGAAATTCAAGATAATAATATAAACAAATCAAATAAATATTTACATTACGTGCTGAAACACAATTCAAAATACAATTCATCCGAAATCAGTCCTTATTAAAAGGTTTGCACTGTATGTTATCTGCTACTTTTGTAAGCTTGGTGTATAACTACTGATTGCTAGTCTTGCGAGTTCGGAATCAGAATCTTAGGCTCTAAAATTCCCGGAGTCGGAGTCGGCCTTTTTTCTCCCGACTCTGCAACCCTAACTTGTTGCAGGGTTGCCGAGTCGGAGTTAGAGTAGGACTGATTTTGAAGTAAAAGGGCCGGAGTTGGAGTTCAAAGATTTTGAAACTCCGAGTAAAAATCGGAGTCGAACTGCTTTTGGGGTAAACGAGTCGGAGTAGGAGTTAAAGATTCAAAAATTCCCTGAGTTGGAGTATGTTCTTTTTCTTCCGACTCGGCAACCGTAATTTGTTGCAGGGCTGTGGAGCCGGAGCCGGACTGATTTTGAAGTTCAAGAGTTAGAGGCCAAAGGTTTTGAAACTCCAAGTCAAAATCGGACTCGGACTGCTTTTGGGGTAAAAGATTCGGAGTAAGAGTCAAAGGCTCCAAAATTCCCCGAGTTGGAGCCGGTTCTTTTTCTTCCGACTCCGCAACCGTAATTTGTTGCAGGGCTGTGGAGCCGGAGCCGGACTGATTTTGAAGTTCAAGAGTTAGAGGCCAAAGGTTTTGAAACTCCAAGTCAAAATCGGACTCGGACTGCTTTTGGGGTAAAAGATTCGGAGTAAGAGTCAAAGGCTCCAAAATTCCCTGAGTTGGAGCCGGTTCTTTTCCTTCCGACTCCGCAACCGTAATTTGTTGCAGGGCTGTGGAGCCGGAGCCGGACTGATTTTGAAGTTCAAGAGTTAGAGGCCAAAGGTTTTGAAACTCCAAGTCAAAATCGGACTCGGACTGCTTTTGGGGTAAAAGATTCGGAGTAAGAGTCAAAGGCTCCAAAATTCCCCGAGTTGGAGCCGGTTCTTTTTCTTCCGACTCCGCAACCGTAATTTGTTGCAGGGCTGTGGAGCCGGAGCCGGACTGATTTTGAAGTTCAAGAGTTAGAGGCCAAAGGTTTTGAAACTCCAAGTCAAAATCGGACTCGGACTGCTTTTGGGGTAAAAGATTCGGAGTAAGAGTCAAAGGCTCCAAAATTCCCCGAGTTGGAGCCGGTTCTTTTTCTTCCGACTCCGCAACCGTAATTTGTTGCAGGGCTGTGGAGCCGGAGCCGGACTGATTTTGAAGTTCAAGAGTTAGAGGCCAAAGGTTTTGAAACTCCAAGTCAAAATCGGACTCGGACTGCTTTTGGGGTAAAAGATTCGGAGTAAGAGTCAAAGGCTCCAAAATTCCCCGAGTTGGAGCCGGTTCTTTTTCTTCCGACTCCGCAACCGTAATTTGTTGCAGGGCTGTGGAGCCGGAGCCGGACTGATTTTGAAGTTCAAGAGTTAGAGGCCAAAGGTTTTGAAACTCCAAGTCAAAATCGGACTCGGACTGCTTTTGGGGTAAAAGATTCGGAGTAAGAGTCAAAGGCTCCAAAATTCCCTGAGTTGGAGCCGGTTCTTTTTCTTCCGACTCCGCAACCGTAATTTGTTGCAGGGCTGTGGAGCCGGAGCCGGACTGATTTTGAAGTTCAAGAGTTAGAGGCCAAAGGTTTTGAAACTCCAAGTCAAAATCGGACTCGGACTGCTTTTGGGGTAAAAGATTCGGAGTAAGAGTCAAAGGCTCCAAAATTCCCTGAGTTGGAGCCGGTTCTTTTCCTTCCGACTCCGCAACCGTAATTTGTTGCAGGGCTGTGGAGCCGGAGCCGGACTGATTTTGAAGTTCAAGAGTTAGAGGCCAAAGGTTTTGAAACTCCAAGTCAAAATCGGACTCGGACTGCTTTTGGGGTAAAAGATTCGGAGTAAGAGTCAAAGGCTCCAAAATTCCCCGAGTTGGAGCCGGTTCTTTTTCTTCCGACTCCGCAACCGTAATTTGTTGCAGGGCTGTGGAGCCGGAGCCGGACTGATTTTGAAGTTCAAGAGTTAGAGGCCAAAGGTTTTGAAACTCCAAGTCAAAATCGGACTCGGACTGCTTTTGGGGTAAAAGATTCGGAGTAAGAGTCAAAGGCTCCAAAATTCCCCGAGTTGGAGCCGGTTCTTTTTCTTCCGACTCCGCAACCGTAATTTGTTGCAGGGCTGTGGAGCCGGAGCCGGACTGATTTTGAAGTTCAAGAGTTAGAGGCCAAAGGTTTTGAAACTCCAAGTCAAAATCGGACTCGGACTGCTTTTGGGGTAAAAGATTCGGAGTAAGAGTCAAAGGCTCCAAAATTCCCCGAGTTGGAGCCGGTTCTTTTTCTTCCGACTCCGCAACCGTAATTTGTTGCAGGGCTGTGGAGCCGGAGCCGGACTGATTTTGAAGTTCAAGAGTTAGAGGCCAAAGGTTTTGAAACTCCAAGTCAAAATCGGACTCGGACTGCTTTTGGGGTAAAAGATTCGGAGTAAGAGTCAAAGGCTCCAAAATTCCCCGAGTTGGAGCCGGTTCTTTTTCTTCCGACTCCGCAACCGTAATTTGTTGCAGGGCTGTGGAGCCGGAGCCGGACTGATTTTGAAGTTCAAGAGTTAGAGGCCAAAGGTTTTGAAACTCCAAGTCAAAATCGGACTCGGACTGCTTTTGGGGTAAAAGATTCGGAGTAAGAGTCAAAGGCTCCAAAATTCCCTGAGTTGGAGCCGGTTCTTTTCCTTCCGACTCCGCAACCGTAATTTGTTGCAGGGCTGTGGAGCCGGAGCCGGACTGATTTTGAAGTTCAAGAGTTAGAGGCCAAAGGTTTTGAAACTCCAAGTCAAAATCGGACTCGGACTGCTTTTGGGGTAAAAGATTCGGAGTAAGAGTCAAAGGCTCCAAAATTCCCTGAGTTGGAGCCGGTTCTTTTTCTTCCGACTCCGCAACCGTAATTTATTGCAGGGCTGTGCAACTGGAGCCGGACTGATTTTGAAGCTCAAGAGTTGGAGTTAGAGGCCAAAGGTTTTGAAACTCCAAGTCAAAATCTGACCCGGTTTTGGGGTAAAGGAGTCGGAGTTGGAGTCTCTAAAATTCTCTGCGTCGGAGTCGGTCAATTTCTTCCGACTCCACAACCCTAATTTGTGGCAGGGCTGCGGAGTCGGAGTCGGACTGACTTTTAAGTTAAATAGTCGGATGTCGAATGTTTTGAAACTCCGAGTGGAAATCGGAGTCTGACTGCTTTTGAGGTAAGTGAGTCGGAGTCTCTAAAATTCCCCGAGTTAAGGCCGGTTATTTTTCTTCCGACTTCATAAACCTTGTTTGTAGCAGGGTTGCGGAGTTGAAGTTGAACTGATTTTGGTGTAAAAGAGTCGGCGTCAGGAGTCTAAATCCTTATAAACTGCAAGAGTCGGAGTCGTACTGCGTTTCTGGGTAAAAGAGTTGAAGTCGAAGGATCTAAAACTCTCGAAGTTAGAGTCGGTCATTTTTCATCTGACTCTGCAACCCTAATTTTTAGCAGGGCTGAGGAGTCGGAGTCGAACTGATTTTGAAGAAAAAGAGTCGGGAGTCGAATGCACTAAGTTCTCAGAGTCGGTCATTTCACTTCCGACTACGCAACCCTAATTTGTAGCAGAGCTGCGGAGTCGAACTGATTTTTATGCAAAGAGTCAGCGTCCGACGGTTTTTAAATTCCGAAATGAAATCGGAGTCGGACTTTGTTTTAGGTAAAGCTGTTGGAACCAGAGTCTGCTATTTTTGATACAACTCCACAGCTCTGATTTGTAGCACGACTTCATAATTAGTGTCGTCGTCTGAAAAATATTTAATGCCAAAAGAACGATTGCGTGCCAAAACGCGACAACTTCCCAGCCAAACTAGTCACCTGACCCGCTTATATACGCATTTACCTCTCATTTTCAACTAGCTGTAAAATGCTAGAACTTAACAGATCGATAGTCGTTTTTTCAAAGAGCCGTTAGTTTTAAATTCTAGTATTAAATAAGAGCTTTTAATTTCGTAGCTCATTTCAGTTCTTTCAATTAGTAGTTAAAAAGTATACAAATTTTCTGGTCTCACTCTGATACATCGAGGTCAACTAATTTTTCATCGCGTGTATCTAAAAACGAGACAGTTGCAGAAAATTACATCCCTCCCCTTATCGGATTCAACGCACTTAAATATTGAAACCAACATGTTTTTAACTTTTTTTCTGTAAAGTGAGTAGTTCAGTTTCTTCGTTTGCATAATGCATTCAAAAACAGGATTCAAAGCAAATTCCTAATGCGTATTTTCTACATCAAATTCCAACGTTTCTACAAAAAAAAAAAAAAAAAAAAAAAAAAAAGAAATCAAAACATCAATTGAAACAATGAATAAAAGTTTTTTTTAGAAACACTTTGCTAGGCTCTTTTTGACCGACTTCAAAAAAGGAGGTTATGATTTCGTATTGCGGCTTTTTATGTATGTTTTCGAATTATTCCAACACTAATGGACCGAATCGAAAATTTTTTTTTTTTGTTTGGAAGGGTATACTTCCCAGATGGTCCATTATAATTTGGTCTGGATCTGATAAGGGGTCCCGGAGCAATCCAAGAAACTTAAAATTTCATACGTCATGGTCACGTGGTTTTGCTGTGATCGGTGTATTTTCACACCTAAGATTTTGGCTTTCTCTTGAACGATATTTCATTCTCGCGGCACATGGATGATTAATTTTCACAACGCTGCGTCACCTGTTAATTTTTTATTATAGGTGTTACCAGGGGCGGACTGGCTGACTTTGGCCTAGTCGGCAAAAGAATATTTTGGCCCACCTCTGAAAATTAAAAATGTTAAATTAATCAGTACCAGATCTCGCATGCCTTCCGAGCCGAGAAAAAACATTAAACTACGGATAGTTCCTATTTTCCTTTTTGAACGTAAAATAAAGCTAACACTAAAAGAACTCAGCAGTTCCTATATTTGCAGGTTTAAAATTGTTCGTAAATCTGTTCATTTGGTCAAAATGTTAGACAAGTAACAACATTACAACCATCAATTAAACAAAACTAACATTTATTAACATAAAACAAATAGAATTATAACCATAGGAATGGTTCATGCTAGTATTTAAAGGGCCAGCGGCTCCCTTCGTAAATCCACATCAATCAATCGAAAATCCTAAAGCAATCTGAATCTGAACTGAGATTCTTTCAATTTAAACTTAAACTTAGGTTTGCTGTAAAACTGGCGAGATATTTAATCGCCAAAAGAAACTAAAAGGGAGATTCAACACGCTCCCCCAGGATGAACAATTGAAATGTTCAGCAAAATTCAAATATTTAACTTTTTTTTTTAAACATAATAACAATCAAACAAATTAACATACTTACAAACTTGGTGTAAACTTCAAATGAATAACAGCTAACTAAAAATATATAACAGTCTGAATTAGACATGAAATAACAGAAAGTTCAATTTCAAAGTAAACAGAAATGACATTTTTATGCGGAAGATCTTTTTTTTTTTTTTTTACTGAGTCACTGACTCAATGTCAAGTTCTAAATTATACAGTAATTGTATAGGTCTCCTCACAACGCCTGAAGACGTTCGAACAGCACAAGATCTAACTTTAGAGTCTCTGCCGAAAAAAAATGTCTTTAACAACTCCTATTTTCCACATGTGCTTTGGAACCTTGTCTTCATGAACTATAACCACGTCTCCAATTTTGAATTTGGTAGGAGTATCTATTGGAACGATGCGATTTGCGGATCGAAGTTCCAGTAAGTACTCCGTTCTCCAACGCTTCCAGAAATGGTTTAAAATTTGATCTCTGTATCTCAATAATTTCGTGAGGGTCTTTTTGTTGGATTTTGGTTCTGCCACAGAAGGAATATCAGGAAAGAAATTTGGGCGCTTGCCTATCAGAAAATGAGAAGGAGTTAGGGGAAATGGCTCGTTAATTTCATTATACACGTAAGTTAAAGGTCTTCCATTTATAACAGCTTCGATCTCAGTGAGAGTGGTTTGAATCTCTTCATAGCTTAAGCAAGATCGTCCTAAAACTTTCTTCAAGGGCGTTTTGACAGAACGCACCATGCGCTCCCAAAACCCACCCCACCAGCTGGCTCTAGGTACAATAAATTTCCACACAATTCGGTTTTTAGTAAAATACTGTTGAACTTCAGCTCTTACTCCAAATCTCCTTCAGTAAACTATCAGTTTTGATAAAGGTCTTGGCATTATCACTGTATACAATTTTACAGAGTCCTCTACGTGAAACAAATCTTTTGAAAGCTAAGATGAAGGTTTCAGTGCTGAGGTCAGATGCTACTTCCAGATGAACAGCTCTAGTAACTCCACAGGTGAAAAGCACAATGTAAGCTTTTTCCGGGCCCGATTTAGTTTTGATAAAAATAGGGCAGGCGAAATCAACAGCACAGGTCTCAAAAGGGGGTGATTCAATTATCCTATCCTTCGGTAAAGGAGCAATTTCTTCTTTGCCAGGTCTAACTTTAAATCTTTTGCAAATAATGCAAGATTTCAGCACAGATTTAACATATTTCCTTCCTTTGATGATGTAATATGTTTCTCGAAGATGCGCCAAGGTTGTGGCTACTCCATAATGATAAACTTTTTCATAGGCCTGAAGAATTAGCAGTTTGGTGAATTGCTCCCCGCCCGGGAGTATCCAAGGATTTTTTTCCCTTAGAGGCAGATCAGATAAGCGAAGTCTTCCCGATAAATATAATAAACCATCTTCGTCCAATTTAGGGTTTAAATTGTATAAAGGAGAATTTTTATTGATAGGTTCTTCCAGTTTCAGTTCTTCAATCTCAAGAGTGAACACAGTTTGTTGAGTTAACTTTAACCAATATTTTTCCGATTTCGTAATTTCTGCAGTAATAAGCTCACCTGACAGCTTAGTCTTTTTCTTATCAATGTTATTAAGGAATCTGAAAATCCAAGCGGTGATGTTGTATACACGATTAAATCTACTAAATTTTCCTAAATCCAGCAATGGTTCTGTAAGTAATTTAACATAGCAGGAAAGCTGAATAGAATTTAATTTGGACCTCTTTTCAATCAAATAATCATTATTGCTGGGAAGAATGTCATGCTTCGGCCACCTTTCCCCAGGCATTGATAACCAATCTGGACCTTCAAACGATAATGTATTTTCTACAAGACTAGTTAAACTTTCCCCTCTGGTCAACAAATCTCCAGGATTAGCTTTCCCTGGAGTAAAATTCCAAATTCTGGGGTTAGTCAAAGACTGTATTTCTTCTACCCTATTTGACACAAAAGGCTTCCAGTTTATCGGTGAACCCTTTATCCAATGTAGCGTGACAATGGAATCTGACCAAATATGGACATCTAAAACATGAGAACTAAAAACAGTTTTTAAATATTTGCACATCCTAGCAGCTGTTATCGCACCCATAAGTTCGAGGCGAGGGATTGTCAAAAGTTTTATAGGGGAAACCCTACATTTTGCCCAAACAAGACTGGTCCGAATTTCATTATCATTTTTGTCACATCGAAAATATGCAACAGCACCATAAGCTTTAGGACTTGCATCAGAAAAAATGTGAAGTTCTATGGTATCAAAATTTTCTAAACCCCCCGGAAAATATTTACGAGGTATCTCAAACTTGGGTCAATTTCTGAACACCAACTTCCCCACTCGTATTTTAGATCATTAGGTAAGTTTTCGTCCCATCCTATACCTCGCTGCCAAGTTTCTTGCAACAAACTTTTCATCCTAACAGTAAATGGTGAAAGAATTTTAAGAGGATCAAATATCTTTAGAACAGTTTTCAAAACAACGCGTTTTGAAGGATTGATTTTACAATCCTCGCGAAAATCTGGAACGTCAAAATGCAAGCTATCAGAATTGGTATTCCATAGTAAACCCAAGATCTTTAAGGTATAGTTCAGCTGTTTCACACATTCCCTTTTCTTCCCACATTTTTCGAAGTTTTACGGAATTAGTATTAAATTTCCGTAAATTCATTCCAGCTTCTTTAAAAATATCTAAAGTTGTCGATGATATGTAATATACTTCTTCATCAGATTTCGCACCAGATATCAAATCATCTACATAAATGGATGAATCCAAAATATTAACTACTTGGGGATGATTTTCATATTTTTTAATATGATGCTTGATCGTAGAAGCCAAAATAAAGGGGGAACAGCTTACCCCAAAAGCCGCCCTCGAAAATCTCATAAATTTTAATTCACCTCTTTCGTTACTAAACCATATAATTTTCAGATAATTCCTGAAGTATTTTGTGCAGGAAGACCACGTAGCTAAAATCCTTGAAATTTTGTCCAGCGATAGTTCAGATTCTTATACAAAACTGAATTTACAAAACTTGATTTTGTTGTTTTTAGGCTAATCCTCCCCCCCCCCCCCATAAAAACATGAATAAACAAATCTATATAAATAAACATAGAATATGTGTGTATGTTCCCAAACGAACAGATTACGTTGGATCTCGACCAAATTTAGAAAGATGGGAGATGCTTCTGCGCCCGAGAAGGGTCTAAGGGGGGGGGGGGGGGTGGCAAAGGGTGAAAAAGTACCGAACTTTTAGAATTTTTGTTTTTGGACCTACAAATGTCTCTTTCTATCCAAAATAACTATCGCATCGTCTCGATTTTAGTTTCATTATAACGCCAGTAAAAAATACCCCTTTAGAAGATTTTCTTCTTATGGAATTAAAAGCTCCAAAAGCCTAAATTAACCAGAAAAATGCTTTAAGCCTCCAGTAAAAATCAATTTAAAAATGGGAAAATTAATCGTCTGCGCGAGCTAAGAAACGAGCTGAGAGCGAATTTGCATAGGTGATATGAGCAAACTTGCTTCTTAAATTTCGTTTTTTTTTATACAGTGGCTCCCAAAAGTGTTCGTACACTTTGAAATTTTTTAGTAAAACCAAAATAACTCAAAACTGAATTCGAATATGAAGTCCAATATTTTTTCACATCATTCCTATGTCATTCTGAATACAACCCATCGGTTTTTTTCAAAATATTGACGGGTCTTCTTTTTTAAATAGGTCAGAAAACGAAGAAACAGAGAAATAACACGCCACAAAAGTCATCGTACACTCAAATATTTTCGAATAAATTCATGATTAAAATTATCATATGCCGTTTTATTAATATTTTTGCACTATGTTGACCCTTATAAGTCATTTGGCTTTAATTTTTTGTTTATTTATTCCTTAATATTGTGCTTATTATTGTAAAATGGTTGATATTCGTAAAAAACCGCAAACACCATTCAAAATGTGAATTTTTTTCCCACAGTTGTCGTTAATTGGTTTGAAATGTCTCTAAATTAGTTAATTTATTTGTTTGTATAGTAAAGTGCTTGATAAAATGTTTTAAAGAAAGGAATCGGACCAAAAACAAGGTAAGAAAAGGTCAACCGGCAAAGTTGACAAAACGTGATCGGAGATTTAAAGTTAAAAAATTTATGAAAAATACACATTTGAGTGCTGTAAAAGTTTATGCAGAGTTAAATGAAACATTTTACATTTAATTTTCACCTAAAATTGTTCGCCAAGTTCTCTGATTAGCTGGATTAAATGGGATCTCTTCCCGCAAAAATTTTCTGGGTAGCGCGAAAAACAGAAAGCTTACGCTTTTCGTCGCAAAATCAATGATAAATAAGCTAAAAACATTTTAGAATCACGTCTTACTTACAGATAAAAATTAATTCAACATTTTTGGTTAAATTGTTGTGTAACTGTAAGTAGAAGAAAAAATTAGGAACTTAATCTTAAGAACTTTTTTGGATCAGTTAATCAAGACGGTGGAGGTGTTCTAGTGTGAGGGTGCATAGCAGCATCAGGACTTGGTAGTATGTAATTTTTTGATGAAATAATGTATCATGCTGTTCCTTTAAATATTTTAAAAACCAATTTTAAACTTTTAGTCAAAAATTTGGTTATCAGAAACAACTTAGTTTTTTATCAAGATAACGATGATAAGCACACGGTTTTCAACACTTGCGTATAGTGCCTCGAAAATTATCCTCAAGTTTAGAAAATATCCCTTCAATCTCCAGATTTGAACTTAATGTAACATATTTAGTGGTATCTGGAGGCTAGATTACGAAAATACGGCTTTGAAACGAAAATAGAGCTAGAAACAGTAAGGCTCGAAGTGTAGTTGAACACTTACTCAGAAATTACGCAAAAAAATAAAAGAAAAAAGAATGAAATCTATTCCCAGACGTTTAAAAGGTGTTATGAATACTGTATGATATTCTACAAATTAATAACTCAATCAAAAGTTATATTATTCAATAATATATGGACATTTTATAAAGTGTACGAAGACTTTTGTGAGATAAAATTTCCGGCACTTTTTGATTTTTAATTTTTAAAAAATTAAGTTTCGATATTTTAAAAAAAAAATTCATGCAGTTTTGTTGAAAATTGATCATAGATCTTATAATTAAATAATTATTCCGAAATATTAATTCTAACCAATGGATTGGAACCTATTTCGTTGAAAGTCGTAGGTGTACGAAGACTTTTGGGAGCCACTGTATAAATTTCCAGTGGGACTGTATATAAGGCTCACTAGAAAAGGCGGATAGGCATTTACCAGATCTAGTGCACTCCCCGACAAGGCATCAGTCTTTCATGTGTCAAAATAAATGCATGACACAAGTAGTTTTTGACGTGGAGTTTCCACCAGATGGAGGCACCAAGGTTCTCACCTAGGTTCACCTTGGTTTTAATGCGAAATTTCACTAGGAATTTAATTTTTCCGAGGGAATTCTAAGTCAAACGAATACCCAAGGGATCTCTTACATGTCGCATTATCATACGACATGGGCGCTCATAATTTTCTGCATCGCGAAAATCCACCGACTGGCCACCTTGGGTCAGAGCCCGGGTCCAAAGGTAAATTTTGTTTTCACTTTTCTTCCTTGGTGGTAGGATAATGACGGTGAATTATCTTTTCGTTTTTCAACATGAGCAATTACTTAAAGTTAAGATAATTGTGGTTCTTGTGGTTATAGTATGCTGGTAATAGTGAAGTAAATTATTATAGTAGAAAATCGCTTGGCAAGGCATGACGGGTGAAAATTGCTTCTGCATTTGAACGAAGCAATTTCCTGTGTAATGGCATTTTAATAGTTGAAATTTTAACCCTAAACTCCAATGGATAGCATCCATTGTTGACCACTTTTTCGTTTCTCCATTCTCCTAAAATGACAGTCTTACCATTAAAACAAGTAAGTTACCGGATGTAATTCTGCCTTGTCACAATAAAGCCTTTCCCTGCATTTTAAAAATTACCAAAACACATCATCAAATTGTCACGCTGTGGCGTGAGTTTCATTGTTGATGACGTCAGGAGCTTTACTCGATCTGTGAATTCGCTATATATATATATATATATATATATATATATATATATATATATATATATATATATATATATATATATATATATATATATATATATATATATATATATATATATATATATATATATATACATACAGGGGCAGACTGGCTGACTTTGGCCCAGTCGGCAAAAGAATATTTTGACCCACTTTTGCAAATTAGTCGAGCAAAGACATTAAACTACTACTAGTTCCTACTTTTCTTTAAACTCCTAAATCAAGATTTAAAGTTCTAAAATAGAAAATTGCGAAACATAAAATATAGCTAACACTGACACATTTTTTATGTGCCTTGAAAGGATACTTATGTTTATAAGCCTGAAAAGGCACATCTTTAGGCTTCTATAATGTCAACATAGGAAGGACACGAGGAAAGAGATGAGGAACTAGGTAAATCCCCCCTGAAATTTTTTGAAATTGGTTGATCTACATAGGCCTAAGAAAAGAATCGGGACACGAAATTCTAGTTGCCTTCCAAGCGATATTTTCAAAGTTGATGTCAAAAAAGGCAATTACAATTTTTGGAAGCGTTAAAGGAGAAGGAAAGGGGTTCCGCCACAATTTTGTTTTCTTAACTTTTTTTTTTCAAAATTGAAATCCATTTTAGTCTATCTTTGTTTACAATAGAATGTCGAGGGCTCTTCTCAGAAATTCTCCGAAATGGGAAGTTTTAGAAATGCAATTTTAGGCTACCCTTAGTAAAATTAATGGAACAGCATAGAGAGCTCTCTACAAAAACGTTTAGAGTTTGAACTATTAAAAAACGCAAAACTAACTTTGGTCACGTTTGAGGGGTCTGGCCAGAGGATATTTGGGTCCGTTAACGGACCCTTCACAAAAATCCGATCAACCAAAACGGACCTTTCACAAAATCCCGATCAAACAAAACGGACCTTTCACAAAATCCCGATCAAACAAAACAGACCCTTCACAAAATTCTGATAAACAAGATCGGATCTTTCACAAATTGTTTATTGAAAGAACAAATCTGAAAGCAAAATAACGCATATTTCTGTGTATAAACCGATAATTTTTGGAGCCTTTTTTGAAGTCAAATTAGAAGGAACAGCTTATACAAAATCGGCTTTTTTTGAAAAAAAAAAAAAAAAAACGGCACTCTTGCAATGCTCTTGCAAGGGATAAATGATCGCTACTGCCAAATAAATATAATGGTTGTTTGTTTTATCACAGCTAATTAGAAGCGGTGTTGTTGTAAACTTTTCTGAAAAGGCATTGGTAAGCACTTTTCTCCCCGCTCATGATTTAATAAACAATAATAATATATATCTGCGAAATGAACTTAGAACTGCAAAGGGATAGTAAGGGTGGGGAAAAAATATGATCTTTTCAGATAGGGTTACCAACTTCAAAATTATCACCACGTAGCGTCTGGCGTTGAACCTTTATAATGACTTGATTAGAAAATATTCTCATTTCACCAGCTTGTCAATATTTGCGTTTTAAGGTGCTGTGATGCTTGATTTATATTGTACTTATATTGTTATTTTGGGAGAAAATTATATGGGTTTTGATTTTTCGATGCTAACAAGGATGATTAACTTTAAATAAACTCTTTTAATTATCGTTTTTTTTTTCTTTAGATGTCTACATTTTGAAAAATGCCATCTTTTAACATCCGATATGAGAATCATATTTTGTTCTTTTTTCAAGCTAACTTCCCTTAATTAGGATGGAAATAAATGAAAAGTCTCTTTATTTCTGTTGGAACTCTCATTTCAAGTTTTTAAAGCAAAATTCCATTTTCTGTTATGAGTCAAGAATTAAAATGATGAATAGATGGTTTATTTTGTTATTGTTATTATTATTATTATTATTATTATTATTATTATTATTTTTTTTTTTGCGTCAATTGTGTCCACATATATTAATGAAATGTTTATCATAGGACTCTAAAATGCAATTTTAAAATAATTTCATCAAAAATATTTCTTTAACAAGCCGTTTTTATACTTTTGATGCCTTCACTTTGAGAATTGCGATCTCTTTGCATCCGCTATGGGAATCCGATTTTTCGAATTTTTGATGTTTATTACGCTTTGTTAAGAGGTAAACAATTAAAATATCTTTTTATTTTTGTTAAAATCACGGAATTTATAAGTTTTAATCGAAATTCTGTGTTTTTTAAGAGTGTCTTGGGTCAAAAAGTTAAATGTTGAACCCTATTCTGAAATTTATTTTATTTATTTATTTTTTTGTTAAAATTATTTTAAATACTGTACAGAAATATTTCTAGTATAATTTAACATAATGTAGAATGGTAGATAAATATTGATACTTGAGGGAGCGATCCCCCCCCCCCCCCGCCAAATATCAGAAAAATGATTTTCTCGACATAGAAGAGTAAAACACTCAACTTTAATTTTAATTGATGCAGTTTGTGCCATCTCTAAATTCTAAAATTTTGTTTTAACAATTTTTTTTTTTTTTTTGCGAAATTATTTGATTTTTCACAAAATTAATTCATTTTTCACAAAATTATTTGATTTTTCACAAAAAACGGACCCTGTGAAAAATTTTGGACAGACCCCTGCGATGCTGTATAACAGACTCTACCAGGGCTACTAGAACTATCTCTTGCCCCAAGACAGGAGAGATTTCACTACTATTTGTACTGGTTACTTCCAAATTTTTAATTTTGGCACTTACATCCCTTTGCTTCTCACCGCCTCATATGACGTTTTGTGACGAACATAACGGGCCGTTTAACACAAAATTCAAATCAGGCTGAACGAAAAAAACAAACATTTAATGAAAGATATTGAAAGTTCAAAATGTAAGCAATAATTAAAAAATATATCATTTACGTCAAATGTATATGAAATACACCGCCAGCTCAGTCATTTCCAGCCGAGGACTGCAGTTTCGTGCTTATTAGCACTCATCAGCCCGGCATAGGAAAGTGACTGAGCTGGAGATGGAAAACCTCTTATGGAAGCCAAGAGGGCCAAACAAACTGGTATGTAATGTAGAAACCAAATGTATGCTTAAAAAATTTCCAGACGCGTTTCTCGAATCGTTTATTGGCAGTACTTTCATGTTGTTCTTGAAGATCTTTAAGCATTAACTATTCTGTACAAGATATCCATCTTGAAAAGACTATTCGAAAAATTCAGAACGTTATTTTTGAATTAATGCATAAGTCATTAATATTGATTGAGTTTGAAATTTTGGCCTAACAAGTTGACAGATTCGTGGAAAGACCCTTTTGCGCTATGAGTTCTTGTTTTAGAATGTTTGACAAAATACATTTTGGTGTGTTCTTTCCCGTGCGATACTGACGCGAGCATCGATTTTGGGCACCCTGTTTCTTGACTCTCTCCCTCACACTATGTAAGCATTTGCATGAATGCACATGCTTACATAGTGTAAGCATGTGCATTCATGTCTGTCGATTTGCCCAAAAAAGTTTTCACTTTTTAAACCCTAAAAAGTTTTTATTTTTTATGCACTAAAAATTTTTCGTTGTATAAGCACAAAAAGCTTTTTACTATTTAAAGCAGTAAAAAGTTTTCAGTTTTTAAGCACAAGAAATGTTTTTGAATGATCTTATTCTTTAGAGAACTATTTAGTAAGAGAGAGAGATGAAAAATACTTTCATACTTTGTTTGAAAGTTATCTCTTGGGACTATTTTAATGGACTGTGTAAGGAATATAATTTATTTTTCTTGTGCCTGAATTTCCAAATACAATAGTACTTAAAATGTACAAAAGAAAAAACCCTAGTTTATTGTTGTTTTTGCATGGAATTGCCTGTTTATCTGAGAATGACCCATATAATTTTTTTAAAGATTAATGTTAGGACTTACAAATTTTTTACGAGTAAGAAAACAAACAAAAAAAAAAACGAACTTTCCGTTGAAAAACTCTTAATTTTTAATCCTTTACTTTTTAATTAGTCGAGAAACTTAAATAAATTGGCATTTTCCTTTTCAAAATTGTTAAGTAAATTAGCGAGCAAAATCGTTGATCCGTATGTTTCATATTTTGTCGTTTCGTAAAAAAAATTTTTAATCTAATTTTTTGTTTCTGAAAGTGGTCCATGCTTGATTACATGATGTTTATTTTGTCCTCAAGTATTATGATTAATTCTTGTAATCGTGAAATAGTTATCGCGCTTTTAATACAGTCATCTCGATCTAGTTATGTCTTTCATAAGTCTTTCGTTTTTGTTAAAGCGGATAATGTTTGTGCAAATTTGCCCCCCGCCCCTCTTTGTTTTTCAGTTATAAGGTCTCTAAAATAAGAGATAGGTGCTCTTATCATACTTGCTGAGTCGTGCTTAATTTAAAAAATCTTTTCGTTAGTACTAGTTCGTTAGTTTTTTGCTTTATACTAGTACTAATTTTTTTCAGATTTTTTAAAAACATTTCGCGGTGGATATTCTGCTTCAAAATTATTTTTTAAAATAATATTTCAAGTTCGAAGATAAACATTAAAGTCAGACTATGACACATTTTGAAAAGTAGTTGAATAAAAACTGCCGCTTGCTTCAATTAAAGTAGTCCGACCAGGGAATAAACAAATGGTTTTTTTTTAAGATGAATTAGCGACCTTACTTAAAAGTTAAGCGAGTGAGTTTTCCATAGGTTAGAAAGATCATTTACTAGATTGCGTCGCAATTCCCCCCTCCCTCAAATTAATCAGGTAGAGGAACTCACTCTCTCTCACTCTCTCTCTATATATATACAATGGCGCCGCTACGGGGGTGGGCGGAGGGGCGGTCCGCCCCAGGTGTCATCCGTCTGGGGGGGGGGGAACCCAAAGTATAATTGCAAGTTTTTGTAAAATACAAAAACTTCAGTTCGGAAAATTTCCCCCAATATTGTAATATTTACTCTATCAAACGTTGCATCATCACGCCGGGAGAGAGACACCCTCTGGGACGGGGGGCTGATGCCAAATTAGATTTAAGAGTTTATTTAAAAATATTAATTTCTCTAACATTTTAAATTATATTTAATCCATCAAGCAGAGCAGCATCACTCCGGGGGGGGGGGGGCAATTGCTCCAGCTGACATCCTTCTGGGGGTGATGCCCAAAGTGCATTTAAGAGCTTCTGAAAAATGGAGCAACGGTTCTAAAACTGTAGTATGAGATTCACAGATTCTCGTTATTCCTAAAATCTTTTTTTTTTTGTCTCGGCTTTCTAAAACGTTGTTTTAGTTGCGCTTTTACAGCTTCTATTTTACCTCCCCCTTTCCCCTCCCTTCCCTTCTGCTGGTTTAAACTTTCAGGCGCAAGTCGGCACGGGTTACCGTTGTTCAAATTACATGAAACTTCTTTTACAATTGTTTTGACCCAAAAAGAAAAATATGAGAGAGTCTGCTACTTGAAAAATCGACTTTCGTTTTTTTTTTCGGGGGGAACACCCTAATGTATAAATATATCAGTGGCGTACCTAACATGGGTGACACCCGTGGCGAAAATTTGTGGTGCCCTCCCCCCCTCCTCTTACAGACGCAAAAAAAAAAAAAAAAAAAAAAACGCATGAAATTTATACAATTTTCTGCCTAAGTACTGACAGTGTGAACCTAATCCTGAGTATAGTATTCACTCCATGATGTGGGGTGGAAGAGAGAGGGGTTTCGGAGAGTTCCTCCCCGAAAAATGTTCAAATTTCACGGGTCTGGCCAGAGGATATTTGGGTCCGTTAACGGACCCTTCACAAAAATCCGATCAACCAAAACGGACCTTTCACAAAATTCCGATCAAACAAAACGGACCTTTCACAAAATCCCGATCAAACAAAACAGACCCTTCACAAAATTCTGATAAACAAGATCGGATCTGTCAAATTGTTTATTGAAAGAGCAAATTTGAAAGCAAAATAACGCATATTTCTGTATAAACCTATAATTTTTGGAACCTTTTTTTAAGTCAAATTAGAGGGATCAGCTTATACAAAATCGGCTGATCTTGAAAAAAAAAAAAAAAAAATCGGCACTCTTGGAATGCTCCTGCAAGCGATAAATAATGGCTACTGCCAAATAAATGTAATGGTTGTTTGTTTTATCACAGCTAATTAGCAGCGGTGTTTTTGTAAACTTTTCTGAAAAGGCATTGGTAAGCACTTTTCTCCGCTCATGATTTAATAAACAATAATAATATATATCTGTGAAATGAACTTAGAACTGCAAAGGGATAGTAAGGGTGAGGAAAAAATATGATCGCTTCAGATAGTGTTACCAACTTCAAAATTATCACCACTTAGCGTCTGGCGTTGAACCTTTATACTGACTTGATTAGAAAATATTCTCATCATTTTGCCAGCTTGTCAATATTTGCGTTTTTACGGTGCGGTGTGATGTTTAATTGTTATTTTGGGAGAAAATTATATGGGTTTTGATTTTTCGATGCTAACAAGGATGATTAACTTTAAATAAACTCTTTTAATTACCGTTTTTTTTTCTTTAGATGTCTACATTTTGAAAAATGCAATCTTTTAACATCCGATATGAGAATCACATTTTGTTCTTTTTTCAAGCTAACTTCGCTTTATTAGGATTCAAATAAATGAAAAGTCTTTTTATTTCTGTTAGAACTCTCATTTCAAGTTTTTAAAGCAAAATTCCATTTTCTGTTATGAGTCAAAACTTAAAATGCTAAATAGATGGTTCATTTTATTTTATTTTTTGGGTCAACTGTGTCCACAAATATTAATGATATGTTTATTATAGGATTCTAAAATGCAATTTTAAAATAATTTTATCAAAAATATTTCTTTTACAAGCTGTTTTTATACTTTTGATGCCTTCACTTTGAGAATTGCGATCTCTTTGCATCCGCTATGGGAATCCAATTTTTCGAATTTTTAATGATTATTACGCTTTGTTAAGAGGTAAACAATTGAAATATCTTTTTATTTTTGTTAAAATCACGGAATTTAGAAGTTTTAAACCAAATTCTGTGCTTTTTAAATATATATATATATATACACATATATATATATATTTAAAAAGCACAGAATATATATATATGTTTATATATATATATATATATATATATATATATATATATATATATATATATATATATATATATATATATATACACACACACACTCACACACAGTTTTTCCCTCTTATTTCCTCTCAAAAATACATTATATTTGCTTTTGTCTTGGGTCAAAAAGTTGAATGCTGAACCCTATTCTGAATTTTATTTTATTTATTTATATTTTTGTTGCAATTATTTTAAGTACTGTACAGAAATATATCTAGTATAATTTAACATAATGTAGAATGGTAGATAAATATTGATACTTGAAAGAGCGATGCCCCCCCCCCTGCCAAATACAGTAAAACATGTAAAGTTGACCACCTTTGTAAGTTGACCACCTGTCTAAGTTGACCGCTTTTGTCAGGAACGGAATTAGTCCTATTTTATATAATGAAGGAAAACCTCTGTAACTTGACCACCTCTCTATCTTGACCACCTGTCTATCTTGACCACTAATGAACACCAAGTTTGGTTTGGAGTACTGTAAAAAAACCTTTGTAAGTTGACCACTTGGTTTATTTTTTTAAATTTTATTTAGCAAATTATTTTTTTTTATAGCTTTCCAAAAATATTTTTGATGCCAGACCAGCATTTTACCAACTAAATGATACAGCAGCATAACTAAATCTCCTTTTGAGTTTAACCACATGGGAAAACTACTAAGAACCCTTTTATTCTCCAAACTTGTTTTTCTTTTGTTGTTAAGCGAAAAATTTGTAATTTTTGATTAGCTATAAATTTTTAGGAACTATTAATATAAAATGAGTAACTTTTCATAAACAATAAGACTTTTATTTGATCAATTTACTGAAATTTTAAATTTGCATGACACATTATACGTCATTCTGGGAAAATAATCTCTAAAAATATTTGAATAATATCTAAAATTATTGTTGAAAAGTAATGCTAAACAATGAAAGTGAGTTGAATAGAAAGAGTAGGTGTCAATTAGTCAAGAAATGAATACATGGTGCAAGAATTTAAAAAAAAAAAAATCATTACCCCCTTTATAAGTTGACCACCTGTCTAAGTTGACCACCAAAGTACTGCACCGCAAGTGGTCAACTTACACAGGTTTCACTGTATCAGAAAAAAATCCAGAATGATTTTCTCGACGTAGAAGAGGAAAACACTCAACTTTAAGTTTAATTGATGCAGTTTGTGCCATCTCTAAATTCTAAAATTTTGTTTTAACAAAAAATTTTTTTTTTTTTTTTGCGAATTTTTTTGATTTTTCACAAAATTAATTCATTTTTCACAAAATTATTTGATTTTTCACATAAAACGGACTTTGTGAAAAATCCTGGACAGACCCCTGGAGAATAGGAAGGTCAGTGATTTCATTTGGAAGTATTTAAAAGCTGAAGTATACTTGATCCATTTTTAAACTACATTTCGTTACTATAGGGAATCTGGCGACTCTCCTTCAAAATTTTCCGACATTGAAATTTTAAAAATATAATCTTATAATATGTTTGGAAACATTGAAAGGAAAAGAGAAAGGTTTCCCCCAAAATTTTTTAGAAGGGCACCGTGCCCTTCCGCTTTTAAGCTAACCTTCGACCCCTCTCCTTAAAACGTCATTCTTACGTTTCAATCACTTATCAACAAGAATCTGATTAGAATATATCTGAATGTTTTTTGCATTACCCTTAAAACTAAACATCAAAAAGCTTTTTAATATTTTAAAAATAATTACTATCGAAATCACTTGAACTTTGTATGTACCTAGTACACCAAAAAGTAAAAGAAGCACCTTTTTTATTCAACAAAACTTCTTTTATCTGAAAGCGCACTGCCCCTTTTTTGGTCTGAAGAAAACACTAGGGCTACATTCGGAAACAGGCGGTTGAATCCCTAATTGAAAACGTATTGTGACTAGATCGTTTCCGAACGCTTGCGGTGCGGTGGAACCGATATGACCGGTGCCTGTTTCCGAATGTAGCCCAGTTCCCTCTGGGCATTTTTTTCTGAAACTAAAATCAATTTTTGGCTATAGTGCAAATAAAAGGGTTACGAAGCTCTCCCATGAAAATTTCTATAAGTGAAGTTCTAAGCTATCTTTAGTGACTTATTTAAGGGAATGCCTAAGCTTTGTCTGGCAATTTTTCGATATTTAAGGGGTTTCGGGAAACAAAATGTGTCAAATTTTGCATTTTTTAAAAATCATTTTAAAAACTTTTCCGTCTTTTTCTGCTCAAAAGAGCGTTTGAATCTTGTTTCTATCTTAATTAGAACGAAAGATATAATTATTTTTGTTGCACTCTTTTAACTAATATTATATTTAACTTTAGAACTTCAAACGCGTTTCTCTCCATGATGCAATTTTTCCCGATTTTTCGCATTCAAACTCTTATAAGTCAAGAACTGATAAAGATAAAGTAATTAAGTCTACAATTGAGGACTTTGATGTCCAAACTTTTCCTTTTTTAAAAATTCATTTTTGCGTGCGGAGAATTGGTTGTTCCAATTGGTGCAACAACAGGGCACAAATGTAAGATTAGACCTTTGCTTTGTAGTAAGTAATGTGGGAAAGATATTAGCCTTCGATCGGAAAATGAAATTTGGAGCATATTTTTTTCAAACGTTTACTTTGATTTTTATATGGTGAATTAAAAAAAAACATTACTTCAAAAATTATGATTTTTTTTAAAAAACGTATCTCTGAATTTTTCGAAATTTGTCTTCAAATATTTTCTAATTTTATTGAATTAATATTTTTTAATAGTCGAATAAAAATTAAAACTTAGATATTTGTGCATAGGTTTTTGAAAAAAAATTGAAAATTGACCAAGAATATTTTGAGTTTTAGCAATTTAAAGCAACCCCATTTTTTTTAGAAAACAAGAACTAAATTTAAATATTTTTTTAAATATTTATGTTATGATTTTGCGAATCAAACTGATGGTGAAGTAGTGCAAAAAATTTCAAAACTCTAAATTGTTTGATACCCTTTTTTTTTTTCAAAATGTGTCCCGGATCATTTTAAATCTGTAATACACAATTTCTTTCTTGGGCCTTGATGCAAAAACCAAGAACCAGGTAAGTCCAGATTCATTCATTTTTGGTAAGACCAATAAATAACATTAGTGTCCGATCGAAAGGCTTTATCTTTCCCACATTATTTACTACAAAGCAGAGGTCTAATCTTACATTTGAGACCCATTGTTGCACCAATCGGAACAACCAATTCTCCGCACGCAAAAATGAATTTTTAAAAAAGGAAAAGTTTGAGCATCAAAGTCCTCAATTGTAGACGTAATATTATAGTGACTTTAGGACTACAAAGGGACCTCATACCTGAAATACCATTGGGACCCAGGGCTACCAACTGCTCCGCAAAAGTGGCGAAACTCCGCGGCTTCGCAAAGAAGTTCTTTTGCTCCGCATTTCCCTGCCGAAGTTTTCCAGCTTAAATTTTGCTATTTCATCATAACAAACATGTAAATATGGGAAATTAAAGATGCTTATACTCAAAGATTGAAATTGTGTACAAAGCTGTTTTATTAATTTAGAAATAATTATTTTCATACTAGTGCTTGAAATAATTATTAAAGCTCTAAAAAAAATCAGATAAGTGGTTTTAGTTAATTTTATTGATTTTCATTCAAAATTCCGAACTGCTCCGCAAAACTTTAAATTACTCTTCAAAATCAGCACAGATGCTCCTCAAATTATTTCTCCAAGGTTGGCAACCCTGGGACCCCGATAAGTCTAAGTCTGGCCCTGATTACAACTAATGTTGCTCAAAAAAAAAAAAAAAAAAAAAAAAAAAGGAACGGAAAAAAAATCCTTGCCCCCCCCCCCCTTGCCTCTATTGGAACACAGGCCTAAATCCGCCTATGTTCAGGAACTCGCCCTTCTAAGTTGAAATTTTGTCCTGTTTCAGATTCAGTTTATCGTAGTCCAGACTTGCTTTCCCGATGCGATTCTGCGATGAAAATACTCGTATAGCGATAAATTACATTAGACTAATGAAATCAATTGCCAACTGACAGCATTTAGTTGAATCTGTCGCAACCAGTGAATATCAGGCCTGGGGCGTGTTCAGAAATTTTTGAGGCCCGTCACAAATGACTTTTACGGACCCACCTCCATTTTGTTTACCACTACGTCCCTACTGTGTATTTCACCCTTCATTTAAAAAATCTCAGGCCCCCTTCAGGCTCGAAACCGGGCCAACAGATGTTCCTTCTCCCCCCTCCCAACCTTGCGCATGCCGCTACTTATGTATCAACACCCCAAAGCATGGCCCATACATTTATCGCAGAGCCGGGGCCGCTTTGTCTAATGGAGCAGGTCAGTTGTTGTTAATAGACGTACTAATATAAGTTTTTGAAAGCTCTTTTTTCGTCCCGGGCCCTTTTTCAGGTCACGTCGGGCCCTAATTTCTCTGCCCCCCTCCCGTTTCCTCAATGTGGAGCAATGGACCCCAGAGCTCTAAAAACTTGAGAGTAAGTTAACAAAGAGAGGAAAGCATTCGCACCTGTGGACTTCGGCTATTTACTATGGCCCCTGGGGCTAAGGATGGGAGAAAAATTAACCTGCTTCCAAACACTTTTTTCTCCATAGAGTGAACAATTTTTTTTCTTTTATTATTACGCTTTAACAAAATGTTACATGTGAATTAAATGCATTAAGTTCAATGAAAAAATTGCTTAAAGTGGCCCACTCGGCCGTTGACCCAGTCGGGGATCCCCGACTAGCCGACCTGGCCAATCCGCCCCTGTATATATATATATATATATATATATATATATATATATATATATATATATATATATATATATATATATATATATATATATATATATATATATTAGGGCTCGACGATGGCATTTTTTGACCGATGGGCCGATGCCGATTGTTGGCCGATTGTTCAAAGATGGCCGATGGCCGATGGCCGATGTCGTTGGCCGATGGCAAAAAAAAACATCTAACAGAAATAAATTGATAAGATTGTCAGGGATTTAAAGGATCATTGATTCATTTCACTTTACTTCCTTTCTACGAATAAGGAATTGTAATCACAAAAAAAAAAAAAAAAAGAAAAAATCAGATTTCGACCTAAATTTTTATTTTACGATCACCCAATTTAAACTTCACAAGTTTTTTCGGCACATCTGTACATGCATATGTACTTAAGAACATATAGATGACCGAAATATCTATTTTGAATGCCTCCTTAGTTAATTATCGCAAATTCTCTTGTGATGGCTTCATGCGCGTAAACTTGCGTCACTCAAAAACGTTATGAAATAGTAAGTTGAAAACTCATACGTACGTAGTATCATCTAAAAGTTCGAGGACAAGTTGTTTAGAACCTTACCCTGAATAGTTCACATTACCGAAGTACATCTATCTACAAAATACTCACCTTGAACGACTATGCACTTCTGCCAACGTTGATGTGACAAACAAATAACATAACGTTTCGTCGGACTTAGCTCCGTGTGACTTTTACCTGTTCCCAGCAAAAAAAGAAAAGAAAAAAAAAAACATTTGCATGGACGCCGCTTTCTTCCGTCAAGAAAAGATAAAGCTGCATCACAGAAGGCAGCGAAAAATGGCTTCCAGGAGTGTTTCCAAGAGTTATATGAAAACTGGCAGAAGTACATAGTCTCTCAAGGTGCCCTTTTGAAGGTGGATGTGCTTAGGTAATGTGAACTATTTTGGGTAAGGTTTTATACAGCTTGTCCCCCGAACTTTTTGATCGTACTACGTACAATCTGTATAGGGTGTAGTTGTGCTTCTCCTTTTTTGATTGCTGTATGAAGGAAGAGAAAGAACAACAGCAAAAAATAAATAAATAAATAAATAAATAAATAAAATAAAAATGTAGGAAGAAAAAAAAGAGACTGTTTAATAACCAATTGACTTTTTTTTAACTGAACATATAACAAAGATTTCAGTAATATTGTAATAATGCATGAATTTAGGTGCACTAAACATCGTTAAAAAATATTAAATTATGTTGTTTAATCATTCAAAAAAAATTAAGAATAAAACTATGCAACCGTCAACAAATTACGCAATTAAAGTGGAAAGATTGCACGTAGACATTTTTTAGTCATCAAATTAAACAAAAAAGGGGACAGATAAATTACAATATTAAATCATAATAGGAATATTTTTGTACTTATTTAAAATTTATGAAAGGAAAAGTTTGCATTTTTCATAAAAGCTATAACCGTGACATAAATTTTGCGAAAAAAAAAAAGAAATAGCCACGAAAAGAGCGAGGTTCTTAAAACGCAGCCACAATAAACAAACTTAATATTTACATCAAGTTAATAACTGAATACATATACTACTTGATCTGACGTTTTCACACGTAATATTAAACAATTTGATTGTTTAATCTTTTATGAAGCACTACAAACAAGTTCAAATTAAATTTTGAAATTTAACAATAATTTTCTGAAATTTAAAATATTGCATAATAGAAAATCCTAAGAAACTTTTCTATAACATATTATTAAAAATATGATGAAAACGAAAATAACTTATTCATTTATTTTATACTAGCCGCCTGCGGCGACCAGCTGGTCCGCCTTTTTACGCCAGGGATGCCGCCTTCGGCGGCTGCTTGAACAATTTAGCGACGACATTAATCAATGTTTTTCTCTATAAATCAGTATTATTATTCTTTTTTTTTACGCCAATGTTGCCGCCATCGGCGGCTGCTTAAATTAATTTCGTGGCGGTGTCAATCTATATCTATCTATATCATTAATAATTTGAATAAAATATTTTCTAGATCTGTCTCCAGTTTCGTCGTTTGGAATATTTTTAAAGGAGGGGGAGGGAAGACACAAACGACGTACTCTTCATGCAAATTTTGTCGAATAATAACAAAAAGCACTTTCACTTTCATGTAAAAGCATTGTTTTTTCAAAGTCATGGTGTATGTGGGGGAGGAAGGGGGGCATTGACACCCAATGTGCAAGCAGCCACCTACGGCGGCTGTTTGGCTAACTTGTTATTTACCTTTTTACTTCAAGTTTGCCGTCTTCGGCGGTTGTTTAAATAAATTTGGCAGCAGTATTAATCAATTCATCTCTATCTTTTTTTTGTGCCATTCACATTTTTACGCCAAGATTGCCGCCTTCGGCGGCTATCTACCTTTACAATCTATCTCTACATTTTCTTATCCATCTCTATTTATTTTGACCTCCTCACCCATTTCCTAATAAAAACAAAGAACACTCAAAAAACCGCTTTTTTTCATTTAAGTAGAGCAAAAAAAAAAAAAGCTCAAATTCCCCGTAGTGTGCAAAAAGTAACGTTTGACAAAGATAAAAAAAAATCTCGCTGTTTTTATTGAATAAATGCGCACAACTATGAAATGTAACGTAATATAGATACAGCGAAAGGGCCAGCTTGGGGGGGGGGGATGGAAAAAGAAATAAATGCAATCCCTAAATAAAACAAAAAAAAAGGGAAAGAAAAAAAGCAAGCGCTGCCGAAAAAACACGTGGTCATCACGTCATAAAATGTAGAAGTAAGCTATATAGTAATAAAAAAAAAGATTAACATTGCTTGCGATTAAGATTCCATCGTAAATATCGAATCGAAACCCAAGTAGTGACGTCACAGGCATAAAAGATTGAAGAATGCTTTTTTCGACTGATGCGTGAAAGGACATGATGTGTTCAGCATTAAAAATATTGTAAAAAAAAACTATTGCGTATTTTTAAGAACTTTTTTCTTCTGAAGAGGGCGAAATGTTTTTACTATTACCAACTTAAATTTCAGAAATGAGGCTTTGATACTTCTCGCAGGATGATATTAGAAAAAAATAAAACCCAGGAAAACATGCAAATTAAAGGTTTTTTCAAAAATTCATAAAAAATACAAAAATTGCTCTATCTTCAAAATTTGTTTGTTCATCATATTTAAAATTAAATTTCCGATACTATAGTACCAAAAATATTTGTCTGGCGCGATTGGTTCGGGGTCTGTGAGGTTAAAAGTACAAAAAAGTGCTAAAAATCACATAAAACATTAAATAACTTTTTTTCTAATTAAAATATCAAAAATCGAAGCCCGAGGTGCACAACTTCAGCAAAAACTACACCTGTATACCAAATTTCATCTTTTTAGGCCTTACCGTTTTCCCGGGATGCGCGCCACACACACACACACACAAACATCCCTTTTTATTATATGTATAGATATATATATAAATAAAAATAGTTACTTACAACAGAAAAAAAAATCGATCGCTATTAATGATGCAAAAAACATGGCGCATTACGAAATATAGGTGAAACAAAAAAAATACGCAAGATGATATTTCTTGACCAAAATTAATAATCGCTAAATATTTAAGAAGTGCTTGAAACGATGAGGGTGGGTCAGGGGGGTCACCCTCTGATTTTGAAGTGACTCACAACTTTAAACCTCGGCCTCATTTTTTTAGTACAGAACCGCTACCACCAACGCCTCGGAAGAGTTTCTGAATCTACTTCAGCACTTTCGAAGAAAAAATTCAAAAGTCCCTTTGGTTTCCGAATTATGTTTCCATTCAAAACGTCTTTAATCAATTTCTGACAACAATAGATAAAGCTTGAAAAAAAAAATCTCTAATTTATGAATGGTGTTTGTTTTAAACAACTCAGAAGTACAAGTAGAGTTTAATTTCAGAAATTGTTTGATTTGGAGGAGGGGCACGCAAGTGTTCTCGGAAATAAAAAAAAATAATCGTAAAAAATAGAGTTCAAAATAATCATTAACATTGAGCCAGGAAAACCTTTTTAAAACATGCACCCGAGTTTGTTTTGACGTGCAGTGGCGGATTTAAACTATAGCAAATGTTGCAATTGCGCGAGAGGCACCATAACCATAGGGGAACCGTAGGAGTTACAAAAATGCTAATGATAAATGTTTTACAACTTCTGTGCTAGAGAAATAGGGCCCCAAAATGTATTTCGACGGGCCTCAAACTTGTAGCTCCGCCGAAGCAATACAGAAAGGACTGCATTAATGTGATTCATATTACAAATATCGAAAAATTAAAAATTACCGTCGTTTCAACTGGAATCGAACGAAATGAAACAAAACCGGTTTCGCCATCTGATATGTTTCCATGGTCTCCCATTCGGCAATATATCACCGAATGATCGTCATTCTGAGACGCTATATTAGTTGAGCATTGAAATAAGTAATTAATAGTTACAAAAAATGAGTAAATAGACTTTTTAGAACATCCGATCGAAAACAAAAAGTGAAGTTCACAACTAGAACGTACGCACACCCCACATGCGAAAATTTAGCCTTCTACAGTTTACCATTTTTGAGTTATGAACCATGAGAGATACGTACGTCCAGCCGCAAGAAACAACGCAACAATTAACTTATTTGGTACCTGAATGCAGTATTGAAAACTCTTTCAGGGGTGACTAAAATAAAAATTCATACTGAAATTTAAGTAAACAATTTTATATGAAGGTGATATAACTCCCTTTACTTTGTATTAAAAAGTAAACAAAGGTCCTTTTTTTTTCAAAAACATCGGCCAATTCCATCGGCTTTTCGATGTTTTTTAAGGCCGATGGGCCGATGTTTCCTGCAAGTTAGCATCGGCCGCCGATGCCGATGCCGATGGCTTAATTGTTGAACCATCGGCGCCGATGCATCGGCCTGGCCGATGCATCGGTCGAGTCCTAATATATATATATATATATATATATATATTAGGGTGGTCCTTATTTTTGAAGCTGTAGATATTTTACATGACGCCCCCCTCAATTTGTTTCATTATACAAATAAATAATCCATGCAAAATTTTAAGCCAATCCATGAATATTAACACGTGCCCCTAGGGCCCCCTTTTTTGAGTTTCGAAGAAAAAATTGCAGATTTTTTCATTTTTATGTAAAAAATATTCCTAGGTTTCATATTTAAAGTAATTTTGAACCTAAATAGATGTTTCTATTTCCAGACCAGCCATTCTCTCACTTTTATTCTGTAAAATTTTACATATTACATAGGGTACATGTACACCAATGGCCTGGGGACAGGCATAACGCTATTCGCGCTCGTTTCAAACCAAGCGGCTGGGGAACATTTCTTTCCACCAAGATGGACACAAGGGATTCTAAAGGCCATTAATTAATGGCCTAGGCTATTAATGAATGATTTTTGACAGCAACAAATTGCCTCCACTATGCTTTGGGGGTGTTGATTTAGAAAATTTTCTGCTTATGTTATAAGGTGTGGCAAAAAGGGTCACTAGGTTTCCATGCTATAAATATAAGTAATGACAATTATATTTTAGTTCGCTGTTCTTTAGTTATATACTTAAATGTTTATGCATTCTTATAATTTAAATTTTGAAAAATCCTCGATTACCCTACCATAAAAATAAACTCTATTTTCCATATCTAAAATATAAATTTAAAAGAATTCCAGATCGGAGTAATGTAAAAATCTAGTTTAAACTGTCTTCTATTTCAGTACATAATCCTTTATCATCATCAAATTCCTCTTGCAATTCACAAGATTTAGAAACCGAAATGGCTATCTATCCTAACCTGTTGAACCTTTTTTCTATATCTGATCTACCACAACTCAAAAAAGCTTGACAACTATTGATTTCTGCTCGCATTTCAACAATGTTAGACAAATGCCATATTAGGGGCAAAGATGCTGCTCATTTATTAACAGCCTATGTAGATGCATTAAATTTAAATCCAAATAACCTTATGATCAATCGTACATCCCTTAAGAGAGCAAGAGAAAATCTTCGAGAGGTAAAATCAGATTTCATGAATTTAAATTTAGATTTTTTAGTTATTCCTTGGGATACAAAGCTACATCCAGATGTAACTGGAAAGAAACGCCGATAGGCTTACCATGATAGCTTCAGGTCCCAATGTTGAACAGTTACTCAGAATTTCTGAGATATTTCTTCAGTTGTATATGATATCTTAGATGATTGTTGTTTATTGCAAACTGTTCAAGCTGTAGTGTTTTATACAGCGGCTTACAATACCGGCCGTATAAATTGCGCTTGTAATTTTTTAGAGCAAAAGCTGAACGGTGATATATTGCATTTGTATTGCTATCATCAGGCAATTGAAATCGTACTGCAGAGTGTTTTTAAAGAAGTTCTCGCCTTTCTTAGTTCTAGACTCGATATTCCATTATTTAAGCGCTTCAAAATTCAAAAAGTACACATACCACTTAAATTCTAAAAGAAGAATTTGATGACATATTATTGTTCGTAGAAAGCGGAATTAAGAAATATTACAGAGAATTCTCATAACGTGTAATAATATTTCTTGGTGAAGTCCTCCCTCCTACAGGGATATGTTTTCGGCAACCTGGAGCTTATTTGTGAGTCAGATGGGTGGCAAAAGGAATTTATTGTTTGAACATTTATATATTTAGGAAACAATTTAAATTGACTTTACATGAAGAAAATGCCCGTAAATACTGTTTTACAGTTAAATGTTTTATGAAGATATAGTTTTTCGCAGCAACCCATTCTAGGCCTTACAAAATGAAGACAAACATGCAGCAGAAGCAGTGATTGAAAAATTTATAAATCACTTATGGTACTTAGGGGATTAACTGTAGCTTCGTCCGTATTGGATGAAGGAATTAATTTTGAAGATAGGAAAAGACTACTTCAAAAAAATGCTTGCTGAATAAGAAGACGTGTCTGATGACGGTATAAAAAATTTCAGATAACAGTAGATGATTTGGAATACTTTCTTAGTAAAGATCTTCCTCTTTATAGAATCAATTACAAGTCAATAAAACTGTTTGATAAGTTACAAACACCAAAACATGTTTTCCTATTTGATCCTGATTCATGGCAAAATGAACGAAGCTATTTAAAGGGAAGAGATATCGTTAAAATGCTGAAAGTTGTGAATGATACAACTGAAAGAGGAGCACAATTAATCGAAGAATTTCACAATCAATTTACCAAATATGAGTCACAAAAGCAATTTGATATTTTACAGACGTCCAAGACTATCGGGAAAAAAATGCACACGATTGAGATCCATTGAGAAAAGCGTACGATTAAGGTAAAGTTTCTGAAGCACTATTTCATTCTTATTCAATGTAAAATCTTTAGACGATATGAAGTAATTGAAAAGATTAATTTTAGTGCTACCTCGCTGTAAAAATATTTTGCAAACATAGGAGAAACGATGTACGGGGTCTGAAGTAAAAACTCGAAGATTTGTGGGAAAATTATCAAAAGTGTTCAACGTCCTAGGGGCACGTGTTATTAGTGACCGATCAAGTTCAAATTTTGCACCGATTACTTTTTATTATAGTGTCACAAAACTAGGGGGCGTCACTTGTTGAATTCCGAAAAAAAAAATTTCGCATATAAATAAGGACCACCCTAATATATATATATATATATATATATATATATATATATATATATATATATATATATATATATATATATATATATATATATATATATATATATATATATATATATAATGAGGATTTGGTGATTTTCTTCTAGTAGACCTGTTTATAAAAAAGTAATCTGAAGGCTAAACTATAAATAGGAAATAATAATGTCAAATAGCACACATTGCAGATTACTGCAGATACATATTTCGGCGTTACAAGGATATTTTGTCGGATGTCTTTTCATCCGTTAGCTCATTTATCTTGCATTGCAAAGGCTTTCCTTGTAACGCCGAAACACGTGCCTGCAGTAATCTGCAATTTGTGCTATTTCGCTTTGTTATTTATTATTTTACTTTTTATGCACAAAGGTATTCATTTAACTTAATAAACAATGAGGTCTTTCCAGTGCGGCCTTTTGTCTAACCGCCAAATAACTTTCAGAGCAAAAATGTTCTAATCCCCTGGCATAGGGGTTCCACTTTCCATCAACATATGGGAAGGGAATGTTTAATTGGGATCATTAAATTCTGCTTAATAATTTTGAAAAAACTAAGTAACAATAAGACTAAAAAATATTTACTAAGTGATATTCAATGAAATTATTAAATTTAGTTTCCCACCAAACAAAATAAAAAGCAAAACATTAATAAATCACGATAAATAATGTGATTTGGTAATATCTTCTTCCCAACTTAAGGCTTTTTTTTCGCTTAATCTTTACAAAACAAAAATTCTATTATAAGTCAGTAAAGCACATCTAGTTGATTAAATTTTCAAAAAATGAATTTTACGTATGACGATTTTACGTATTTTAGCTCAAGTATGTTAATGGTCATGGAGCAAAGTTCAAATTGTTTGACAAATAAGGTTTTATGACACTGATAACAGAAAGTAATAAACTAAACTGGGCACCATAAATCATCATGCAGATTTAATTTGTGCAGCTAACGGAGGAGTATTTCAACTTCAAAATAAAACTGAAATATTTTCTGAAAGTGATTTTTATGTTCTGACTCATAATGAGGCTAAATGATTTTGAGAGTGCTGTTAATTGTAAATAAATATTTTAGCGCTGGATATTCTCCATCTCATTATTTTCAAGCAATTATGATTATGGTTTACGACTTGGCATCAGTCACATACTAGTATGGTTTCTTGGCTATATTTCATTCCTTTAGTCGACCATTTGAAATATTAACAGTGGGGTAAATTAGTATAAAGAGCACAAAATTGCGTCCTTGTTGAGTCTAGCACGCGTAAAAGCAGGCAAATTGACGGAGAGATTATTTGGGAGCTCAACTGGGATTATTCTTTGTTCTAGTTGAAAATGTGCCACTTGGGTTAATGCCCAAACCTCTGTGCAATCTTTGTTTGAATAATATTTTCGGTTAGTGGAGGTGAAGTTTGCTTTACTCACCGTTATTCACACAACGTGAGCACACTGAGTATTAATTAAACGTCCTTTTAATTTAAATATTGTAAGACACATATGGTGAAATTTCAGTAACAGCTAGGAGTATGAAGTTTTAGTTTACAAAGTAATTTTGAAAACCCCTTCAATTCATTTGAATATTAATTAGTACGAAAAAAATGACTTAGGAACAGTCAAAAAAGAACACATCTAATCACTGTGCTATTCTCCAAGTGAACCATTCGCAACTGCACATTTAGTTCACATAAATCAAAATATATAAATTGCATTTGCGAACTGTACTTGAACTAAAGTCATGAAACGGACAATAAATACATAATATTTATTTAACTGCCAAAGTTACTGTCCACAAGCGATGTCACGCTTTGAGGAAGGGAGCGGAGTCCGGCGAAATTGTGACAGTTAGTGACAAGGGGGAGGGAGAGGTTTACTAAAAGTGTGACTCATGCATTTGTTTATAACATTATGCTCGTGAAAAACAGCAGAATATATGCCAAAGGAGGGAGGGGTAAGGCGAAGTGTGAAACTTTATGACACGAGGAAAGGGGAGGGGAGTCAAATTTGAAAAAGTGTGACATTATTTGAGTCAGTGAGAAGCAAAGGGATGTATAAGTGCCAAAACTAAAAATTTCGAGATATCTGGTGCAAATGTTAGGAGAACCTCTTCTCTGTTATGGGGCAAGAGATGGTACAAGTAACTCTGGTAGAGCTACTATAGAGCAATATTTAGAAAAGCATTCAATGGAGGCCTACCTAGGATCTGATATTTAAACGCGTTTTACTCATAACTTGTAAATGTCCACTTACATCCCTTTGCTTCTCACTGCCTAATTTGTAGACAGTTCCGAAGTGCAATGTGAATGCAATTTTTGTTTTTAAATTAATTATTGTGCATCAAATTTTTCTAAATGCCGTTATAATTTTCACTTGTAATGTGATTACATTTGGAATTATCTTTTATTAAATGTATGTACAAGCTTTTGTTTATATAAAAAAATCTTTTCTGGAGCTATACGGATACGGAAAGTAAGTATTCAAAATTGAGTGGAAGGAAGGGTTCAGTTTGTCGCTTTTAGCCAACGTTGATATTTTTTAACCTTTTAACGGGAAAAAGGTAAAAAATAGCAAACTAAGAAGTAAAATCACGAAAATATTTTCAATAAGCTATAAAAAATGTCACTAAAAAGAAAAAGAAAAATTTTCAAACAGGCAAATTAACAAATTCTTTTGCTACAAAGATATTATCGCAGTCTTGGTGTAAAATATTAATTGTTTAAACATTTAAATAATAATTAAAAAAAGCAGTCAGTTTTCTAATAAAATGCCACAGAGCTGACCAGTAATTTTGAATTTTTCCAAATTGAAGGGGGGGGGGGGAGATATAAACTCAATGCAAACTGTATTGAAAAACAATAGAAACCAGCGCTACTCATATGTAAATGCCTTAATTTCTCAAAGCCATGGAGCAATCGCCCCTTCCTGACCTCTCAAATTACGGATCTGCATAGTTATTTGTTGTATTTAGAAAAGTAAAAGATCACTTATGGATGGTTTTATGCCAGAGTGAACTATATGATTTTTTAAAGTTCCGTTTAATATGTAAATATGCTGCGAATGTTGCTTTCTGTCTTAAATTAATTAAATATAAACATGTCAACTATTACTTGGCAGTACTTGCTTTCCTAGTTTATAAAATACAAATATGTTTTATGCGTATTTTTTCTGTTTTAAACTTTGAATCTTTTCAATGAAAAATAAACAATATGGATGATCTTTCACTCTGGCATAAAACTATCCATTTCAAAGTGATGCAGTTTTCTTAAATTTTAATGTGGAATTCCGGTAAATGCTAATGGGGCAATTAATTGCTGTAACTGTTAACCCCTTTTTTAATGAGTACGGGACAGATGCCCCTAAGTTTTTTTCTTTCGAATTATAAAGTTCAATAGTTTATTTTTACATATTTTCTCTGTTATTCAATCATCAGAAGTAAAAAAAAATGTTTAAAAGAATACTCTGTAATATAATATCTACTTATTTAAAAGCATCGCAAATGAAATGCGTCTGCATTCAAAGTGTCATGCTTCTGATTAAATTGAAAAACCAACGTAAATAAAGCACAAATCAACACAAAAGGAGAGCATATAGCTATTTCAAGGCTACAATGGAGCCTCTTGATCCGTGCAAAAAATTCAACACACAACCAGAAAGTCGTGGAACTTTCTGGTTGTTTTTTGACTTTTTTGCACTGATGAAGAGACTCTATTGTAGCCTTTAAATAGCTATACGTCGCATTTTTGTGTTAATTTGTGTTTTATTTACGTTGGTTTTTTCAATTTAATCATATTGTAGAACAAAGCTTATTTAATTTTTTTTCAAGATTGCGTTTTAGTTGAAGGTTAAATGCATAATGTCAATAATTATTTAAATATTTCTGAGTTGGATAGTAAATTGGTGAAATTTTGGAAAATAGCTGCATCTTTTCATCCCCCAACGGATCATATAGACACATGTTCATACAGATATATACAAAATGTACTGATCCAATTTTTGCAAAATTTGACATACATGCAAGAAACGTCGTCATTTAATAGTTTTATGAAAAAAATTCTTCATACGTTCCCGGAAAAGGTTAAATTGGAATGTATTTATATGTTTATATAGAAAAAAAGAAAGGAATTCTTTTTTGAAAATTAATTACAGTCATTCTTTTACTATAAACATAAGACTATTTCACTTGATAAATAACTCAAATAAAATATTTGTACCAGGTCAAAAAATTATTTCCGATTCGGAAGAAATTTCTGAGCATCAATGACTTTCCGTGCTTAGTTTTGGTTGATTTGGCTACCTGCAAAAGTAATGGTGCCATAAATATTGGATCTGAAACTGAGGTTTTGTACGACGTTGATCAAAAATGCTAAACAAGAGAAAAAACATAAAAAAAGAATAATTTTACGAGTTTCCGATGCCGTTATTTTGATTTGTGGTTTGGAGAGTCTTACTTGGCCATTTGCCCATGAATACTCAAAGAGTGATTTATTTATTTATTTTTTATGCTCTTATTATTATTTTGATTTATTCATTTGACAAGTTGCCTAGTGACTGTTCGAGTAAATTTTGGGAGAATAAATAGCAGCCTTTTTGAAATGATTATAATTTATTTTACCTACATTTAGCTATTTGCTCTCCTCTGTGCACATTAGAATATAAATGGTTAAAGTTTCCTTCCATGAAGCTTTGCAAAAAAATAAGGGACGCTGAAGAGTAAAAATGAGATGAATCAGTTTTTGTGACAAAAAGATGAAATTTGATTCCCGTTATTAATATCTGTGAAAATTAAATAGATTTTTCTTTTCAGCTTTGAAAAGTTTAAGGAAAAGAGGTTTAATGCAGAAAATATTTAAAAAAAAATCTAATAATATTATTTTATCAACATTTTTATTAGCTCTTCAAATAATTCTAACGTTAGTGCCGAAGGGAGAGATTTATTTAAAAGGCCCCCTCCACAGCCCTACTTTTCCCTGTGGTAAAAGTAGGGCTGTGGAGTCGGAGTCGAAGAGTCAGAGTCGGACTGATTTTGGGGTAAAGAAGTCGGAGTCGGAGTCGTTCAAAAACAGGCCGACTCCGACTCCGGGTTTCTTTTTTTCTTTAATTTTCTCTGACTCTCCTTGCAATTTTTAAAAAGCTGACGACCGATTAATTTGATTACATGTATAAAGGCCTACTAATTAGAAAATAACTGCCATTGTGGCAACCAGCTGGCCTATTTGTTTAGCGAACTTTCTGTAAGAGCTACCTACGCCGCAGGCTCCTAGTTTGCATATTTTAAAACTTTATTTATCTTAAAGCAACTGTCAGCAAACAGTTTTGTTGCCTACCATTTTCTAAGTAATCACTTTCATATGAGAATAATGATATATCTTTTACCGCGATCTCACTAGTCAATTAAAAATAGTAAAAGGAATGTATCGCTTGAACAAGTCGGAAAACTTCTGACGGTGCTTGGTAAATTCAAATAAGTGCTGGCACGAAAGCACCAATCTAAAATATAAATTTTTTTTTTCAATCTAAAGACTTTATCTAAGAGAAAGCTTGGTTATCATTTAAAACTACAAAATAAAATCGGTACATGATTTATTAGTTACAACACTCAAGAATTATTGTAGTTAATCCTAAAATCTTCATATTGAAGTTAATTCTAAAGCTGCCAATAAAATTAAAATTGAGCCAAGATATGTAGGTACAGTAAACGCTATTCGTACAAAGCTGTATACCGCCGCACTTTGTGCAAAATTTGCTCCAGACGTACATGTGTCTGACCTCTCCTCGCAATATAGTGCAATGTTTTAGTTGAAATTTTTTAGATGAAATTTAAGATTTATTGTTGGGGAAATTTTTCAGAATTAAAGTATTTCAATTTTTACAGACTCTGAAATTAAGATGAGGTGTCACTCACCAGATGAGTGTCATCCGGGAGGAGGCGAGGGATCTCCCCTCTCAAGAAATTTTTTTTGACCTAGCAAAGAAGTTTTTTTTTTCTTTTTTCTCTCAAGTTACAGCTTTGAAAAATTGAAAGCACAGGATTTGATCCACATCTATTTGTTAAACATTAAAGGGGAGCAATTAATCCTTTACAATTTTTTGAAAAGGGGATTTTTAAGTAATCTCACTTTAGAAATCGCAACTATTGGATAATTTGATTTTCAAATTGAACTTCTAACGTTGTATGCATCTTAGGTTTACAAAAAAATACAACGCGAAAATTTTATTAAAAGGAATTGATATTTCAATCTGTCTTTGGGGAGGGCTTTCCTCCCTTTTCATGAGGGGAGGGGATTTGGAAATCTCAAATTAATTAATTAATTAAAAAGCCGGAGTCGGAGTCGGACGTTTCAAAATTCCGGAGTCGGAGTAGGAGTCGGCCATTTTTCTTCCGACTCCGCAGCCCTGGGTAAAAGTTGATAGAAGAAACTACTATTTAAGAATGATTTTTTATCATCAAAATATGAAGAAAACTATCCAGTCTCCAGTCTGAATATATCCTCATTTTTTTTTGTTCGAAACAAAAATACAAATATTAATTCAAATCGAAGTATATTTTCCCACAGAAAAATATTGACAAATATAAGAGATTGATTGATTGATTGATTTATTAAGTTGAGAGCACTATATCTTTCAGATGAAACAAAATGCTTCAGATGATTTTATTTTTGATATCAATGTCTGTTGAAGCATAAAAGTTTTATTTTTATTCTAAATTATTATTTTGTATTTTTGTTTTGGCAAATTAAAATTAAAATAATTTTATTCCGGAAGAAATTAACAATTTTTTGCCTCGTGCCATATGTGGCCGAAATTTTGTTTGGTGAATTTTAGAATTTTGTTTGGTAAAAATTAAAAAAAAAAAAAAATTGAATTTTGACATATGGAATTCAAATTATGTTTTTCGCAATCACAAGTGTGTGTGTATGTAGCCGTGTGTGTTTATGTGTGTGTGGGGGGGCTGTGTGTTTGTGTGTAGGGGGTATGTGTATGTGTGTGTGGGCATGTGTGTTTGTGTCTGTGTGCAGGTATGAGTGTATGAGTGTGTGGATAGTTGTGTGTATAAGTGTTTGTGTGTGGGGGGGGGGGGGAATTTGTATGTGGTGTGTAGGCATATGTGTTTGTGTCTGTGTGCTGGCATGAGTGTGTGTGTATGTGTAGGTGTCTGTATGTATGTGTGTGTATGTGTTTGTGTATGTGTGTAGGTGTGTGTATGTGTTTGTTTGTACGTGCGTGTATGTATGCGTGTAAATGTAGGATATCGACGCAACCTGGAGATGGCTTTCGCTAGAGGAGCAGCATCGTGAGGAGTCGGTCAACGGTGGTGCTGCAGAGGGTGCTGGTAAGAAAATAAAATGATAGCACATCAAAACAGTCAAATAAAAGCAATAAGCAATCGTGATTGCTCAAAAAAAAAAAAAAAAAAAATATTGGAAGAAACTAACAATTTGATGCCTCGTGGCATATGCGGTTGAGCTCATGTCTACTGTGGCACAGACGTGGGTTCGAATGTCAGCAAGTGCATGATTATTTATTGTTCGATATTGCACTTCCAATCGTGTTCTAATAGTTCAAAGCCATCTTAAGGCTGTAATCCCCCATTCGATTGTAAGATGCTCGATAAGATGAACCTAAAATGTGAATAAGAAATCGGCAGTCTAGAGGAAACGTCTTGGTAATTGGTCTAATACAGAAAGTATGAAAATTAATATATATATTTTTTAATTTCAATATTATCTACTTAAAACTTGGTGCTTTTTTAAATTTGTTCTAAATTTTACTTACTTTTTTTTGATTAGCTATTTTGTAACTTAAGTACATTTAGATATAAAATAATTTACATTCGGGAAATGTTTTGCCCAACATTTATTTTGTACTCCTACATTTACAATTAGTGTGGTGAAAGAAAGTCAAATGCAAAAAGATAGTAGAAAATTTTAAGTTGCTGATCAAATTAGCACCACGGAAATTGAGTAACACCACTATCATTCTCACCTAGCAGTTCAAGATAGTGGACAATTTTTGCGCGCTCCAAGTCGCCAATGTATTTTAGTATTTCTTTTTCTTCTTTTTTTTTACTCTTCGCAATTGGTATTTTCAATCGAGCAACTAAAGGGGACCTGAAATACATGCTTATTTCGAATTATAAAAGTTTGTCTTACATCCAGAGGCACTAGAGATGAGTTCGGGCTTATTTTTGAGAGCCCTGGCCCGCCCAAGCCCGAAAACTTGTAACCGAGCCCGCTCGAGCTTCCCGAGCTTAGCTGATATTGTCTCGGACCAAAATCTGAGCACGCCCCCCGAGCCTGAAGGAAACTTTCTTGTATCAAAAACCGAGCCTTCTACAGTCTGATCTCTCTGTTAATGAAAAATTTTATGTCAAATGTTCTTCATTAACAGAAGTTTCGAAATCTTTTCAAAATGCTCCACTTGAAATGCATTACTGTATGATATATTGCAATAGTAATCGCAAAAAAATAAATAAATAAATAAATAAATAAATAAATAAGCGTTCATTTATTTTCTGTTTTTTTTTTGGTTAAATTTTCTCATTGATTGAACTGATTTAAATGTTTCTTTCATTTTCTCACAGTAGGAAAATATTTATTACTTTGAATTTGTTTGGAGATTGACGACTGAATATCTTAGCTTGAATCCGAGCCCACCCGAGCCCGAAACCTATTTTTGGTTCTAGAGCCCGAGCCAGTTTGGCTGTGCCCGTCTCATCTTTAAGGGGCACCCCGATGGGAGATGGCCGTGACCTCTAAAAAAATTCCTCATTCGGTAAATTTTGTCTGACCATTCGGTAAAATTTGGATTTCTATTCGGCAAAACTATCATCTTAAAATACACCACCAGCTCAGTTATTCCATCCGAGGACTGCAGTTTCGTGCTTTTTAGCACTCATCAGCCCGGAATAGGAATCACATGAGCTGGAGGCGAAAAATCTCTTAAGGGAGCCAAGAGAGCCAAACAAACTGGTAGCTAATGCAGAATTAGCAAACCAGATGAGCGACCGCAGCAATGGTGCGGTTCAACTCAAAGATTGATGTCAAAACTAAGGTATTTAAAAAGGGGATATCCAAGCTAAGGTATAAATACCTTAGCTTTGACATCAATCTTTGAGTTGAACCGCACCATTGCTGCGGTCGCTCATCTGGTTTGCTAATTTTGCATTAGCTACCAGTTTGTTTGGCTCTCTTGGTTCCCTTAAGAGATTTTTCGCCTCCAGCTCATGTGATTCCTATTCCGGGCTGATAAGTGCTAACAAGCACGAAATTGCAGTCCTCGGATGGAATAACTGAGCTGGCGGTGTATATTAAGTATTTCTGCCTTAGCCCTTGCTTTAGGGCGGTAACTTGCTACAAAAAAAACTATCATCATTCGGCAAAATTTGGAGTCGCGTTTTGCAAGTTGAGAATCTCAGCCTTCCAAAAAATATTAAGTTCTCGAGGTGCTTCTACTTACATCACAATTATTTTAACCCTACCCGTCTTTTTAGGAATCATTTCAGAATATTTTATAAATCGAATCAATCAGAAAATAAGTAAACTAGCGTGATTATTTCTTTTAGATTTTTGTTGAGCAACATAAGATAGCTGTCCAGACGGAAACTAATCTTGCTGTCAAGCGACAAGTGAAAATGTACACTGCAAATAAACTTGCAAAACTTGGAACACTTTGTTTCAGAAAAAGTGATCCTAATACGTGAAAGTGCAATATGACGTGTTCTGAATAAGCTCCGACAGAAGGAAAATGTTTCAAAAGTGTTCCGAATGTGTTCTGGATACTGAACCTCGTTTGCCAACACACGAGTCCAGACAACAGATGGTTCGTCAACAAATTTGAACGCATATTTGCGCACACTTGTAAAATCATTGCCTTCTTTGCTGCAACGAAAATGGCTACATAAAGATTGGTTGGTTGTGCTATATACTGTATGTACACACTATTAAAACATGCTGTTATTTTTACTGCAAATTTTGTTCAACCCCCCTCACTCATAAATTTAATTGAAAGAACTTTGTGCTACGAAATTGTTACGTATTTCATCACGTGTGCCAAATTCTGCGAAGCTACGCAGGAAGTATTAGTAAACATTGATGTCGATTTCAGAATTTTCATCATTAACTGTTTTGGTGTGGTTTGGAATATTTTTAATGCAAGTTACTTATTTCCATTACTATTCATTACATTATGCTTAAGCATTTGAAATTTGGCCTAGCACTCGAAGATCGTTGAGCTCCATATTTTGTGTACACTATGCGTTAGCATTTGTACATTAAGCACTTATACATCTCTAAGCATTCACATTTTATCTTAAATAAACTTTTATTCATGATACTGTTTAAGTTGTAGAAGAATCTAAAACACAAAATTTAAAAATTATACAATAGTAATCCTGATGTTTGGCCATCAATTATGCTAGGAACAAGGATCCGTAACCTTTATTATTATTTGTACATTTTAAAAAATTATGAAAAATGAGTGTCACAATTAAGTTTAACACAAATGCATAACAAAGCAAAAAATGATATTTAAATTTCTACTCTGAGCTCGAAATATATGCAAAAAGTTATATCAGCTATCTTGATCTGATTTCTGAAACTACTAAAGCTAATATAGGCTTGTATAAATGTATGTGTGTGTCTCAGTATATATATCGGGCCTGGAATTGTTAAAAAATAGGACTTGGGAAAAAAAGTTTAAAACCACTGGTTTAGAAGATAATTCTGAGAAATTTACCTTTTTATGTCTTAGTTAAATCAATTTTTCAATTTGCTGTTCGATATGTTAATAAAAAATTTTATATTTTGAAAAATGACCATGTTCTATTTATAAAAAAAATGTACAACTTGATGAATTAAAATTAAAAAACATATGATGAAGATTTTGACGAAAAACGTGTAATTATTTTATAAGTAAAAAGTGAATTCTGTTGCAGTTATTAAAGAAATATTTCAATAATATACATATATTTCAAGCAATCAATTAAACAATATAAAAGAGAGGCTCAGAGAGCCACACACTGGAATACTTGGAATTTTCAGGGCTTTTAATTAAAAAACTCTGATTTTAGATTTAATAACGCAAATTTAGGTCATTTTTTTAATGTTCGGGCAAAGGTGTAGGGATACCTTCCCGAGATATTTGTTGAAGATGATGTTTTGAAAATAACGTTTGAGCTGTCTTTGGGCTATGTAAATGTGAGAAAACGAAGGGGGGGGGGGGTGGTTTTCTAGAAAACTGAATTAAACTGGAGTTTTAAAATTGCAATTTTAGATGAGTCTTTAGTAAACTATGAGGGTAAGAGTTTTCATGAATGATCCCCTTCGAAAACAACTCAGAGATAAAGAATTAAGAACATCTTTAGGGGACTTAAGGGGATATCCAACCTCAATGTTTAATTTTAAAAATGCAGTTTTAAGTTGAATTTAAAGGCGTTAGAGGAAGTAGACTCAGATAATCTCGCCGTAAATTAAAAAAAAAAAAAACTGATATCTTTAAAACATTTCAGCTATATTTGATGATAAAAGTGAAGGGAGGGGGGGGGGGCTCCTAATTCTAGAAAAATATTATCCAAGAGAATTTAGTGTATATAAAAATGATATATATTATTTGTGTTCAACTAATAATGTTTATAAATGTAAAATAGCTTTTATAAATTAATTTTTATAGAATTTTGCAATAGAATCGACCGGCATGTAAAAACGAAGATTCTGCAATACAATTGTCCGGAAATGTGATGTAAGTTTTAAAATCTATATAAATAAATTAATTTAAATGACTGTTTAGCAGTAAAACTGTAAATGATTTCGTTTTCCGATGCGTTTCAAGGTTTCCTTTTATTGAAAAGAAATGAGCACAATTCTATTTAAGCTCGAGTTATGTAAGACTTTTTACTGATGTCGTTTGTATTTAAATTTCCAGACATTTGAAACCGAAATTTATTTATTTTTTTCGTATTTGGAAAAGCCTTGAAACACTGAACCTTGCACAATAAATAAAATTTGACGTTTGACCGAAACAAAATAAGTCTAAGTTGACAGCACTCAATTAATTAAACTTTTGCTCAAAGACGATGAGGATTCCGCAATACAACTTCCAGCAATGTGGTGTAAATTTTAAAATGTGTTTTTATGTCAATTAGGTTAATGAAAAAAATATTTTGTTTTACGACTAGATGTGTTTAATAAACTGCAAAATAAGGAGCTCAGAGGTTTTAAGTGAGGCAGTTTAAAATGTAAATTAAATACGTGTTTAAATTTTTAGCTTCATTTGGGAAATTATTTCTTCCTTGAGACAATTTACCTTTTTAAAAAGCACTCTGTATTTCAAAGTATAAATTTCTTTAACTCGTGTTTTTATTTAAAGAAAATCGCACTATTGAAAAAATTCAAGTACAACTGAAACTTTTTAAATTGGAGTGGCACATTCAACTCAAACAGAATTCGATCCAATCGAATACGATTGTATCTACCAATAACACAGCCAAAAATTTGCATTGCCTCATCCAGTTGAAATTCCTCACACGCTACTGGAAGATAGCATTCCATCGAATTGAACACAATCGAGTTGAATATGCCATTAAAGGAAAGCAAGTTACGTTGAATAACTTTTAAGCAACCTAATAATCGGATTTTCACAAAATTTTATTCCAGAAGTAATTTTTTCAAAAAAAAAAAAAAAATCATACTGAAATAACAAATTAGAGACAGTACGTAGTGAAATATTAGTCGCTCAATTTGTGACCAAGTGGTCGTCCATTCAGAACATCATTTCAGGGGCACATTCAACCTATCATAATTGATGATTCGATTCGAACGAATTCTATCAATCTAATCTATCTATTTCTATCAACTAATCCAAACTTATGTGTAGTTTAGTGTAGACTTTTGACTCTCAAACAAGCTATACAGTGTAATAAATGAGATTGAGGTCTAGCAAGTTCAGCGTCTACTTTAAAGACAGTATATCAAAAACAATGCGTCTTGCATCACTCTTGTCATTTTGGCCTTATGAACGGGTGTGGAGTTAAATTGAAATGTCCAGTCTGCATTGTTGTGCTGAAGGGCTCTTAGGTCCACAAAAGTACAACAGCTTCTAAAATGTCCTTCTGGTACACTTTTTGTTCATTTTATGGCCCTCATCCATAAAAAAAACCAGAGGTTTTTTTTGTCGCTTGTTCTGATTCCATCACAGACAAAACCTTACTCCGGATTTTGGCGATGTTTAACATTTTCTAAAGTGCTCTGAGTGTCTACAGACCAAATCCTATTGCTCTGAGGATTATGAGCTGGTTGAACGGTAAATCAGTGAAAGGTAGCTCTTCCAGCGTGGGCTTGCGGCCCGTCTCAAATGTTGCTGGTATCTTTGGAGTCATACGAATGCCTGAACTTTTTGAAACACGTAAAGCTCGTTTCAGCTGTTTTTGCCTTAAGTCGCACTTGGGATTGATCTCGTGAAAACCCAAGGATTTCCTCGAACTCACTTTTGGATGACCTGACGATTAAGTGAAAAGTTCACTGTTCGTTTTTCCGGACATCGACTATCATTTCCAAGCCATTTAAGGCGGCATACCGCATCAAATACTGTTTTACCGAGGCACAACAAGCAAACGAACTGTCGTTCTACTTAGTTAAGAATTTTTAAAATAGCAGGGCCTTTGCTTACAATTGTAAGAAAACCATAAAATAATACATAAACTTGGAGATATATTGAAAATTATTTTCTAATAAAGTGAGAGACAAAAATAAATAAGACACTCATTAAAATGAAATTACTTTACTTGATGATCTTTGTCCGAGGTTTTTTTTTTCCCTCGCCTCACCCTTTATACTGCCATGCTAAACACAAAAGTGGAATCTGCATCAGAGCTCAAGCTGAGATATTGTGTTCTAAAGTTTGGCTCTTCCATATATTTGATTCAGATGTCTTTTTTTTTTCCAGAATTAAAAAAAAAAAGTTCCTGATCAAATAAATGATCCTAAAGCATTTTATTTATGCAGTAAAATACGAAATAGAGACAAACTTGGTTCTAAGAACTTAGTTTTGTTTAAAAGTGCAGGTAAGACTACTTTTACTACTGTGCTTAGCACGGCCGTATGTATTAACTGAAACTCCTGTTTAAGTTTTGGTTCAGCTTTAGAAACCATTACGCAGTTTTGGTTAGGAGTTTTTGTTGGAAAGAAAAAGAAAAACCAGTTTAATTTCGATTTGGACTTAGACTGGATTGGAAAAAATCGAAACTCAATAGCTTTCATTTTCAGACAGTAAAGTTATACAAGTAAGGAAGGGGAATCCATTTTATTTTTCTTTCAAACAATATGAATCATGTTTGGAAGTCAAAAATTACAATTATTATTTCATGTTTTAAAGGCAATCTAAAATAGAAAACGTAATTGTTATGATTAGACACACCTTACCCAATATTATTGGTTGAACGACGACTTGACTTATTTCTCGTATTTGGCAAAGAAAGCTCTCAGTTATAAAACACAAGTTTTTTTCCCCCAATTAAACTTATCTTTATGTGTATTTCTCTCAAGAAGAAAAAGAAGATGTGTGGATTGCATATATGTATTTTTTAATTTTTAACCCTTTATATGTTCCAAGAAAAACAGAGCAATTATTAAGAAACCAGTATTTTTACTCATAAAAAATCAACTTTTCCATTTTTTCCAATTTTTTTCGGAAAAAAACCGGTAAATAACCGTTTTTTTCCACCATTTGAAAATTTCTGGATATTTTACATCTCTAGTACACATAGTCGTAAAATAGTTACGGTAACTTTTTACTCAACATCATTCGTTCGTTTTAGCTTGAGAACCAAGATAGTGCCATCTAAAAACTGACGACACAATCCTACGATCACCACCAACTTGTCTAATGGGATTTGCACCACAATAAAACTCTACTATCAGACCTTATCACCCGGAATCGCGACTCATCTGACCAGAATATCTTTACCAGTCATCGAAAGTTTAACCGATAGACTCAACATCCCTCTTCACCTGACCATCCAAAACAACATCTACGTCACAAGCGCTGATAATCTCCTAATTACACAAATGAAATAACAATTCGTAAAAAGTTCGAAGAACATTTTATTTTATAGAATTTGAAAGAGTCTTTTAGTTTTTCAAAAGCTTTGTATAAACTCACTAAATCAGTTGCAATTTTCATTCAAATTGCCCATATGAAATAACAATTCTTAAAAAGTCCAAAGAAATTTTATTTTATATAATTTAATTCATTGCACATTTTATGTCTCATTAAGTTTAACAGGAAATGAAATACATTTCCAATAAAATTACATTATCTTACACATGAAGAATTAACTCTTTCAAGAAAAAAATTAATTAAGAGCAACATTTGTTTTCTTTGTTCAATGTGTTTTGGACTTTTAACTAGGGCTTAGTGAAGAAAGGTACTCTACACCTCAAAGTGCACGGAGTAGACAGCTTTTTTATACATTAGACAGTTATGAAATATGTAAATTTTTAAAAATGTTTGTAATGTTGGAACTTTGAAAATATTTCGCCCTTTCCATAATCCGCGAGGGGGCGCCCCTTGGTATGGTGATCGCTTGTTCTTTCCTGGACCCCTGACAGCCGATCAATCGGTCACTCCAGCGTCTCTCCGCAACCCGGATGGATAGCCGACGGGAGAGCTGGCTCTCCCTTCCATACAGGATTTAAAGCGAGCGATGGCTGGATTTCGAACCCACGAGCAGTGAAAGGGAAGGAACCGACGCGCTTTTTTCCTGTTTTATTTTATACGGTTCTAGTGGCCGTTCTTTTCTTTGGTTGGATAACGGAGCTCCCGAAGCGATGGCCCTGGCTGCGAATGGTGAGTATAGAGAGAAAAATATATTATCTATTTTTTCTCCCCTTTCCTCATCCCTGCGCTAGGTCTTCTTCTCTACGCGGTTATCTTTCGCCGCGGAAAAGCCCTTCTTGGCTAAATGCGGGTTTTGGAGAAATCACTACACATATGCGATATTTGGAAAGCGCATTATTTTTGCAAAAAAATTTTCATGACTTATTATTCTTTGTGAAAAATGCACGCAAAAATTATTGCATGAATTTTTTCCGTATAAACTCTATTTTACATTTTGTCAAAAATAATTGCAGTGAATGGGACGAACTAATCCTGATAACCCAGGAGATTCATGGATCCCGTTCACTGCAACTATACACATTCTTTTTCTCTAAAAACGCACATAATAAGTAACGCATGAATTTTTTTCCCTATAAGCTATAATATAAAATTTGTCAAAAATATGAGAATAATTGCAGTGAATAGGATGAATGAATGCAATTACATCCAATTTTTTTTTTCGAAAAATGGCGCGTAATATGTAGGTAATGCATGAATTTTTCCGCACAAACTCAATTTTGTAAAAAATATTTGAAAAATTTCAGTGAATGGGATGAATGAATAATGATTACCCCCCCCCCCCACACACAGTGCATCAAAGTAAAGAACTCATATATTTAGCAATGCATCGAGAGTGTTTTGTGAATGACTAATGTTTCTTGCATTTACTTAAACTATCAATAGGAGTATCGTTTACTGAAAAAACCGTAGAAAATGGTTTTCTTATTTAAAGTTTCTATGTTTGTGTTTTATATTTTTCTTATACATACTCTATTTTTCAAAAAAAAAAAAAAAAGAATCTCAGTGGATGGGATAAAGGAATATTTTTCTTCTGTCCATCAACATAAAAAAAAAAAAAACATATACTTAGCAATGTATCGAGAGTATTTTGTGAATTACTAATTTTTCCTGCATCTATTTAAACAGTCAATAGGAGTATGAACGGCTGAAAGAAACGCATACAAATCTTTCCTTATTTATTTGTTTATTTATCATTATTATTATTATTATTATTACTATTATTGTTTTGCGATTTACGTTTTTTCCATAATGCTCTATTTTTCAAAAAAAAAGTTACATCTGAATGAGTATGATGAATGAACAATTTTCAGAAATGCACCGAGGATGCTTTTGAAATACTAATTTTTCTTGCATTTAATTTAACTATTGATAGGAGAATGAATGTGAGTATGTGTCGCATCAAAATATTTCATTTATTTAAAGTTTTTGGTTTACGATTGAGAAGTGCAGTATTAACATCTTGAAAAAGTTTGTTTGAAAATTGTATGCCTAAGCAGCCTTTTTAGTAATGAGTGAATGAATGCAGTGAACAAAATATTGTTACATCGCTTGGATTTCACTGACTAATACCTAAAAAGGCGAGTGTGCTTTCTTAATTAGTAATTTCTCTTGCATGCGTTCAATAAAAAATTTAAGAGAAGATTAAAGGAAAAATATAAAACTGTTGCACATAAATATTCTTAGATTTAAAGCTTTTTACTTTTGATATGTTTGTGTATATAGGCAGTACTCATATTTCACATAAGAGTATTTGAACCATGTCTGCTTAAAAGTTTAATAACTAAAAAGGTAAAACATGTTCTGCAGTTTCTCATAAGCAATAAAAAAGTGTTATATTATGCAATCTTATTATAGAATGAAAAAAAAAAAAAAAACCAACAAATAAGTAAAATGCATAAAATACTAAATGTACCTTGCTATTGGCTTTTAAGCTAAAAGGAAAAAAACCTGCATTGCCGTATGCAACTTAACAAGATTGATACCAAATTGTGTGTTCATAGACTGATTTTACACCAAAATTAACTTATTTAATATCCGTTTACATCCCTAATCAATCATTAGTTCTGTGTTTAGTGGACTGATACTGAAAGATAATATGAGTAGGGGAATGTAGGGCAAAGTGAAATGATGAATATTTTATACAGCTTGCAGTGCCACCATTGTGGCAAAATTTTAACCATGTTATTAAACAGGTAGTTGGACGCACTAAAAAAAAAAATAGTTTCCTCTAAATACCAAGGTAAATGATAATGCAAGCCATTTTCAAAATTTGCTACTCATATTGAATATTTCAGGGCACGTCTAAAAAAAATGTTTTTCTAATTTTGAAATTATAAATTTCTTGCTATTAACATTTCAAGTAATAGTTGAGTTCGACACTTATGTTTAGCGCAGTACTTATCTGTTTAATATTAGGTAGGGTAGACCAGGGCCCATTTACAAGGATTTTTTTCAATGAATTTTCTAATTTTTATGTTTGAACCTAGAAAGTTTTAGACATTGTGGTTTTATGGAACAGTTAATGATGTCAAAATTTGTATATTCAGTTGTTGCTCGACTTGTGTTTTTAACAGTAAAAAGAATTTTTTTGAGTCGAAGTCGGTTGCGTAAACTTGCCCTGAACACGGGGAAAGTTTACGCATCGAGTGAGGCACGTTCACGCATATTTAAATTGATACCAAATAGTAAGTGAACTAGATATTTAACCAAATTTAAACATTTTATTTCTTTTAAAACACTTTAAAAATAAGAAAACACAAATAATTAATTAAAGATCATTTTATAGGCTAAAATCAAAGACCTTATTGCTAATTAAAAACGGAAACTATTTAGTCATCTTCTTCATCATTGTTAGATTTTACTAGCAAAAATAAATAATTTTTTTTCGCACACTTGTCATGGAACTGCGTTTTGACATCTAAGACGTTGAAGCCTGTCTTGTCCTTTTTTCGATTGGTTGTGTACTTTCAAACAATAGATGCGAGCGCAATTCTCTACTTAGTAAACAGAATCGTTCATTAATTTCCTTTTTACAGAGTGTTCTGAGCATCCTTGTTTTTTTTTCCTTTCTTGGTTCTTAAGCTTTGGTCTTACTTTTTCAAATGGTCTCAGTTGGGGTAGTACATATGTGACGATGTGGAAGTCCTACTGGAAAAAATACTTGGAGTATCGATAAGCTTTTTAGTTATTTTAACATCTAACGTGGTTCTGTTAGTGTTTTGAACTTAATGTCTTACTATCTTTAAAATAAAGAAAATGTATTACAGGCTGAATAGTGTATAAAGTTAAAGCTGAACAATCATGAAGACAACACTATATGATTGTAAGCTATAAGATACGAATCTTTTATTTAGTTTAAAATGAATGGTGATTTTCAAAGCTAAATAACCTGAAAATACTAAAGGTTTGAAACAGTACAGAGTGAAAAAAGCGTCCGAGGCCAGTTTATAAGTAAGGCAGAGTAGTAAGACACAGTAAGAACGTGCGTAAACGTGCCCCAATGAAAATGCGTAAACGTGCCCCGTCGGCAAGTTTGGATTTATTTTTAACGTGCAAGATAATTTAATAACTTTTCTGTCCATACAAATACAAGTCTCAGAGAAGGATAAAATTCTACTAATTTTTATATATTTATTTTTTTTAAACTGTGTACTATTTACTCACAATAAGCTACAGAACGTTCGACACAAAATTTACTCAACTTGGTAGAAAACAGATTTTCCTATCCGCATGCTGAACCGAAGCTCGACTGATACTTAAAAACTTGGTGAGAATATTGGCATAAATCTGATATGACTGTTGGCTCTCCAGTTATAACTCGTTTTGGAAAAAGGGCACTGAGTAAACGTGTCCAATGCGTAAATGTGTCCCGGTCTGTCCTATGTTCTAAATGCTTAATAATTGCTTGAATATGCAACGCAATAATTAGTTGCGTAAAAATTTAGTACAATTCGAGAAATTTATGCGGGGTAAAATAAAATAGTTTATTTCATTTATTTATTAAATAGTTCACGAGTAAACTCATTTACTAATGCATTTGCGCTCATTCATTCAGTGACTTATTCATTCATTTTTTTTCCTTTTTTTCTTACTTATTCTCTCATTTATTTATTCATTAATCGATAACTAGTACATCTATTCGTTTTTTAATTTATACATTCATTCATTCATTTATTTATTAGTTTGAGGAAAATTATTTTAATCATCAAATATTTTTTTTAAAGAAATACGTTAATCATCACTTTTATTTGAAAATGCAAACTTACTATACAAATCAAAAATAACATTTCAATGAAAGTTTATTGTTAAATAAATTGTTCTCTCTCTACGTTCTGCAATTGTTTCTTGACATTTCTAATTTTTTCATCTTGAAAAATGTAAGCAATCTTAACTGTTTCTCTTTTCCCCACATTCTCCTACTTTTTACGTTTTTGGGACTGATAAAACATGCTTTAAGCTGGGATGTCGAATTTTATCAGTTATTTCCCTTTTTCTTCCATTGATGTTAATATACTGAAACTTTCTAAATTTCTTAGATATAATACCAGAAGTAGGTCCTTCTTCATGTAAGAAGTGCTCAAAATTTTGACTAGATCAAAAAACTTGAGACGGCACGAACCTAAAAATTTTTAACTGTTTGAACTGAATAGTTTTGAACGTGTGTGCAAAATATCAGGTGGAATGCCTTTGACCTTTGAAGGATTTTTCATAGCTACTATCATGAATTGACCCTTTTTTTTCAATGTTTGTGTACTAAAAAAGTAGCCTGAATTGAACGTCGGAGTGTGAGAAGTTATTGGTGCAAAGTAACAATTGGTCAAAGCAACCAATGCACAAAATATAGAACATTTTTCGAAATTGATTTATACGGAAAAACAGATTGAAGCGAAGCAACATTCATTAAATTCTGCACGAACAATATAAGCTTTTTGTGTTACTGATAAACAAGGAATTATTACACGTTCATCATTGCTCCTTCATTTTTTTGTCATGACTATACAGTGAATTAAAATGTGTTACAAAAAAAAAAACTATTATTTTAAAAAAGAAACACTTTCCTCCAATTTTAAATGTTTAATTCAGCTATTACGAAAGTTGTAGTTGTGGAATGTGGGGGTGAAGTGAAGAAGATAAGATAAATATAATTAAGATAAAATAGTCCTTTTCAAAATAAATGAAAAAACTTAAATCGAAACATTATTTTTTATTTTTGGCAGTTAATTTACAGCCTAAAAAATAAGAAATTTTTCAAACTGCTTTTTCATGAGGCAAAGTGAACAATGAAATATTTTTTATTTCATTTTGAAAAATATATTTATATCAAATGAATGAGTAAATAAAAGAAAATGATTGTGTAAATGAAACAATAAAAATGAAAAAAATAAATAAATTAATTAATTATAACATGAAAAAAATAAATGAGTAAATATAATAGTGAATGAATGAGAAAATAAGTGAATGACGGAACAAATAAATCTATTTTTAAATGAAGGAACGTTCGTCAACTATTTAATGAATAAATATGTTAGGATTTAATAAATTAATGAATAAGTAGAAGAAATTAACTATTTCACTTTGCTCCGCAGGCAACTTGACTATAGTTAGGGTAAACCTAACCCGAGAGCGTCGTAATACTGTCATTAGGATAAGCGTAGCCTCCACAATGCTGCCAAAACTATAGTTTGCACAAAATATTTAAAATAAAAAAGAGCTTAATATTAAAAAGTAAATACTACACCAAATATTAGTAATATTAGTGTGTCTTATTTAATATGAAAATTAGTTGTATTATCGTATGCTTTGATCTTCAAAGGTAACTTTTTCCAGATTAAAACAGACTGCATGTTATAGTTAAAATGATACAAGATAAGCAGCGTTAAAAACAGAGAAAATACTTCAAAATTCCACTTTGCCTCACATTCCCCTACTTCCTGTGATGCGCGCTCTCTAACGGATAGCAGTCACAGTCCCATATGATGTAGAGAAAAACCTAAAGTGTTTGATGAAAACTAACTACAGTTCTGTAATTAGCTGTCTTATTTAACACTAAAACAAGTCAAAAGTTCAACTGAACAGAAATTGTGTTACAAATTGTTCACCAGTGTAATTTTTCTGAAAAGTCACAATCAGTAGGTTTTATAAACATTAATTCATTCTGACATGAAAATCGCTTCCTTAATTTTGTTTAATGATTTCGCGAACCTCAATCAAGCGCGTTCATTAACTGTTCAGCAGTCTTTATAAATCTTGCGGTTACCTTTATTACTTCTGATCCTTTCCAGTTCCCATTATGAAAGTCCATTTATCCAGTGAAATAAATTCATTCAAGTTCAGTTGAGCTGTAATGAATGTAGTTGCAGTCTCCTTGTGTTGTTTGCAATCCCAGCGCCTTATCTTTTCGTCTGAACTAAAAGTAGCAGTTAATCTATGAAGATTTAAGTTACTATTCGAAAGATAAAGCAAATAAATTTTACTATTCTAGTTCCCAGAACTAGCATTGTTTTTAGAATGCTTTGCCTAATGCATGGTGCAAAGAGTTAGTAGATATGCTTTTAAAATATTGATTTAACTTTGGACAGAACATTAAGAGTTCTTTATAAAATTAAAAGTTGGGCAGAAATTTTTTAATACAATTGTAAAATTAAGTATTATAATTGAGGCAGTGAGAAGCAAAGGGGTTTGAGAGACAAAACTAAAAATTTGGGGATAACTTGCACAAATATAAATGAACCTCTCCTCTGTCTTGGGGCAGGAGATAGTATTAATAGCCCTGGTAGGTGCTGCTATACAGCATGATTTTGAAAAAAAATCAATGAAAGTCTACTTAGGAAGTTACCTTTAAACGCGCTTTACTCAAAACTTTACACCCTTTTGTTTTTCACTGCCTCAATTGAAATTAAATTAAATTTTTGAACAGAACTTTTAAACTTTATATCCAAACATGCTACACGCAAGACATAGCAAATGCATTGTCTCTTAGATGCTATGTAATTTCTCCAACAACGACTGAACGTGTTTTTTTACTAAAACATAGAGAAGGGGCATTTCTGCTCTCAGGAAAACATGCTCCTGAAGAAATTTTCACAGGCGAAAATTCCTTTCCTAACAGAACGAGCGCTTCTGGTAGTTGAAGGAAAAAAAACTGTGATGCTTCTTTTATCACAGCGTGTACCCAAAGAAATGTAGGGGGCGAATCAGTTTCTCAAAATAGCCATAGCATACTTCAATATAAATTTACGTTGAGCAGATTTTCCTTTAATATAGTGTGTTGTAATGGAACTTTATGGAAGGCTTTTGTTTTTCTGTTAAGTTTAGCATTTGTCCTTTCAGAATGCACTTCCACAGAAACTTAAAGATAGAGCTATTCTTTTCCTAGAAGAACGTGATTTTATAGATATCTTCAGATTGAACGGTTTTCTCCTTTAAAGATTTCACTTATTTAAAAATATGCAGTGGGAACCGTATTTCTATCAGTAGAGAATTGTGGAGATAGTGGTATTTTTCTTCAAAGGAGATTTTTCTGTCATTAATTTACCGTTTGCCTTGTAGAACATGTCCTCATAGAAGTTTACACAAGAAACTACTTTAGAATGTTTTTAAAACACATTGTCATAGAAATTGAAATGAAAATCCAAATTTTTATTTGATTGACATTAGAAAACAAGTTTGAAATCTAAAAAATCCTTAAATGAACATCGCCAGTGATCGTTTACATTTTGAACTCGTGGCTTCAGTTGCTGCAGGTCTTTGTAGATTTTTGTAGGCTTTTTGTACAAAGAGCTAGTATTATACTTTTTCCTTCTAAAACTTTTTAGAAGTTACATTAGTAATGTGTTTTACTTTTTTACATAAAGTGGGAACTTTAATTTTGCTTTGTAAAACAAGTAATTTCCTCTTTCAAAAAGAAACTTTTACTCGTCAAAAAAAAAAAAAAAAAAAAAAATCCCTTAATCTAACGAATAAATGATTCCTCTTTTATTGAGAACTTGGTTGATAAATATTATTGAATAATATGGCGAACAAATTTAGTTTTGAAATTTGAAATTAGTTTAAAAATATTTTCGTAAGAACCGAGAAAGAAAATCTTCAAATCTATGTTCCGTATTTATATTTATGGATGTTTCTGCCAGAATGGTAGTACTGTCTGGGTACCTAGCCAAGATATTTTGATTAATGATATAATGGTTTAATTTCGCATGTTTTAAATATAAAGATTTTTATAGGCAATATGTAATATTTATTTACTTGTTTGCGGCACATGAAAATATACAAGTGGGGAAAATCTTCTTTTTTTTGCTCCGTCCCCTTCTCTCCCTTAAAAAAAATTAAGTACTGCGGGGTTATTTTTTAGACATACAATTTCAGAAAACTTGCTTTTTAATATAACGTACGGTTTTGGACTACGGTGGTTAAATATACATAAATTGAATTTAAATAAAAGCTGTCAACTATAAATTTAAAGAAACAGTCGAATACAATGAAATTAATCTGTTGTGGTTATTAATTTGATTTTATTCCTGCGATTTATCACAATAAAGTTTGTCATAAAAAACTTTTAAAGTTAATTGGAACTGATATGATTCTCTTAGATTTTTCAGAGATTAAGGTAAAGAAATTACGCAAAGGTAAAGAAGGTACGCAAAGGCAGCTAGGACTGATACCAGTCAAAGGCAAAAGCCTATCGTGAAAGATCGCAATGACTGACAAAAAACAAAGATATAAAAAAAACTAATAGCATTAAAATAAATTCCTTTAGTAAATAATTTATATTTTTGTAAACTCTGAAGATTTCTGTTGGAAATAATTTCTTTCTCTATTTGTTCAAAAGCAAGAACTGTGCTTTTTCCTTATTGAAGATACTTTTGCAGCTTTCTACGAAGTTCGCAAAAAACTCTTCTTTAATCCACCATCGGACTTAGAAAAAAGCTTATTGCTGTTTGTAATAGTTCATTAGATACTGAAAATTCGCCCTCTACCACAGTCTTGTTTACCAGGCTTAACTATTTTTCTCTATGTCTTGCTATATGTGTGTCCCCATGTTTCGTATTAAACGTATTTGTTTATGTTCAGCTGTACGAATCTCTGCTTTATACAACCTTTCAACAATTTTAATGAAAGGGCGCGAAACATTTACGGTGCAATGCAATATAAGTACACCAATTTGTACCACCAAGTGTGACGTTTTACGTTCAGTGCCACTTCAATTTCAAAAGAGAGCAACATCTCAGCAATGAAGCAGTTAATGCTCTTTAAAGAGTTAATAAGGATGGCCTGAATAATTTTGCATGCAATAAAAAAGCAACAATCTAAGTTCATAACTGCAGCTGAACTAAGTTCAAAACTTATCTTTCTAACTGCAGTGATGTAAGTGAGTCATTTCCATTCATCAAAGATGCAGATATCTGGAGCAACGTTTTTCTGGATCAAAGTGCAACATTAATTTCTAACTTTTCAAAAATATTTTCATCACTTTTTAAAATCAGTACTAGGGGATACCGTCTCCTGCTCGCTTCGCTCACCAACCCCCGTTCGCCATCTGCGGTAGCTCGATGCCGATTGCAGCTAGAGATAATTGATGAGTTTAATGCTTTTACCCTTGGATGTCCTGAGGACATCCATGGGTTTCGGGCATCCTTTGACATCCTTAAGAGATCTTTAGACTAAATGGTTGGCCCCTTAAGATTTAGTGGGGTGAGACAAAGGGATTTGGGTTCCCCTGGATACCCTGTATATAACGGTAGCAGTATTGAACTAGTAAACAATTGCCAGTCCGGAGGAGATAAAGTTATAGACACACACACAGACGCTCACAGGTTTTAATAGTATAGAGTGTAACGTACTTAAAATAATATCAGCATCGACTTCATGTCATATACTTAAACATAATAAATATATTCATATCAGTAGAAACAAGTTCAGTGTGTAAGAAAACTATATTTTAAAACTCTTCCAGACTTGTACATGCGCTTAAAGGCAGAACTCAGAGGTCTGGCGCGATAGCGTGACGACTACGAAAGGATGCTTCCATGCCAGATATCGATCTCTGGCACAGAGTATTCGTTCTCTTATGAAATGATCGAACTCTTCTCATCACATAATTCTCTGTGGAGAAAGCTTTCCGTTACCAGGATATTGTTGACTGCAAGTCATCATATTTGTTTGTGCGAAGGTATATTATGAAGCGAAAAACGAGGCAATATTTTCCCAATTGATAGATATTAAATAATGCACTGTTCCCGTGGTGTTCGTTTAAGGTCAAGAAAAAAAAACTTAAAGGAAACGGAGAGATTATGAGAAATTTGAAAGGAAAATAAAAAAAAAGAAAAAAAAAAGACAGAAAACTTGAACATTTTTTGAACAAATGAAGAAGATTAAAAGATGAGAATAACTCGAACATACAAGTATATAATTGTTTCTTTTTCTTCGTGTCTCAGATAACTTATCCCATCTTAATATATTTGACGCCTGTCTATCTATCTATAACAAGGTCACCTTTTTACATTGTTCAGCCATCTTGTACGTGACCTGATGTAATTATTCATTAGGGGTCGAGTAAAAATTTAATGGGAACTGAGAGATTTATCAGTAATTTGGAAAAAAATACACAGTTTATCTTTATATTTTAGAACAAATGAAGAGAAAGAAGATTGAAAATTAAGATTAAGTCGCACATGTTTAGTATATCTTTGTTTCTTTTTCACTTTTATAAGCTCTACAGGCGATTTTCGGTTTCAGATAGCTTACCCCATCTTGATATATTTGGCACCTGTCTACACTAAGGTTTTTCAGTCACCTTTTTATATTGTCCTGTCATTATGTACGTAACCTGTTGTAATAATTCATTAGGGGTCGAGTAAAAATTTAATGGACACTGAGAGATTTATCAGTAATTTGGGAAAAATACTGTTTTTTTATGTTTTTAGAACAAGTGAAGAGAAAGAAGATTGAAAATTAAGAATAACTCGCACATGTTTAGTATATCTTTGTTTCTTTTTCACTTTTATGAGCTCTATAGGCGATTTTTGGTTTTAGATAGCTTACCTCATCTTGATATATTTGACGCCTGTCTGAACTAAGGGTTTTCAGCCATGTTTTTACATTGTCCAGTCATCTTGTACGTGGCTTGCTGGGACGTTCATTTAAGGTCAAGTTACAAATTTGAAGGGAACTGAGAGATTTATCAGTAATTTGAAAAACGTACACGACTTACTTTTAAACAACTGAAGATAAAGAAGATTAAAAGATAAAAATAACTTGCATGTTTCAAATATATCTTTGTTTCTTCTTCGTTTTCGTAAACTCTACAAGCAATTCTCGGTCTCAGTCAGCTAACCCAATCCTGATATATTTGATGCCAATGACCTCTATTTATTTACACCAAGGTTTTCCAACCACTTGTTTACATTGTCCAGAAATCTTGAACATGGCCTGCCTGTGATTTTCCTTTTTTCTGGTTTTTGAAATGTGATTTTACTCATTGGATTTTTATCCCAGTACTTGTAAGTATGGTCAAGCTATCTAAGCTGAAAGGCTTTAGTTACGAGTGCTTTAGCTAAATTGAATTTCTTAACTTTCTGTTGTAATTTATAATTATATCTTATTCTCCAGCCTATGTTGAAACATAAAAACCTAGTAATGGAGATTAAAATAAAAATTTAAGAAATAAAGCATTAATTTATTAAAGTGTACAATTTCTATAGATGACTTCTTGCAATTATTCTTAAAATCCACATTTAAATTATTTTTTTCCCTTAAATTCATAAGGATTTCAAAAGAAATTTTGAACAAAGGGCTAACGAAAACGGTTTTTATTAATGCTTTAGGATGATTTTTCCACAAAAAACTAGCTGGTCCATGCGAAGCATTTACGCTCGACGGAATGAATTAAAAAACCCGGGTTTTAATGGGTTTTTTTGGAAAGCAAAAATGTGACTTGTTTATTTTTCAAAATCTTTAAAATGATGTCTTAATTTTGAATTTTGATAAAGTAATAGTTCGTGTGCGTTTTAAAAATTTCACAGAATACTACGAATTAAGTATTGTCTCAATAAGCGTTTTATTTCATTTACAATAACCAAAACAATTTTGTATTGCAAAATTTGTTTATCCATAGCTCTGTTTTTTGAGTAAATAAACAACTCTTGAAAATTCGCCAGATTTTTCGGGGGAAAAAGAGAGAGAGAAAAAAAATACATGTAATCCCTCTCATCTATATTTAAAAATCTGGAGAACAAACTTAAGCCTAACGTAATTTGGACTCTAAGTACTTAAAATGAGTTGAGCACTTTTTCTCCGTTCTTTGAATACATATGAAAGCCATCTAGGGATTCTACCACTTTTATACCACTAATCCTAGTTTCGGAGTTGTAAGCTTTGAAGAACATAAAAGATCTTGGAGAGCTTCCAATTTTTTTCTCTGCTTTTTGATCAATCTTTCAAGAAAGATTTCAGAAATATTTTATCGACATGATTTACTCTCCAATATAGTAGTTTAGCGTTAATCCGAGTTCCATTAATAATATTTTCAGCTAAATAATGTGTAGTTAACAAATAGCTCTAAATTTTATGATTTGTTCTAAAGACTAATAAATTCGAAGGCAATAATTTTGTTACTTTTTCTTAAAAGCGATATTATTTGGCATTTTTTACATTCTCTTTTTGTATACTTGGTTAAAACTTGATTGACTTTCATTTTAATGATGATTGTTCCATATCATAATCATTCTTTTTTTAAAGGAAAACCGTCTAAAAATTTTGCGACAAATAAGTCGTAACGAATTAAATAACATAATACTAAAATACATTTGTAATACAACATCGAAATTAAAAGAAAAATATCGGAAACAATTTATGGGAACCCATGTTTGTAGCCATGTTGAAAACTGGTTAATTCAAGATAATAGAACAGAAAAGATTTATACTTAACAAAGGTTTTTCTAAACTTTTATTTCAAATTTTCTGGATCCAAAATGGAATCTTGAACATTACATCTTTATTGTCACTAAAATTTTATCGTTACTGCACAGAAGCATACGTTTTGGCATGGTGCATTTGAAGTGAAAATATAAACTTGAATTTTAAAAGAATGTTTTCTCTTTGAATAATTACCCAAGGTTTTAAAGGCTAGTTCATTATAAACAATTAATACTGTCTTTGATGCAGCAAATATATGAATAAGTAATTAAGTTTGAGAGTTCCCGTTTTGCCGTTGCCATACTAAATTTAAAATATTCCATAAATAACTATTATTCATGTCATTATATGTATAAATATCTTAATTTAAAATTTAAAGATATATATCAAGCAAAAAAAATCATTTTTCAAAAAGTGTCACCCGAAGGGAAAATGATTAATACCGTATTTCTTATTAATTAACAATACTTTAGTTGGATAGTTTAAACTATAGTCAATCTTAGCGTACAAACTGTTCTTTCCGTGTAGCCGAACTTATCTACCTGCATCTTTAAAGCATGGCAAAATAAGATTACTTCGATTACGCTAAAAGGCACCGAAGATAATGTAAGGAGCAGTTATGTATTTTCAAAGTATTTTCAAGTAAAATATTTACCTTTGTTTTAAATACAAGTTTTATGTATTGTTGTAAGACTTTTAATAGCTCTGATTTTGCAGCATATAAAATTTTCCTTCCATTAAAGATATTTTTGTCAAGTAAAACAACAAGAAAACGTTTCATTTTTAATCTTTAGTTTTGAAATGTGTGAGAGTGTTTTTAAACTTATTAGTCGGCACAATTTATCTTCTCGACTGTAAGAGTCTTGAGTAAAATTGAGTGGATTTTCAATTTATAACCTCTTAAAAAACTTTTAGAGAAATGTTAAAAACTGATCTTTTAATTATAGTAACATTATAAATCGATGTCAGTTTTTAAATTAGTAAATTAATTTTGAATTTTCATAATTATTTAATTACACATTGTCTGGAGAAATGAATTTATTTTAAATTTATGTCTATGAATAAACTAGGAAGAGAGAGCAACAAAATATTTTGTGTTATTGATAGAAGTAATTTTAAATTTTAAAAAATGAGCTAGAAAAGGTATTCTATAAAAATTAATTTTAAGAGTCCTAATTGAATAATGTCAAGAGCAATTTGTGATTTAAAAAAACTGTATCGCTCTAATTATATCTTATAATTTTTATAATGGATATTTTTTAACGATCTCGTTCATAACATATTTCATTAAACAAGCTTTTTATACTTTTAATATTTTCCCACACTTTCTACTTACGCAGTAGTATTTCAAGTACTTTTGTTCATTACTTACAAACAAAAAAGTACCAAGAAATTTCAAAACATATTTCTTTGTAAACATTGAAGCCGTTGTATATTTCCTGGAAATAAAGTTTATTAGTCATTACGTTTTGTTACAAAAAAAAAAAAAAAAAAAAAAAAAACGAATAAAACTTCTAAGTCTTGATATTCAAAAATCCTGAATACAATCTCAAAATGATTTTGAATACCCTACTAAGATAATCTCTTACTAAAAATGAAAGTAATGGTGAGGAATAATGAAACTACAGACATGCGTGAAAGGGATTATCTTCCTCCCTAAGATTTCCAGATTAAACCAAGTTATGAAAAGAGATTTTTCTGTCTTAAATACCCAAAAAGAAAACACAAAATTAGATTGTTTCAGTGGAAGATTGTTCGTTTCCAGCAAAGTGTATGCAAGTTCATTAATCTTTATATGAAAGAAGTTCGTAAAATTCAACATAAACTGTGTCAATGTTTATTCCCCCTTTTGATTTTACATTGACTCAAAATTGTTTAATGAGTAAGTACAAACATGGAAGAAGCAAGTAGAATACCAAATTACAGAAAAACGTAAGCGAACTGTTAATTCTATTTTTGTCTCTATTGTATTTGTGGGGATGGGGGGGGGGGGGCTCCATGAAATTACAGTATTCTGTCGGGACCAAGGAATTGTTTTTTTTCCTTCATGAGTTAAGCGTTTTTAATTTAGACGTTTTCGTTCTGTACCTTAATTATAAATGAATAGTGATATTGAAAACTGTCTTAATTTTTCATTTGAAGAAGATTTTTTGTGGTAGAATACAAGTTTTTCTTATTGCGCATTGTATATGATTCAGTTATTAATTTCTTTATAACAACTTAGATATAAAATTATGCTCCCTTTCTTATATACAGCTCTTTTATTTTTAGCTATTGCATAGAAAAAAATGAGTTTAGGGAAACAAAACCTTATTTTATTTTAATTTCTCCCGAATATTCTTGACCTTTGTTCAAAAGCTAATTTTTCTTTTTAAAAGCATAATTTAACCATTCTAAACCATTTGTCCTCTAAAAATATAGCAAATGTTAAAAAGGAAAAACTGAAAATGTTATTCGAAGCTAAAAAAAACATCCTACATCTAAAAATACAATCTGGTGCTTTAAAACATCTGACGAATAAACACATGACGCTCCACTGCATGAGAAATATCTTTTAGATAAAAATGTTTTTCTTGTATAAATTAGGCTAAAAATAACGAATGCAATTAATTTTTGTTTACCTCGTTAACATTTTCCCCCTTATAAAAAATATTCGTTGTACTTTGAGTGGAGACCAGGGGCGGAGACTACCATTTGGGGGGGGGGGGGTGTCATGTTGAAGTATATAGGATTTTGGATTCGAAACATTTCTGAAACTCCTTGGATGCCCCCCCTCCCAAAAAAAAAAAACACCAAATCGGAGTGGAATAAAGCACCTAATAGGGCATAAACGTTACTTATTAATATCGTAAGCAATGAAAGGAAGAGGTGTTTCAAGTATTTTGTTTTAAGAACTAAATCATATTGGCTTTTATTGTTATTTGCAAAGAAATGGTGTCAAAAAGCTACGCACTTAGTGCTGGAACGGCTCTCTGATGATCAATTAACACTACTCACATTGCTTTAAACTATATTTCAGAAATTTTAAAAATTCGCGTCGGAAAGGGTTAATTTGCACAATATCTATAGTTGGGCAAACCTGACCTGGCAGCATTAGACAGGCTGCGCAGATCCTAATCACAGCATTACGACGCTGCCAGGTTTGGTTTTGAACAACTGATTTCTGCATTATAAAGGTAGCATAATGCACTACCGTAGGCAGGTGAAGAGCAGTAACTGCACATTTTTCAAATTTCATTTTTTTTTTTTTTTTTTTGCATTTTTTCATTTATTGTATGTTAGCTTTATTGTACAAGCTTACTTATTTGATTTCTGTTAGAAAAAAAAACCGTAGGTAAAACATTTCATTCCATCATTTCCTTATTGTTAGTATCGAATCCAAATCGAGTTTCTTCAACTATCTTGAAAACTCATTTCTACAGATATGCACTGCTGTTTACCTGCCCATGGCAGTATAGAGCTTTGATTAACAACATTATTAATATTATTTCTTTAAATAAACATAAGCTTGCACAATTGAACAGGTAAGCAAAAGTACAATAAATGACAAAAATGCAAAAAAAAAAAAAAAAAAGAAGAAGAAGAAAATGCAGATACTGCCTTTTACATTTCTACGGCAGTACTGTACCGTGAAACTATTTTTGATACAATGCCCAGCTTGAGGTTTTTTTTTATTGAAAATTGTTCCATTTTACTTCATTCTTCAACTAACCAAAAAGTCTTTCATGTCCATGACGCCAAATCTTTTACTTCATTTCTTCTACAAATGTTTCTCGATTTAATGCACCGCTACATTCCCACTTAAGTATTCATAGTACACACATATCGTAAATTATTAACCCATGCTTCTGATTTTATCTAATAATTCCTTTTTATTTCTCAAACTTAAAAATGATTTTTCTCTCTCTCTCTTTTTTTTTACTTCTTCCCTTGTGTATTGATCCTCCCCCCCCCCTTTTGATAAGTTTTCTCGTGTTACATCTCCGCTCCAAATTAGAGGAAAGAAACTAAAGAGGGTTATTTTGCGTTTAGTTTGTCTGTGAGTTTTTTTTTTCTGCTTTTTTTGTTTACAGACCAAAGAAAAAATTCTGTAATAAGGTAAAAAAAGATCAATGGGTTTGTTATTTCTCAAAAGATTGAAAACTGCTTTAAAAAACCTCAATTATTGTGTTAACTCTGAGATTAAATATGCGGTTATCCTGATACTTGATGGTAATAACTGTCAAAAATATAACATTACAATGAAATTTTAATAATGCTACCAATTACTCTATCAAAACATACAGATAGTTAGAAACGGAAGTCTTTGCCATTGATTCAAATAATTGTTTTATTTCCTCGAGTGTTAATTTCAAATAGTACAAATTCAATATTTCTGCTAATTGATATTGCCTCATTTCCAAATTAACTGCTACATTTCATTTATTTTAGTACCCAATATCGAAACGTATTTTATGATTTTATTCAAACATTTCTCAGAGATATGTTCTGCTATCAATAAGCATTTACTTAACAAGAATACCCTCCTTCCCTCCTTAAATCAGTACCAAATTAGTTTCAAACACCCAGGGTTCGCACACTTTTAAGCCATTCTTGATTTTTAAAGATCCTTCGGTAAGAAGAAGTAGTCATATAACTATCTTTTACTTACTTAATCATGAATTTATTAAAAAGCAAACTGATTTATTATTATTATTATTATTTTTGAAGTATCAGTTTCATTCTGGAGAAATATTTCTGCTGATTCAACGATTCAAAACTTTGCGTGCAAGAATATTTAGTTCTCTCAAGAGTTTTAAAATGATCAACAATTACCGACTCCTCAAATATGATAATCCTCTTACTGTAAACAATAATTAATAATCTTTTTTCATTCCTTCAATGTGAACAAAAAATCCTCGTTTTCTGTTAATCTAGCTTCTGTACACTTTATTATAGAATTCGATGAATCAAACATAGACACGACAGCGAAAATATGAGGTTTAAATAAAATTTTTACGAATGTGTTAAGGAGAAAATTCAGTTCGCGGTGTGTCTCCCCTGTTAAGTATTAGATTGTTATGAGAGAACGGCAACTCCATGAGTTTTGAGCTTTGCCTGAGAAGAGTTATAATTATTTTTCTCATTTCAAAGTAATAGTCAATAATGAGTATGTTTCTTTGAAAAGGTTTTGTTGTGGACAATTTACTTCGGTAATTGTATAAAAAATGCTACCTTAAATATACGAAGTAGTCTATAAGTTTTCTTACATTTAGCAAAGCAGCTGATCTGAAAGCTCAGACTGACAAAGCTGATTTGACTCAGTTTTGGTGTGGAAAATAAAATAGTTTTTATTACAATAAACAGTTTTCGATAGGTGATAAAATAAATAAATTTATTATCAACAATACAATAAACAAAAACAGGATTATGTACGTTTTTGTTTATATATATATTTTGAAATGTTTACTCTGATGAAAAAAAATGAAATATAATTAGGGAATAATGTAAGATAGTGCTTTTTTTTATCGTCTGTAATATCAATAAAATGCCTGTCAATAATCATCACAAAAGAAAGAAAAAGGAGAAATAAAACGAACCAATATGAGGTAAAAAGATATATCGTTAAGACAGAGTACTGGCGATGGGGGGAGGGGGGGTCGTAACAAAAAGTTTTAAATGAAAAATAGCTAGTTGATGATTTAAATTGAGGAGAGCTTTTCAAGTTTTCATGTCTGTCAGTTATGAACCGTATCAAATCTGATTTACAGAAAAAGTGAAAAAAAAAAAAAAAAAAACATCCTCCAAAGCAAATCTCTGGATCATCTCAAAATAAATGCAAAATAAAAGAAACATGCACGTAGGAAACTGTTAACTAAAATCAATAATCAAGCTTAAGCTATTTGGAAAACAAAATCAATCAAATTAGCAAAGTGATCATTCAAGCATTGAATTAACAGAAGAAAAAAAGTCAAAACCTTGCAGATTTTAGTGACGAATAAAACTTAAATACATGTTAAACTTTAAAGCTTTATTTCAAGTTTATCACTTGGAAAACAAAATCTTAACCTTGCGGAATAAATTATAAGATAGGTTTCTGCAAAAAGCGTTCATCACTCAAATACCAACTGAAGCGAGATAGTATCCTATTCCCGGATTTATCTGATAATCATTTTCTGTAAAAATAGGTTTCAAACATTTTTATCAGTACTCACTTGAGAGCCTCAGAATTTACGACGAGAAAGAATCACCTTTGATTTACGTACCATTAAGCAAAACGTAGCTAAGAAATTTTGTAAAATTACTTTATATTTAAAATTACTACTTCATGTTTCATGTAACAAGTGTAGAATGGGTTTTTCCAAACCCGGAACAAGAAGGCTTTGAGCAATAGAATGCTTCGGATAGATCCCTAAGGATTTTGGAGACGTTCCAAAGTGCATTTAAGTTCCTCCTAGGCCATGGATGGGAGGGTGGTTACGGGGAGATACTTTTTCTTTTCCGAACCATTAGCTAAACTTCGAAATGGGAGGGGCATCAGGAATTTTCTGGATAGTTCCTTTTTTCGGCTGCCCTTTTTTGGGATAAACTTGGAATCGCCGTTTTTACGAGAAAAAGTTTGCAATGAAGACGTGCTTAAACTGCTGCAGTACGGTTGTTGAAGTGACTTGTTGATGTGATTGCTGTAAAGACATTTCGAGACTTTGCTTTACGATGCGTTGCATAAATATATCATTATTTCTTCGCAAGAGGTAAACTATATATCTTGTATTTCGAGCAGCAACATGAATGGCATATTAATATATTGTGTACCAAGCATAAATCTCATAAACATATGATGGGAACACTCTTTCGGAAAACTGCACGGTATTCAAGTTTTCAGAAATATAGATAATGATGACCTTCATGTGTTTTTCAATAATAATAATATTTTTGTTGGCAAAAAATAATAATAAATAAATAAATAATAAAAATTAACAAATAAATAAAAAATATGAATGAATGAGGCAGTGGAAGCAAAGGGATGTAAGTGGACATTTTCAAGTTTTGAGTAATTAAAAAACGATTATAAAAATAATGTCCTAGGTAGGCTTTCATTGAATTTTTTTTTCTAAATCATGCCGTACAGCAACCCCTACCAGGGTTGCTAGTACTACCTCCTGCCCCAAGACAGAGGAGGGGCTCACCGACCATTTGTGCTCGTTATCTCCAAATGTTTAATTTTGTCACTTGCATCTCTTTGCTTCTCACTGACTCAAATAAATAAAAATATATATAAATAAATAAATAAATACATAAAAGTTTAATTCATTGAACAAATAAGTATCTTATTTAAAAAAATAACTCTCTGGTACTTTTTAACCCGTTTGGTACCGCGCAAAGAATTTTTCCTCTAAGCAAAGGGAACAAGAAATTTTTTTTAAGTGTCTAGATTTGCTACTTTTCCCATAGGATTTCTTAAGATTTCACACGATCATCTACGAACATTTATGGACATCTAAGGTATATAACAGATAGCATGAGAAAGACGAGAGAACTCGTGATCGATCCTTAACAGATTCGCGTGGAAAACGAGAAAACTCGTCAGCGATATACAATCTGCTTAAATTGTTGTACATCAGCCCAATAGCCGCGAATGAAGTCAATGCGGCATGGAGGGAACTACACTTCTGGATATCAATTAGATTGTTAATCAATCTGATTTCCTTGCCCTTAATATTTCTCTTTCAGAAAACTCAGTTCATATTATTTTTTTTGATAAACGACTTTCCTTTTAATTCCATGCTAATTGTTTGATTTCATTGAATTCAAATCTATCTATTAAAGTTTTTCGTAACACCCTGATTAATGAAATCAATAGAATTAAAACTATCTGCAACAGAAATGATTTTGTCTCTAAAAATCTTAATTTTTTGAAAAGTACTTTAGACTATAATAAAGTTCATCAATCTTTTTATTTAAGTTACATTAGAAAAGTAAGGAAATGCCCAGTAGAGTGAAGTATAGCGCAATTGTATTATTGCAGTAAGGCCAAATAAGCTATGAAGGTCTGTTGGGATCTATCCTGAAAATTTCTGATGTAATTTCCGATCCAGGGTTTTTATTTAATCTCCAGGATTTTTTCAACTCCATGTTTTGCTGCTGCCCTGTAATAACTGAATTTTTGCCTGGCACGTGCAAGTCATTTCTTTTTTAAAGGTTTGCATTCTTGTTGTTGCTCCTTTTTGAAGGTTCACTTGAAAACTCTTTAGTTCGTTTATTTACAGGTATGTTTTCATGTTATATTTTCCTCCAAGGCTCTCGGGGGGAAAGTAAAGGGTACCAAGTTATTGGGACCTTCCCTCTTGCTAAACAGAAAGGGCCTTGTGAACTTAGGAACCGATCCTCCCTTGAGAAAGTATCGGTCCCTGGTTAACGCTTTACATTTTGGTGTTGTTTCCGTGTTCTTGCTTATTGCAATTTCCAATTTATATTGATTGTTTATTCATGAATATGTTTATACTGTTTTTGTTTCTAGCAGCTTTGCGCTGGCATTACGGTACACTTTAGAGTTTATTCTTTCATTTTTCTTTAATTTTTTTTTTTTTGAATTTACGTTTAAACTGTTCTTAAAATGTATCACATGTTATATATATATATATATATATATATATATATATATATATATATATATATATATATATATATATATATATATATATATATATATGTGTGTGTGTGTGTGTGTGTGTGTGCGTAAGTATTATCATAAAAATATTTTCTAATTAATGGTCGTTTCAAAAGTGATACGAGCTGAGATTCGTGGCCAAATTGTCACTCGTTCGATACTGAACAGTCTAAAACCATCCTGCACGCTAGTAGTGATTTAGTGAGCATTAAATATGTGATGGTAATGGTAACAGAGTCCTTCAAATCCTCCCTACAAATCAATGCCCTTGAGAGTACTGATATTTTATCAGGCCTTATTCAGCTCCTGATCAAAATCAATGACATCAAAATGATGATAACTTACTCTTGAATTTGTTTTGTCAGAGCTAAGAAGCTCATTTCACTCGATTGTGGTTGATTTGATCGAAATTAATCTACCAGTAGCGAAGCAAGAACTTTCCTTTTTGGTGGGGCTAAGAAAATTTGTAGCTGCGTTACTGGTAAATGCAATGAATCGTATTTGGTTAGATTGAATTCTGTTAGAGTTGAATTTGCCCCTAACTCAAACTTTCTCATTACGGTGCTCGCATCTGAATAAAAGTCACACAGTTTGCCTTAAAACGGAGTTTGTATTCTAGTTGAGTTTGGTTTCTCGAGTGATATAGGAAATAACAGCAATAACAGCAACAACAAAAATTCTACACGAGGTAAGATCGATAAAAAAAAAAAAATAAATAAACAACGATGTTTTGTCAGAAATAATATTTGTATCTTCATTAATAGAATAAATATTAAAATCCGAACGTATCTATCTATTTAAATATGTCATTACAAATTCTCTATAACGGTAGCGAATTAAGGTTCGAACCACACATCAAAAAGTTTGAAATTTCAAGAGGATTATGGATAGCCCACACAGTTTCATTTTTCTACGGCTTTAACGAGCAAATATATTATCTAAAACATCAATCTTGAACGATGTTTCATTTGTTAAGGAACTGTGTAGATAAATAGAGACTATTTAAGTGGCCAGTTAACGTATTTTTGTAAAATAATTTATCTTCCTGAATTCGATCTTACACAACCTTTGAAAAATCATTTCATTTTTTAACAGTAATTTCAATTAGCTAGAGTAATGTATATTAGATTGCTTTGGTATTTGTTAAACGCTTTTTTCTTTACATGCTTCTTTATTTTTCTAACCATACAACGCTTTCACCGCATTATGGAACGTTGGTATTTATAAACTTTTAGAATATGTCGTTTGAAAAGGCTTTTAGCTAAAATGTCTGACGAGACTGCTAGCAAAAGTTAATGGATGCAATTTTCTCACTTTCGCCAAAATGTAACGTAATGTAACGAAAATCTTATTAACATGCGCTTTTAGAGGTTTTATTAGATTATTGTGCATTTATATTAAACGAAGTAAAAGTTTCAACGTTGCACATTTCGTCAGAATTTTGCAATAAAATTTTTGAAAAATTGTAAGGACATGAAATTTAAGGAAAGACGTATTTAGAAGCATGAAAAATATTATTATTAATTGAAGTTTTAATTAGCTAAAATTAATTATGCTTTTAGATGAAGGCGTTTAAAAAATATCAGTTTATATCAGAGTAATTTTCAGCAACCTTTTATTGTCTAGCTTTTAGTTTATTGCTCCGCTAATCTAATGAATTCTTTGCCAATTAATGAAGCAATTTTTCTATGATTTTTCTTGTCATTCATACTATTTTCATTTTGAAAAGTTTCGTGAAAAATAATACTTGGTGGGATAAAACTTCAGCTAAGATGCTAGGCGTTCTTTTAACTAATATTATTTTTTTTGTCACCTGCATCTACCTATTTCTTAAGTCGTTGCTTGGTACAATATCCGAAAGGCTTTATGATTCAAACTTAGTTTAGTTTCTATCTTATTGAAGCAGTAGTACTTTCTAAGGATTAAAAGAATGCTTTTTCATACAAACATTTGGATTAATATTTCTAGAAGTTTTACTAATTTAACTATCTTTCATTGATTATTAATCAAATTTAGTTAAAAGTTGATTTACTTGGATATATCTTAACATATCATACATTGATGTTTCAGAGAGTTTTTAGTCAGTAACTGTATGGATGCTTTTACCACATATTGTGCAATAAAAAGTATTTTAAACTTTAAATAGCCGATTTATGAAAACTAGCTTGTTTTCTTATTATTTTATCTTTACAAAATTTTAAACACATTGTAAACTTTATGAATGTAAGTTATCATATTTTCAGTTAAGGAGTATTTTTAAAATTAACTTCCTTAAAAGCAGATGTCAATATTTTCTACTTGTGTTTGACAGCAATAAAATTCTTTAAATATTTAATGAAATTTTATTTTTATTCTGTGTTTTTTGTTATATTTTGTCTTTTGTTTGTACATCTTCTTCTGTATTGGGCGGTTTTATCTACATATTAGAAGACAAATAAAGCATTATTATCATTATTAATATTACTGCCACAAATGGAATTTCAAAAGTTGACTTGGATATGTAACAAAATACTCTCCGAATATGCATTTCCGACCATGCTGTAGTAAAAAGAATCAACTATCAACAATTTTCTTTCCTCGTCAGATATTATTCGTAAAATATGGCTTCACTTACGATGATGAAAATTAAAGATTACGGCGGTAAAATGAATTGTATTATCCACACATGTTGAATGAAAATTTAACAAAATCTGTTAGTAGATTCCACATTAAGACATGCACGGCAAATATTTTTCTAAACCGGACATTAGGTTTTCTAAGCATCCCTAACATAAAAAGTAATATTTAAATAATAATAATAATAATAAAGTCAATTCCGACTTAGGTCAACAAAGAAAATGTTATTATCAAATAATTACAATTAATATAAATATATACATACATATGACAGAACTACAATATTAAGCGGCTATCCAGAAGTTAAATTTAAATAACTAATTAATATTTGAAACAAAAAAAAAAAGTAGAAACATCAAGTGTCATCTACTATACAAATTTTAAAAAATGTATATGAACTTGTTTCAGCATAAGTAATGTCTGACCACCGATGAGATGGAAACGCGAAGATCCAGTTTACAAGCGGAAACGGACGTTCACATTAAAATGAATGAAACACGGGCATCAATTTTTTCATCTTCCCCCTCATTCAGATAGATTCGCCTTAACTGGCCGTTTGCTAATTTCATAACAATCGTGGGAAGTAAGTAATGTGGAAAAATATTCAACGCACGAAATTAGGAATACGTAATTGAAAAATAAAAAAAAACCGCATTTAAATTTTTTAAATTATAATTGAAATGTAAAACGATTTTCCAGACTTTTATGCCAAATCATTCAAGCATCCGTCAAGCAACGCTCTCAGACTATGAATTTTGTTGGCTAACTTTGAAAACTTGACTTTGCCTGCCCCATAAAGCTAAAAATAAGTGAATTTCGCTCCACGTGAAATTCAAATCATACTTGTGGTTATTCATTGTAAGAGGGTTACTTAAGTTTTCTATATTTAAAACGCATTTTTAGTAGATGTATCATTTAATCAAAAATGATTCTTCATTTTGGAAACAAATCATGTACACACAGTTACAATGTAGCAAAACGGGGTTTTTGGCATTCAGCGGAACGTTCTTGACATATACTTAACTAGTGAATCTACGATGAGATTTTTTAAACTTTTGCCTCTCCATCCGCTTGGCATTCGTAACCGCGCGGCATATTCCTAAGATTCTCTATTGAAAGGCATATTTGGAGTGCTACCATTTCGTAGAATGTTTTGGCACTTTATCTTCAAATATCGAGCATAATTTTCGGCGTGGATCAAAGGGATTTATTCAAAGCTCGTGATATTAATAATAGTTTCTTTTTTTAAATGTATAATTACTAAATGGGTTTTGTAAACCAAACCGAAACCAGTGAAATTTCTTCACAATCTGCAATAATAATGATAAAAGCTAGCACGAATTTGCTCTTAACTTGACTCAACGAAAAATAACAAAATAAGCAAATAAATAAATAAAAACCAGCAATTTATGAAAGTATCTCCGATTAACTCTTTTATCTCTGTATTAAAAATGTCGGAGGTAGTTTTGAACAAATTAATGCTCTCAAATTCTTCTCCTTAAAAAAATGCTTAACCGATTGCAGAATGTTTTATTTACCTTAAAAGCAACACTTTTTTGTGTCTGTATAGTAACTGAATTAATGCAGATACTTCTAGAAATAGACATCAATAACTAAAAATAACATAAAAAACCAATAACGAAAAGATTAATTCTTCACGTTAGACATATTGATAAAAAATGGCAATAAAGAAATGAATAAAAATCTTCACCAATAATAAAGCTAAAAGTCTGTCTATCAGTTACACGCATAGCGCCTAGAACGTTGGACCTATTTTCATGAAATTTGGCACAAAATTAATTCGTGGCAAAGGGGGGAGCACCTCGAAGCGATTTTTGCGAAAAGTCGATTATGTTATTTTTGTATTCCAACTTTGAGCCCCTTTTACCGAGCAAATTACACTAATATGGACGGGTAAATTACCATAACATGGACAAGCAAATTAATATAGCATACTGGCGAGAAATTCATTATCCATTATTTGTAAATATGCAGGCGAACCAAATGACCGTTTCATTCCCTACTACGAGCAAAGTCGTCCTGGTACCGCTACTCATAAAATAAAAAAAGTTTTAAAGACAATTTAAACGACAGAAAAATTTAAAAAAAAAATAATAGAGTATCTAACAATTAGAAAAAGATTTTATAAGCTTACAAACGACCTTGTTCAAAGTTAAAAACACATTTTGCAGCTTTAGAGAAAAAGGAAGCATAAAATTTACACGCTTCAAGGAGTTATCGCCACTCGTGCAGTTACTTCTTGTTTTCACTCGTAATTTATAAGGGCACTTTTTTAAATGTCTTCCTATTCAAGACTTCAAAACAAAAAGAAAGCTAATTAATTTGTTCTGTTTCATATATTTAACGATTTTGCTTAAATCTGAGGAGCTGTATTTGTATTTGCCCTAAAAATGAAAAAGTCTTTTGTTCATACAGGGTCAGGTTAGAGAAAGGGGGTCCGTAGGTTTAAGTTGGAGCGTATAACAGACGTCCAATTATGCTTTTATAATGAAGATATTTTGTTGAAGCATATCTTGAAATTGTATCTTATTATGATATTTTTCCTTTGTTTTTTATTAGTTAAATTTCATTTTATATTGCAGTTCAGTAAAATATTATTTCTGGTGCTACTTTGGATAATTTTAGTTTTATTTAAGGGTGTACAGGCGTTCCTCGTATAACACGGTTAATTCGTTCCATGCAGTATTGAAACCGTGTTATACAAGATTTCTTTTTAAAAATAACTTTTTAACTCTTTTTTTACACTAATTAATCATGTACATATCAAAAATCGTGTCAATATGTATCGTGTTGTACCGAAACCGTGTTATACGAGACTCTGAAATAAATGTAAATCAAGGAATGTGTGCCGTGTTGTATCGAAACCAAATTTCATAAAAACAAAGTAAAGTATTAGAGTTATTATCAAAAGTTAACAGAATGTGTTAAACAAAAATGAAGTTCCATCTTTTTTAAGCGTTAAAAGTTTTGCAGATATTTATGGTAAAGGACGCAATGGGCTTACGGGAGGGACTCAGTTGATGAAAACCTTGCAGTTCCCTTTTTCGTTTTCATAACTTTCACTAGTGATCAGATGAACGTTACATTCTGCAACAAAATTTTTCTTGGCTATTGCTCATTCATATCATCGCAAAAGATTCAGTGACAATTCTTCGTGCACATGCTTCTCATACTTGCTTGTAAGATACTTTCATTTTAAAATTGTCACAGGTCTTAATGTTATAGGACGAAACAGACCTACGAGACATCGCCTAATGTGTTCGTTGCGATTAAATCTCCCACATATTACAGAGAAATTTTGAAATGTAAGAAAAAGTGTAACAACTTTTAAAAAGCTACTTTAAGGTCAAAACATTCCCGTTTTGATTTTCACAACTCTCACTAGTGAGCGCAGATGAACGTTATATTCTTCAACAAAATATTTCTTCGCTATTGCTCATTGATGGCATTGTAAAAGATTCAGTGACAATTCTTCGTGCACATGTTTCTCATACTTGCTTGTAAGATACTTTCATTAAAATTGGCACAGGTTTTAATGCTAAAGAACAAAACACCCACGAGACATCGCCTAGCAATTAAATCAACCCCATATTGAAATGTAAGAAAAGTTTAAAAATAATATTTTAAGGTCAAAATATTCCCGTTTTGATGTTCACAACTCTCACTAGTTTGCAGATGGAAGTTATTCTTAAATTAAGTGTTTCTTGGACATTCTTCATTAATAGCAGCACAATGGAGATCACTTTAGATGCCAAACCCTTAGTGTATACTGTGAATAATGACTACAGTGGTAAATTACTCTCGGGTCCGGTAAGCCACTTGATGTAATTCAAACTTATCTACGACGCATCAAGATAGTAGGATATAAGCTTGCGTTTGGCCACAAACTCCCATTTATATTCATTGCATGTTCATCGAACTCGGACAGAAGTGCCTACTGTCGTAGAGTATGAGTTTTCGTCCTTTATTACTTCAGATATCACGTACGTTATAGGAAAAGCTTGAGACACGAAAATTCAATTACATTTTGTACTACGTATTTAAAACACAGATATCAATTTCTTTTAAATGGTACAATATTTCTCCTTTTAATAGGTATTATAAAAATGGATCAAAGAAAAACTACAAATTCACACAAGTGAAAAGAAAAAACGAAGTGCAATTTTGTATCATTGTTTCTCCAGTAAGTCGGAACTTTGAGACATATATTTCTTGAATCAGCGAACTTTGAAAGCATCTAAATTTACCTGTAAAATATGAATGATTGTTGCCATTTGGTTTTGGTATGAGCTTCTGCTGTTGGAAAGGTGAATTTCATGTCGTCTTGACACACAGTAGTAACATCAATCGCGTAGTGTTGGAACTGAGATAGAATGATTTAGATGATTCAAGATTCGTAAATAGGCTTAAAATGTCATCTTGTGATGTAGCTATTCATAAGGATGCAATGCTTTCACTAAAGCCTTTGTCTGTAAAAGACAACAGCATCTTTCCTTCATTGGCACAACAGCATCTTTCTTATCTGTTTCAGAAAACCTCTAAAATAACTTATCTGACTTCTTTTTTTCGATATATGTTGAAATTTGAAATGTAGATAAATACTATTACACTAAGCATATGGCAATGAAACAGTTAAACAATACAAGCTATACAAGTCATAATTCCATTCAAGCATCCTAATTTTGTTGGTGCAATGCTTTTAAACTTATTTGCATCAACAAGCTAGTTGTAATTAAGTTAGGTTCAATGTATAATTTTTCCGCTTTTAATATAAAAGGGCCATGGAAGCAACGAATTAATTGTGTTTCACTGTTTTTGACACACTTTCCCTCATTGAAAAATCTGAACTCAATAGCTACCATTCTCAAAGAAAATTAGCATCATAATTCTACTGCTAAAATTAACTTTAGGCAATGAGCTAATGTAAGATTAATACTAATCTGTAAAGTTTACCTAACAGTTTAGAAGAGCGCAATAACAATGGAGATATTTTACTTGGGGCTCAAACTGTGATGACGCAGTTATTACTTCCTTTTACAAAGAAGGAAGTATTGCATTCGTGAAAAATTTTTCACTCAAAAATCGACCTTAATTTCCATTTTGCTCACCCCCGAATGAATGTTGAGTATTTTTTTCGACTCGACCACAGGTAGATAAGGGCCTAAGAACGTATAAACACGCGAAATATCAATTTTGACGATTCCCGAGTTAATTACAACGAGTTTTCTCGTGACGTCTGTATGTACGTATGTGCGTATGTGCGTATGTATGTCGTATAACTCTAGAACGGTATGTCCTAGAAAGTTGAAATTTGATACGTAGACTAGTGGGTCTAGTTGTGCACCTTCTCTTTTGGTTGCATTCGGGTGTTCAATTCGGGGAAAATCATTGTTAATTCCGATGTAAACTCAAGTGGTGTTAGTATTTGGCGGACACTTGGCGATATATCGCCAGTCTTTTGGTCGCCAAGTTTTGTAGTCAAGTTGGCGACAAATTCGGCGGGTTTTTTTTTTTTAAATCTGATTTTTTTTTTCTTTGACCACTGTTGGTGATATTTAGAGAGTAGACTATTGAATCACATTAAAATTGCCAGTAATGGGGAAATGACATTAAATTGGAGTAAAATGAAGTTATATGATGCACACATTAGCTCGTTTTTTAATTAAGAATGGATTATTTGCATTTATGTCGGTACTGTCGGTATTATAAGAGGAAGAGTTATTAACAATAGTGACATATTTTGAGATATTTCAAATAGTATCTTTGAAATTTGGTGCAAGAATGTCATAAATAAAACGTAGTTTTTAAAACTTACACTTTTTACACTCCTTCTTCATGAAACAGAGAAGAAACACCAGATTCTCTCAAAAAAGGCATTATGCGCAAGAAAAATTTCAACCAGTGGCTTGAAATATATTTTTACTACTTGATATCTTACTTTTAACTTTTAAAATCGCTCTCCTGAAAAATCACTTTTTTTTGAGATATGACGTTGTTGAAAGGAGTGAGCGATTTGACAAACATTTTCTTAAGTGTGGTTTATGGTAACACGCGAGTAAAAATAATGTTTGTTTCAGTACAAAAGAATTTTTTTTTTTTTTTTGATTTATACTTAAAAAAGTTAAAAATTTAGAATATTCACCGTCTAGAATTCTTTGAAACACAGAAGAAGAAAGAATAATTGAAAGTCACCAAAGAAGTGAAAGCCGTTTTATTTTACGCGATGTTTGAGAAATAGGTCAACGGCCTATTGCGGATGAAACTACAATCGATATTTTGTCTAAGAATTGAGTGGAAGAATTGCTGGAGGTTACGATTTGACGCAGTTTTGAACCGGATATGAAGTTTATCAGGTTTAGAAATATCTAGCTATTTCATTTAGAATTTCGGAAGAAGATCCAATAGCTTTTTTCCTCGGAGAAATGTTCCTCAGGAATGGAAAAGTTCAGATTTCTGTTTTTCTAAAACACAGTTGAAAAACTGAAGTTGTTTTATTTGGTTGGTTGATGCTTTTGGACACAAAAATGGGAAATTGCAGTTTCTCTACAATTGCGTCTCGGTTTTTATTTATGTTTAATTTTTCCTTGAATTTAATGACGAAAGTCCAACTTTTATGAATAAAAAAGATTTGCGGGGGGGGGGGGATCCTCCACAAATCTCATAATGACTATTTGCGATAAATTTTTGCCCCTTTTGGAATACAGAACCAATGTAGTACAGTCATGAAGTTTAACTAAACGGTAAGACTAATGATTTAATTGGTTCGTACTTACACATATAATTGAACACATAAAAATTGCACCGAAATAAAATTTATAAGAAGATTAAAAGCTAGTTTGGCTTGAGAGGGGGTAAGGCTCTTTGCTTTCTGCTCTCCAGGTCCCTTGTACCGATCCCTGTACGATTTAACCGGATGGATGGGGAGAGTCTTAAAGATCTTAACGATTCTTGAATCTCAACCGAGAGCCAAACAGCCCCTGGTCCAGCACCACTAGAATTATTGATATAGAAGGGAAATATAGAGAATTTTGTAACCATGATAGATTCAATGTGCACCAGTCACACTTAGTATGCACGGAGAATTAAGTGACCGATAGTCATTAAACCTGTGACTCCAGTTACGAGCCCAACGCGTTACAAACCAAACCACCAGGATCTTTACATGTGGGATGGGGGAGATTGGCGGGACAGGAATTGAAATATCACATAGCTATAAATTTCTGGTGGATCGAAGTAAATTTTCTGAAAAAACTACCGAAAATCTCTTGGTATCTAACATTTTTAAGTGCTTTGGATATACTCAATTGGAATAAATAATGTGAAATCGTATATGTTTTCTCATTATGCAGAACAAGTTTTAAAAAAATAAACTTACAGCTAAATCATATTTTTTGATATGGGGCTCATACGAGCGAAGTTGGAACTCACCGAAATGAGAAAAAATTGTAAAAAAGAACCCAGAAAAAAAACATCATTTTTGATGATTTAAAAAATACTTTATGGGGGGGGGGACACTCCTCCCAAGTCTACATACTTGCTACAAATGCTCACGTTTTGGAAGTTCTCCAATCTCTAGACATTCAGAGGATTATTATCGGTCAAATTATGCTTCCTTTCCCTTCAAATCAAAATGATGGCTATGGAACGGTTGAAAACTGAAAAAATATAGGAAGGAGATTTCCCCAAAAAGTGGTGCGTTGTGGGGATAACGATTGTAATACTTCGGGAGGTCATTTTACGTAAGAATCTGCATTATTAGTGCCAGAAACTGTTTTATTAGTCGTTCCGAAAGCGCAATGTATTTTTTTAAAGAATAATTAAAAATGCAGTAGTGCTTGGAAGGGGGTGGGTGATGTATCCTTTCACCGGATTGAACAACTCAATCTTACAGAATATTTCATTCTAACTAGTCATACATCAATGCGTCTCAGCATTCCTATCTAAAAATAAAGATTTTTGGGCTCTCGTCTTTTCAACCCAATTCAGAATGTTTAAATATTCAGAATTTTGAGCTTTTAAAGTGATACTTTGCTCATTAATGTTATGACTATGGACAAGTTCTTTTTGTGACAAAAATTTTCCTTTTTGGTGGAATATAAAACATGTTTTAAAAAATTAAACTCAGAATTTTCGGTATTCATTAGTAAGGAAATATAAAAAATTATTGTTATTATTATTTTTTTTATTTTTTTGGAAGCTACTGTTAACGTTTTCTGAACTACTTAAACTGCTAAAGATGCGTTGACACCAGCAAGAAATACAAGACTAAGAAGTCCACCCAAAAATATTTTGATTTTTCTCCTTACAAATCAGAAAATTTCCTCAGATTTTTTTTCCTAGGATGAGGGAGAGACAGGCAAACTAGCCGATGAATGTTTCTCTTCCTTTGGCTCGTTGGAGATTTGTAAATGTCCATTTTTTTGAAAAGGTTTTCAATTTTAAACATGTGTTTGTCCAAAATAATCAATGTTTTCTGAAAATAAGCAGTTCAATACCCCCTTATGTAGAATTATAATTTTACTTTTATTACCGCGATTTTGTTTCTTATTTAGACCAGCACAAGAAATTAAAGGAACAAAATGTGGGATATTTCCTTTTGCTTTCATAAATGGAATTCTTATACTAGTTATTTGTTGTGGAGAACCTCTTACTACCTCACTCCAATGGACGCCATATATTTAATATTATATTATTATTATTTTTCGATGATTTACATTGAAGCAAATCTTCGAAAGCAACTTTCTTGAAATATCTCAAACATAAATCACGACATCAAAGTTAACTTCCTTAGAGAGATGAATTTTAACTGAAAAAAAAAAGTTCTTTTCTCTGCTTAAATCTAACAAAAGATTTCCTCCTTATAGTTTTATCAAAAAAAGAATTTCTTTAAACTTTGAAGTGTTGCTTTCGTTTTTCAGAGAAAGGTTTCAAACTAAGGTATAAAAACGTTTCAATGAATTTTGAAAAAAAAAAAAAAAAAGAAGAAGAAGAAAGCACGTAAGGAATTTTTACCAAAGAGTTTTCTTTTAACGCACGAGGAGAATTATCGACCAACCAGGCTTAAGCGTAATATGACGTCATAGATTGACGTCATGCCTGCACGATTGCTGTTGGTGTGGCTTATAAATAGCTATAAGAGGATTCACAAGATCTCTTTCTAAATAGTTAAATTAATGATACATGTTTCGCAAATATATAATCTTTGTCTTGACAGAAATTGCAAATGGAATCCCACGCTATATATTTATTTTTTCATGATACTAATCAAAATCATTTCTAATCTTCTGAAATTTTGTTCTTCCAGCACGTTCCTGTCTATGATTTCGGATACATTATATCCATTTCTTTGTATCTTTTAAACATTTTTGTTACTTATTAACAACTTTCTGAACATTGCGTTGTTTGAATATATAATTTCATTAGCGATATAATTCACTTATTATTATTTTTTTTTTGGCACTTGTACCATGATGATTGGTTAATTTTTACCACCAGAAGCTTATTCAATTAATTTATACCAAGCAAAAGATTTAACAATCTGTACCTATAGAACATTTGAAGATATGTAATAGTAAATCTTCGAAGTTAAATAAGGACACAACTATTGTAGCAATGCTGACAGCGTTTCGTACATCTTGGGCTGTCCTCATCCGACCGACGCAAGGAAACGCGACAAACTTTCATTGAAGAATACGCACACATACACCTATACATACTGCTCAAAACAATTAAAGGATATAGAGGCTTTGGGTTGATCTTGAGCATGGAGAACTTTTTGAATGATTGATACATTATCGACAGACTATGTGAGACAAAAATTACATTTGTATGGCAGAAAAAATACTTTTTTAAAAACTTTTGGGTACAAAGGGGAAAAAACGCACTTTGTGCGTATGAGAAAAACGAGTAAAAATTGGGGTTTCCTTCAAAGAAAATTGCTTCTAGTAGAGGGTATGGTAACCCCGGACGGTTAGCAATGTAAAACACCTCTGAGGTATGGAATCAATGAGGTTATTAATGAGGGGCGGGGGAATTCTGCTCCACTCCTCCTGAATAGCGCTTTCCAATTCTTGGAGAGTTTGTGGAGGTGGTAGGCGTCTAGAAACTCGTTGCCTAGAATGTCCCAAACATGCTCTTTTGGGTTCATATCTGGAGAACACGATGGACATTCTATTCGTATGATTCCTTCTTACAAAAGAAAATCATTCACCAAGTTAGAACGATGTGGCCCGCAATTATCGTCCATTAACATGAAGTCACCTTCAATTGCTGCAGGGTAAGGGACATCATGAGGTCTGAGGATCTCATCACTACTTTGACGACCGGTCAGAGCTCCATTCGAAATGACATGCAGATCGGTGCGCCCATCAATGGAGTTGCCAGCATGCACCATCGCACCACCACCACTAAATCTGACACTTTAGGGAACGAAAGCTGAACTGTTTCTAATGCCACGCTTCCTCCAGGTGAAAAGATGCCATTGTCAGGATAAAGACAAGAACCGGACTCGTCAGAGAAAAGAATTTATTGCTTCATTCATTTCTTCTCCAATTCACATGCTCTGTTACCCACTCCTTGTAGCGCGACGGTGCCTCGCAGCTAATGTGACACACACGATTGGTGGACGAGCATACAGACAGCGTGAAGGCGATTTCGGACAGTTTGTGTCAAACTTGTGATGCCTGTACTCGAGCAAAGGTGTCGTTGTAGTGGAGTAGTATTTATTCTTCGGTGCCTCCGAGCCGTTAAAGCTAAATGACGGTCTTCATTGAGCGTTGATGACCGTCTGCGACCTTGCCCTGAACTTCGGCCTGCATTTCCAGTCTCTAAAAAACGTTTCCATATCCTAGAAATCACACTTTGCAAACCTCCAATAGCTTCTACTGCCTTGGCTTGTGTTTGGCTCCAATGTAGCCTGCCAACCACTTTAGAAGCTTCTGATTCCGTTCAATGAGTTCGCTGAGGCATCGCACTCATCGAAATGCGCTTACTGAATGTCGATCATTCTTTTCTGCTTTGTCTTACAATAAGTTAAAAGAATGAAATCTCATACGCCGCAACTAAACGTCGTCTTCGAAGTCAAACTGAAAATTTGCATACTGCATTGTTTGAAATTAAGAAAAATTTGCATTTGTAACTCCCTTCTTCGATTCTATGCAAAAAAAAAAACTCTTTGTTAATACCTTTCTCGTACAAAGACTTACAATATCCTTTAATTGTTTTGAGCAGTGTAAAATATGGATATACATAATAAATTATAATATACTGGCAACATGCTTTGGAAAACTAATGGGGAAAAAAGACAGCTTTAAACTAAACACAAAATTTGCGAAGTTCTTTTGGCATTTAAACTGAAATTTTAAGAGGGTTTGTTTGACCAAGTTGAGCAGATGAAAGGGGACCCATTATGATGTTCATAATTTTAATTATTTCATTGGGTACAAGCTTTCGGGTTAGTCTCAGCCTATAGCTAAACAAAAGATTTCAAGTATCCAGTATTTCAAAGATCGAGTCAAAAGTATCAAAATAAAAGAAAGTGTGGAATGAAATTCTCGTACGGAATAAAAACTTTGTTGTTCGAGTAATTTTTTCATATTCGGTAAATTTTATTTTTTGATGAAAAGGGATGAGGATCTTCAGATTTTTGTCTGAATTTTTGGCAAAACATTTTTTTTCTGACCTTACTTTGAAACATTAAAGGTTTTTGAACTCCCTCCCATTTGTTCACTTATTGTAATCACAAAATCACACGATGAAAGTTAGGTTTCGCCAATATTGCACCCTTAATTTCCCAATATTAGGTTCTGCCAGGTTCTTTTAAAGAATCTTCAATGAGCCACTGTTACTTGGAATGAATCAGGGAATTCGGTGTGCAATACTGCTTTGTCTGGCTTTTGGTGCTCTTGTTGCAATCTTTCAGAGGCACTCAACTATGACAAACTGCGAAACTTTTAGGTGTAGAGTGACTAGGCTTTGAATAAAATAAATGAAAAAATTTGATTGTATCTAAATAAACATGTTGGTACAAATAAAAAAGCGAAGGATTTAAAATATCTCTCTTATTAAAATATCAAATCAACTATCATCTATGTTAAATGGAAGTCAACCTTTACTGTGAATTTAAAGATTAAATTCAGAATTTGCTGGTCAATACGAGGCATTAAATCAGAAGCATTAAGAAAATTATTGTCAAACTAGTGGTACCCGCACGACTTTGCCCGTAATACAAAAATTAAAAGGTCTTTTGGTTCGCCTGTATATTTCCAAATAATGTATGGAGAATTTTCTCACCAATTGGCTTGTACCCATGTTACGGTTCCACGTTATGATAATTTCGTATCTCACCAATTGGCTTGTGCCCATGTTACGGTTCCACGTTATGATAATTTCGTAATTTACTCGTCCATCTTATGATAGTTTTGTTCTTAAAATTGGAATAGAAAAAGAACCTCATCGAATTTTTGAAAAATCGGTTCGAGGTGCACACCCCCATGCTACAAACTAACTTTATGCCAAATTTCATGAAAATCGGACGAACGGTCTAGGCGCTATGCGCATCACAGAGATCCAGACATCCTCCTGACATCCAGACATCCTACGGATGCATATAAGCTACCTTTACTCCTGTTCAGGCATAGGAAAATTTCAGGCCCCTCTCACTGACTTATTCCGAGTGTTAAGCTTCAAAGCTGTGACGCCACTGCGATGTTGATGGTCGTCTTTCGCAGTGTGTTTCTTGTTTGTAATCTGCTAAATACGAGTAAGCATTTGCAAATGAGATCTTTAATTGAATGTTGCTGACAAAAACAGCATTATTATTTCCAACCAATTTCATCCTTTGCAAAATAAAATGAAAGCTGCTTTTGAGAAACTATGCTTCGAAATAAAAATAGGTGGCGCCATCTTTAAGCAAAAAATGCATGTTTTACGACATCGTTGTAGTTTACATTGAAGTTATTTTTAAAATAATTATCATGGTAAATTATTTTGTTGATAGAAAAGCAAATTTTACAATTTTTCATACTCTTAATGATATTTAATGCAATGTAAACAGATCTTCTAAAAAATGATTACCATTTTAAGTTAATAATAAATACTTCTAGTGAATAATTTAATACATAATAATTTCTAATATAGTTTTATCTTGTGCCAGTTAATTTCTAGCTAATTTCTATTGAATATGAGTTAGCATCCGAGAATAAGACTTCCAATTGAATATTGAATGAGTCTGGCGAACATACCCTTCTTGTCACATACTAATTTCATTACTCATGAAATACAATAATGCTCTGCTTTAGAAAAAAAAATAAATAAAAACATGTAAAATATATAATCAAACGAATAAATAGCATTATCTTTAAGCAAAAAATGGCGCTTTTGAAGAAGGTACTACTGGAGTTTAATTAAACTCATTTGTCAACTAGTTCTCAATGTAAGTTTTTTTAATTAAACTGCGGATTCTTTATCTTTTAATAATCTTCATAATATTTAAGATTGTGTAAAAAGGAATAGGTAATGTAAATCCTTGAATGAAATAATTGAAAATAGCATTAAAAAGCAATGTTTCTTAATGCAAAAATATATATATGTTATTTCAAGTCAAATCACTTTCAAGTCAAACTTTTAGAAGTCGCACTCTTTTACACCTTAAATTCATTTATTATTTTGAAAACAAAATCACATACAGTTGATGAGGCAATTCAAGATAATTTCATGCTGTTTCATTTACTATTTAACATAAAAACATTTGGGGGAAAAAAGTTTCACAAAATTCTAAAGCTTGAAAATTCAACAATTTTTGAGACAATTTTGAAAACTTTAAAATCAATCTACGACTTTCAATGTATTGTAATAAATGCAACTAAATTCTTTAGAATGGGCCCATGAAGAGATCAGCAGCTACTAAATATTTTCAGCAAAAGTGGCAAAAACCTTCGACCTTCTATCGTCAAAATAAGACCTTCGTGGTTTCATGAATTGTTCTGAAATCACTTGAATGTGGTCATTCAAATACATTAAATATCATACATTCATTGAAAAATTTTTAAAGTATTAAAAAAAAATGAATTTAACATCTTGTGAATTTTTTTTTTTTTTTGTATCATACTTAAGTTGTTTTCAAAACAAGCTGTTTTACAATTCTATGTTTCTCGTAGAACATGAGACTTTGAAAATTAGGGTGAACACACTTTCATAATTTGCATTTTTTCCCTTGATGTACATATATTATTAATAAAAGTGTGTGTGTGTGTGTGTGTGTGTGTGTGTGTGTGTGTAAGTGTTACTAAACTTCTTTGGTTCTGAATCGTTTCGCAACCGTTTTATGAAAATGTCATTTCTCTACATATGATGTAGAAGAATTATTATTTTAATAATACTATGGCTTTCTAGTCCAGTCACATGTACTTGAAAACCAACAGGGAACTAATCATAGTTTATTCATATTTAACTCACATAAAAATAAAGTAAATATTGTAAAACAGATGTACATAATCTATCAGACAGATACAATGTGAAACAATAGATATAGCAACGAGAAAGAAAAGTTATACGATAAACAATTTATTTACTGGCACAAGAGCAAATTATATTAGAAATTAGCATGTATGAAATTATTCACAATACGTATTTGTTATTAACTTAAATGGTAATAATTTCTTTACGAACAGCTGTTTAAATTGCATTAAATATCATTAAGAATATGAAAAACTGCGGAATTCGCTTTTTAATTAACAAAATAATTTACCGCAGGAATTATGTAAAAAATGATTTCAATTTAAATTAAAACATTGTCGTAAAACTTGCATTTTTTGCTTAAAGATGGCGCCACCTATTTTTATTTCGAAGCATAGTTTCTCAAAGGCAGCTTTCATTTGTTTTGCAAAGGATGAAATTGATTGGAAATAAGAATGTTGTTTTTGTCAGCAACATTCGATTAAAGATCTCATTTGCAAATGCTTATTCGTATTTGGCAGATTACAAACAGGAAACACACTGCGAAAGACGACTAGCAACAGTCGTCAGAGCTTTGAAGCTTTGATTGACACTCGAATAAGCCAATGAGAGGGCCTGAAAATTTCCTACGCCCGAACAGGAGTAAAGTTAGCTTATATGTCCTCCGGACATCCAGACAGAGAGACTTTCAGCTTTATTATTGGTAAAGATAACCAATGAAATATTATAGGCATGTAGATTGTTAATGCAGATTCATCTCGCATGTGAATGTATGCAGGAATCATATATTTCTTCAGAAACTTCAAAAACTCTGTTATAGAAAATCTTCAAACGGAGTTTCGAAAATATCTGGAAATTGAAACTCTCACTAACTTCAAAAAATCCTCAATAAAACTCTTTCGCGTAAGTTTTCCTAGTTAAATACCAGTTTTTAAGAGTCAATGGCTTGTATATGAGTCAAACAAAGCATCACTGATAGTACTACGCTACTTCAGGATGGAAAGTAACATTCTGAGTAGTTAAATAGGTTCTTATAGAAATCTAATTATCGGATATTTTCCAATATATATATATATATATATATATATATATATATATATATATATATATATATATATATATATATATATATATATATATATATATATATATATATATATATATATATATATATATATATATAAATGGATAAACAAACACCATGCATTGCATCTGAAGTTTTGCCTTTCAACTAAAAAAGTTAATTCTAACTACTCTTCTTAATTAATGATCCTCTCGTTTAAATTAACACATTGATCCAATAAAGCTTATGGCTAATGAAATCCTCAAAAACTTGAATTCGATTACTCAGCAAATAAAATTTCCTCTCTTAGAGGGTAGTACTAACCGTTTGAAAATCTTCTGAAGTAGATTTCGATCACATGAGCCATTTTCTGTACCGCCCACCAATACAAGTAAGAGTCGACTGATTTTTCTCTCAATTTTTATTTATTAATTGCTAATTATCTAAAATTTTTCTGAATTAAAATTACAGCGTAGTCAGGATAGTATTACTTGAAATAAGAACTATTGTAAATTGTAGGAAAATTACTCAAATGTTATTGGCCCTACGCGAAATAAAACATGCATCCAGACAAGTATTCTTCAGTTATGGTATAGGAAAAGGCCAAAATAAACTTAGAGCTAATTGCTTTTGTAATCTTTTACTTCAGTAAAAAAAACAATAAGTTATTTAATAGCCTTTTAACATATTTTTTGGTTAGCATATGTTGCTTAATTTTTAGCTAATATATTTTTTAGTTTAAGTTGTTATGAGGATAAAACCTGCATGCAAGAGAAAAAGCGTTGTGAGTATGATCGCAGCTTTGAAAGAAACCTCAAGTAAACAGAAATAAATAGGAAGTAAAAAAAAGAATTCTGAAAAATTTAGTTTTACGTTTGATCAGTGCTTTTTCGAAAGATAAATCATTATTTACCGGAATGAAATTTGAACTGCTTACGATTACAGAAAGGAAAAACATTAAATGAATGTCTTAAAATTAATCCTGCATGAAAAAAACTTGTGAACACCAATATTTAAGTTGCTAAAGTGTTGATGCTATAATCAAATCTATTTATTTAGAATTTCCCGAGAAAGAAGAAGAAATCGTGATGAAGACGATTTAAGACGAATGGATTTTGATTAAACTATAAAAAAAATGGGAAATTTTCACAAAGACAAAAATTTAGCATATCCTTTAAAATAAAACGTTGCCTCAATATTGTTGAGCACTTTTCTTTTTGATTTGCTGCACTGTTGGACAAACCGAATATGGAGAGGAAAATACGACTGTTTATATAAAAAGGAATTTTTATTGTCTGGAACATGGAGAAAGAGCGGAATTTGTGCTACAAATGGCAGCCAAAGTGAAACATTTTACACTTATATAAACAAGTGCAATATAAACAAGTTCAACTGTATTTTGAATTGAAATTGAGTGTCCCCTGAATCAATGTCAGGCCTAAAAATAAAATTAGGGACTCTATGTTAGCTTCTTTAATAAACCGTCACTGTGACAAAAATTAATGTGTAAAATCTTACAACAATAGTACACAAGTAGCAAAAATATATTTAAGTTGAACAAGTACATTTCACAAATCAAAGTTGATTTTACTATAAACAAAGTTTCTGAATTCCATCAAACAAAGAAAAAAGGCACTAATTGCGTAAGAATAGCATTGTGAATTGTACCATCACAAGCATTAAATTAAATACATAATTAATTAAGTAAATAACATTATTTATAATAAAGAAAAGTTTAAAAGCAAATTAAAATTGTAAAAAGGATAAATAAGTAAGTAAATAAATAGCGGATAGTAATAATGCAAGTTCTCCAAATATTCTAGATACAAAAATGGTGGAGTTTTTTTTAAAATGAAACCAGTACGCTTGACGACAATTTTGTTCAAAAATAACCAAAGAAATTTTAACAGAGCGGATTAAATTGCTATATGAATTCAATGATATAACACTGTCATGGGTAAGTAAACGGTAGTATGTGCAGAAATGAGTTTTCGAGATATTTGAAGAAACGCGTTTCGGATTCAATACTAACAGTAGGGAAATACTGGATTTTGACATTTTTTTCGCGTTTTTTTGAGCGTAAACCAAATAAGCAGGCTATAAAGCTATCGTGCAATATATGAATAAATGACAAAAATTAATAATTTAATGTTACTGCTCTTTACCAACCCGCGGCATAACGAACTGAAGAGTTTTCATTTTGCGTCATTCATACGATACAATTTGCGTTTTCATATCAAATAACACTTTCGTTAATACGGCATTCAAACGTATACTAATCATTAAAATCTAAACATGTGCAACAAAAACACAAGCCTATTTTTTAGCTGCTTCGATGGATTTCATAAAAGAAATTCTGCTTTTAACCGTAACGGAAGAATGCTGAAAACTGCAGCAGAGAATTATCCTCTGGGTGGTGATGTTGTCTTTCAATGTAAAGGTCACTCCATGAAAGCCTCGGTAGTTTCAATTGCAACCGCTGCTGTCTGGACCAGATGAAAATCGATTTGGCAGATGTTTGCGAAAGCGGTGTGACATTCTTCTTTCGCGAAAAGACGAATAGACTTCCGAAACTGGGGCCAGATAATATCTCCATCTTCGGGAAGTTTTCCTGCTTTGGATAATATTCACTCCAGTTGTTGTTGAAGCATTGAGTTATTAGGTTAGGTTTTCAAGTTTTTTTCCGAAACGTAATAGGTTTAATAGGTAGGGGACATCAAATAAATCTCATCTGTGAGGTTTTCTTTTTTAAATCTCATTTAGAAGAAATGAATGTTCTCCGTAAGAGAAGTGAACGACATACAGTAGAACCTCGTTAATCCGTTTCCCGTTTAGCTGGATCTTCGTGTAATCCGGATCCAATTTGTAGAGTTTAAAAGTTTTATTCACTTACATAATAATTCTAAATTGCGATAGCTAGAACGAAACTATAAATGCACCACATATTCGTCCTTTATTTTGATGAAATTAAAACTCCAACATAAGTCATCTATTAAAGAATATGACGTGTTTGGTGTGTCAGTCCAACACCACTGCAGCTGAACTTTGAATGATAAAGTATTTGCGAGAACGACCCTATGTAATTTCGTTACAAATCATCGTTTTTTGCTGTAATAAAAAGTAAGTCTGCTTATTTAAGAATATGTTTTACTTGTTACCCATATTACCCGGATTATACGGATTTTCGTATACTCGGATTACCTATGATCCTAGTTAGTCTGGATAAACGAAGTTGCACAATGGTTTTACTTTTTAATTAATTTGTCACATTTTTTTGTAACTAATAGTGATTATGTAATCACTTGGTGTTGATGAATAAGATGTTGGTGTTTTTTAAGTAGTTAATTTTCTTTACAGTAGTAAACGAAGCCGGAGCAGTTAATCTGTTGTGTTGCTTTGTCGTATGAGGACATACTGAACAGACTTGGTCTGATGTTGGAGAGATTGAGGGTGAATGGACTCGTGGACCTGATCTGATTTCAGATCAGTGAGGATTAGCAACGACAACAACAACTTTACTGTAGTTATGATTTGTATTTGTTAACGTCTGTTAAAATGCTAAGTTAGTGTGCACAGTAGAGTGAGTTACAAGGTGTATAGAGAAAAAAACCATCTAACCCTTCACGGCAGACCTCCCAAAATGCGCCAGTAGGCTAAAAAATGTAATTAGCAAACATTCAGGTCAATCGGTTGATATTAATCCGTAACTTAATAGAGGTTAAATTGGGGAAAACTGTGATTTTTAGCAAAACATTACAGTTTCATCCCTTCGAACTAAATCTATTCCTTCTAGAAGCTTTGTTCAGGTCGCATTTGATGGCAAATGTTGTTGACTTGAAGCTTGAGCTAACCAACTTTTTTCGATAAAAAATGGTTGTGCGGCATTCTTGTCAGGTTGCAGTAGCTATTCTTAACATCGCATTAAAAGATCAGTTAACTTAAATACAAACTACATTAATTATTTTAGTAAATCATTAAAATGTATTTTTATAGAGCATTTTGAGAGCAAAAAAAATAATATATGCAATGCTTTTAGGGCACTGGTTTATGGCTGTAACGAACAACTGCGCGGAGAGATTTTAAAATTCCCTTTGCTAAATTTCTACCACCATTACTTCTCAAAATTTGTCGTATATGCAAATCAATACAATGGAATGTTTCAACAGTTTTAGAGACGTGCACGCTCGTCAAGATGCTGTTGTCCAACAACGTGCTGTGTGAGTTGCAGGCAATTATCGCAGAGATTAAAAGAACGTGCGTTGCAATTCGTGTTCTATGCTTTATTCTGTTCAAAAAAAAGTGTAGAAAACTTAATTCCGAGCAGTGAGTTGCAGTCGTTATTATTATTATTATTATTTTTTTGGTTTGCAAAACTAGGAATTTCTTCTTTGCGCAAGTGGTTAAAAGAAAGTACGCAGGTTGAGCATTTTCTTTTTTGGTGCTTTTGCTTTAACTCATCATTATTTTGCTTTGCAAATCAAAGTTTCTTAAAATTTATCTCAATATTTCCAAGCGTTTCAAAAGGAAACTAGAGCTGAGCTTGAGTAGTAAAACGTGACTCTTTTTTCAAAAGCACTAAATAAGAAAATTAAATTTGTCAACAGCTATATTGCAAGAATCCGCTTTATCAAAACATTAGAAAAACAGCCGTCAAAGTATGACGAGTGAACATTGCTTCTATATTTGAACGAAGAAATCGCCTGTTTGGTGATATTTTGATAGTTGAAATTTTAACAGTAACACCATTGGATTAACCCTGAACTCCAGTAGATAGCGTTCATTGTTGACCACTTTTTCGTTTCTTCCTTCTCCTAAAATGAGTCTTACCAGTAAAACAGTTAAGTTACCGGATCCAGTTCAGCCTTGTCAAAATAAAGCATTTCCCTGCATATCAAACATTACCATAAAATAGCATCAAATTATCATGCTATGGCGCAAGTTTCATTGTTGATGATGTCAGAGCATTACTCTATCAGTGAATTCGCTAGTATATACCACATGAGGATAACGTTATGATCATCGGAAAGTTAATTACCATTGATTTAATTGCCCACATCCTAAAGCACACAATTTTATTTAGTGGTTTTAAAAAAAGGTTTTTTAAAGCTCCGAAACTCATGCTTGCAATGTTTCTGCAATTTGCACACGATATTTCTGTAATAACTAGTGAGAGTGTGAAAAATGTCGGGCGAATCAAAACATACATTCTTGACTAGTTCTTCCAATTAAGTCTTTGAGAACCCATGTTATGCTGATTGTTTCTAATATCAATTCTGAGAAATAATTTTCTGGTGACAAAGATTTTTTCCTGGCTTTGATGATTTTGCAGTTTTTATCAGTTTATGCGATCAATGTTTTCTTATATTTTATTATTATTATTTTTTTTGTTTAGGGCACTTAAATTAATAATACTTATATAGTTTGAACTTGTAACAAAACTCATTTTTAAATTAGTACAAATATATATTCATGAGTTTTGTAAGTCGTAAAAGTATATAATTAAATAACTTAATTAATTAATAAAAAAATAAAAGAATGTCCTCAACTTATTTTTAACTTTCTAGAGATCCATATACGAATGAGTTTAACTAAAATCTAAGAAGGATTTACAGCTTCATACAGTTTTCGGGATTGCAAATTTCTTTGGCAGTGATTTTAAAGATACAAGGGAAAATAGCTCTCGCTGTAACTATCTGAATGTTCGAAGACAAATATTTCAAATTCTCTTGTATGATCTGTTTTCAAAGCAGCAAGAATTAAAACTTTTCTGTAATCATAACGAATCAGATTATTCCCAACCGCTAATTAAAACTCTTCTTCAGTCCTTTAAAAAAAAAAAAAAAGGTAGAATCCTTTACTCGTAGAACTGAGGAAAGTTTTTTTTTTAAATACATATGATGGTAGGTATTGATTAAAGTGTTATTCCGTGTTAATTAAAATACCAGATAGCTTTGGTATAATGTATCTGTGGGTAAAATTAAATATGACTGAAAAAAAATATCTAGAATTGATCATCCTCGCTTATGCAAATTTCATCTTTTTCAATAAATTCCTGTTTTGCCATTTTTTCTATCCTTGTTTTAAATCTTAAACTTCCGAACTTGTTAATTAAAAATAAAATAATCATTTTGAGTGAATGAGTTTTTTTTAGTTTTAATCCTAGAAATTTACTTAATCAGATTGTTAAGTTAGAAAATGCGGAAAGCTCTGGCTGCAAAAATTTTCTTATTCAAACTTAATTAAGATTTTTAACTCATAAGAATTCGTATCTTCGTCATTTTTATTTGCCAAAATCAATAGCTTTCAAATTATCAGATGAAAAAAAATCTAAACAATGTTGCACTGAACTAGAATAACAATGTTATTTTTTCTGACATGAAAATTTATTTATAACATTATAAATATTAAACTACCAGTGCATGTGTGGTACTTCGAAAAAATCGATTTCTTTATTTCAGAATCGCGTTACCTCTCAAAAGTTGTAGTTTGGTATCCTCAATTCTAGAAAAAATAATTAAAAAAAATTAAGCTGACATCTTCAGTTCGCGCATAAGGCTGAAAGTTTGAAAAAATGTGTTAAAAATTGAAAATTTCAGAAAATAATTTTTTTTTTTGTATTTTTATAACGCATTAGCCATAAATTGTCAGTATATAGCGTAGTTTGAACCTAAAAAAATGTTTTATAGCTTTTACATAAGATCTTTCGTTTGCGCATACACCTTAAACTAGGCCAAAATCTCCTGCCCTACTTAAGGCGCATGTGCAAACTAAAGATCCTATGTAAAAGCTCTAAATATTTATTAGGTTAAAACTGCGCTATCTACTGACAATTTATGACTGTTGCATCATGAATAAATACAAAAAAAAAAAAAAAAAAACTGATTTTATTATTATTGATTTTTTAAATATTCATTTTTTATCTTGTTTTTTCAAATTTTCAGCCTCATGCGCAAACTGAAGATGTCAACTTAGAATTTTTTTTAATTATTTTTCCCCACTTGAGGATACCAAACTACAACTTTTGAGAGGTAACGCGATTCCGAAATAATGAAATCGATTTTTTCGAACCACCCATCTGTAACCATAGATGGCTAGTACACCAAAAAGAGGTGGGGGGGGGGGAGGGGGGAGGCGCCTGTAAAGCTGACTTTTGGGGGGGGGGGTAGTAGTTGTGTTTTATTACTGGTACGTCATGAATGAATGACCTTTTACACATTCGGGATACGGTCTCGAAAACAGAAACGAGTGAACACAATTAACATTATCCTCTCAGCCCAAGTTTCCATTCTGATTTTTACGGAATAATAACATGAGAAAAATATTAAACACCCACCTATTAAGTCAATTCTTCTTTCTTTCAACTTTTGTATTGGACACCGTTATCATTTTTTATCCGATCATTAATTCTAAAATTGGCAAAGTAGCGGGAAAGGTCCCTTACTTTCGGAAATGAGAGGGCAATTTCCTCCCTCCCTCTTGCAGGCCATCCATGACATAAATCAACTTAGTTTTTAAAATTAATTAACATGGTCCATTAAGTTATTTGTTTGCTTTAATAAAGATTTTAAAATGGTGCATGTGGCGGTTAATACAAGACAGGTAGTTAAAATATAGTTTACAAATTCGTTTTCTGTTGGAATAAAAATTGGACTGCGTCAAATGTTAGAGAGTTGGGAGGGAGGGATCAGCTGCATTTGTGCCGAAATAAAATCCGAAAAAATATTTCTAGCTTGTCCAGTACATACAAAGTTTATTAGAACTAAGCAAGAGTCTAAAGTTACTGCATCAGCTAGACATGCTAGAAATAGTTTTCGACATTTTATTTTGGATTAAATGCAGTTATTATATTTCTTTCGCCATCCCATTCCTCCCAACTCTCCTCTGAATGAATTTTAAATTCTTTATATCGTGGTGGGAAAACAACGTTTTTTTATGGAAAAGCAATCTGCTTGATTGCTGTTGCACAAGAAAACAATATTATTGATATCAGTGTTTGATGTAAGAATTGCAAAGTTAGTTTTGATGTTTGAATTAAATAATTTGAAGAATGTAAATTATTCTTTAAAAATTCCTTGAACCATATTATTAATGAATACTAAGAAAACATACTTAATCTAGAGCATCAGATTTTAAGTTGCCATATATAAGTTTCAAGCTCTGCAGTTCAGTGTAGAGAAGCAATTATGATCATGTTTATATCATGTTTTTGTTAGAATAATAAGAGTATTAATGTACTTCCAAAAATATGTTTTTCTGTTCTGCTGTGAATCCTAATTTAGTTAAAACGCGTTATCATGTACGTATATCTCTCTCTATATCCCGTCCCAAACCATCAGAAAAAAAAGGAAATGCGTGCTGACTTGATGGGTAAAATGCCATTTATTTTAGCTGAGAGTAAAAATGTAAAATCCAGTGTAACCATGCTTCGTTCATATTTTTTTCAGACAAAAAAACATCCAAAGTTAGGAACGAAAGATTTATATCGTTACTCAAATATGCTGTTACCAATGCATAATGTGGTGTAGCAGTATGCGGTAGTGAAGAAACTGGGGCTGGTTAAATTTATAATTTTAGTTGAGTTATGGCTGTGAATGATTTTATCTATCATTTTTGTACCAACTTCAAAAATTATGTTTAAAAGTATTATCAATGGTGTTTAAAGAATAAAATTATTTTTCGCTTTTTAGAGCAATTTTGAAGTCGGTTCTATTTTTTTTTTTTTTTTTCAAAAACATTTTTTTTAAATTCTTTTTAGTGTAAATGAACTTCAGAAACAGTAAGAAGTTACTATCACGAAACTTCGCATTATTTTTTTTCATAAAAATGCTCCATACTAAAACAAAAAAACCCATTAACACGCATTAAACTTTGGCACTATGTATCTTTGTTCCTCTCTGGAATTCATTTGTGGGTTAATTTAATTATAACCTTTAAATATTACGTTTTCCCTAACTAACTTACATTTCACTTCATACTAGTTGCTTGTGATGCAATCTTGTATCTCCTTACTTAACCCAGATCATCTGTTATTGGCATAAATGATAACGATTAAAATACTAACTATGTTTGAGGCAAACCTAACCTGGTAGCATTGTGAAGGCTAAGCAGGATATTAATCACTGCATTATCTCGCTTCCAGGTTAGGTTTACTCCCACTATAGGGCAATAATACTGAAAAAACTTGATGCTTGCTTCAGAGAAGCCTTCATTTAAAATTGTCACTGCAATTGCTATTAATATTACTGTTGTATGACACCAAACTTTTGTAACAATGGGTTTTATATTTAATCATTTAATAGGGAAATTGCATGAATTTTACTGTTTTTTGACTATAACATTTTTTCTAAAGAACAAATATAGTCGAACAGAGTAATGGGACCTAAGTTGAGCCATCCCCTATCCATTAAAAAAAGAACTAGGTTTACTAGGTGAGACGCTGTGAGTGGACGAAAAAAAAATATACATACGGTATGACCTGATAACCGCCTCATTTTTGAAGGCGGTATTTTAGACGAAATAATACTTATTTTGAAGTTTGATCGTAATATTTTAATTAGTATTAATAGCATAATGCATTATGTGTGTCCAAGTCATTTCTTGCCGCCCTGTATTGTTTAAATATGCAATCGTTATAAAAAGCAAATTGAAGAAAAATTTGTTTCATTTGATTTACAACGACAGAAAATCAATTGCCGCAAAAAACTGTATAGTAAATATAAAAACAAGTAAGATTTGGTTTAAAACTTAAAGGCTTATTGCAGATTAATATTACTTAATTTTTTTGAAATAGTTCTTTATTTTTGCTGCAATATCTTTCACTATTGTGAGGAACACAAAAGTTTTATTAGTCCTCAGGAAACTATCAAGAGCTTGGGTGAAAACCAAGGAATTTTGTTTTATTCTTAGATCATTTTTTTTTTGTTCCTCCTGTTGCAACTGATGTTGGCTTCTTTTTTCGTTGACTTTGCGTTCGCAGCTATTCGTTTCATTCTTACAGATTTTATTTCAACAAAGGATAATCTTTTGTTAGTTGACTTAGTCTTTAATTTTCGTTTAAATCTTTCGTTTCTAGCATGCTTTTTTTCACCAATGAAATAGTTCAAGTTTGAAGGAATGAATGCATTCTTTTAGCATCTTAAAGCTTTTATTGCTTTATAATATTCGATTGCTTTTTAAAGTGGGCATACTTCCTTTATATGAGACCGGTATAGAACGCTTTTTTTAACATTTAAAATACTGTGCAGAATACAGTTTCGTGCAATAAATCAAATGGTTCAAAGCGCAATAATCTGTAATCCTGTACTATATAATAAGGGAAGAAGAGACTAAATATTATTATTAAACCAGTCAGTACATGAAACATTAATATGCAAAATTTGTTCACTACATGTAGAGATAAAAACAATAGAGAGTCTGAAAGAAAGTTTTTTTTTTTTTTTTTTTTAAAGGGGTTTATTTCCAGTCCGAAAAAATTGAAAAAAAAAAGAATTTTTTCAATTTTTCAGGAAGTTTTAATTGAATTTTTTAGCAAAAAGTGATTAGAAATTTCTCATACTTAAATTCTGATGCGATTTCCTCCCCCCACCCTCTCCTTGTATGTTAAAATACTGTCTAACTTTGATAATGCAAGTTGTATGATAATATAATTTGCATATAGATCAAAAAATATTTAATACTTTTTTCAAGAAAAAAAAAAAAAAAACAATATCCTTAGTGAAGAATTTATATTTTCATTCTTCATAAAACAAACAAGCATAACTTTAATCACAGAGCTATGTTTCTGCTGACTGTGCGACCCAAATGTACATGGTGCGGCAAAAAAAAAAAAAAAAGTGGAGCAAGCAATTTTCCACATAACTTTATTAAAAAACAAATAAATTAACAAAACACAAAAAATAATAATATAAAAAAATAATAATATAAGACCTTTAGCAATCAATAAATTAATTGTTTTCAAACAAAGGTTTCCTTTTGAACATTGAACATTGGTTTCCTTTTGAAACGTTGGTTTCCTTTTGAAGTAATACAGAGGTGCAACTGCTTATTGAAATTTTCATTCGAGGGCCGCAAATACTTACATCAATCCTATTCCCTACAAAGCAATTGGTTTAGATAGTCCGGTCAGATTGCTTTTCTGATTCGACTCTGCCGTTTTTTGTGAGGTTTTTTGGAATATCAATTTTATGAAAGCTGCTTATAGGCCCCAGAATAACTGAAAACCAGCATCTGGACAGAAATTGACAGCGCACCCGCTAGCTACTATGCTAGTAGGAGTCAAAAGAGATGTTGCAAATCGTCTTACTCAGTATACATAAAATGGGGGAGGGAGGGGGCGAACTGTTCAAAACAAAACTTTGAATATGTACCAATGTTATTATTTTTTATAGTTTTTTAAAGGGAGTTTCACGTTATTTTGTAATCAGTTTTACTGTATTTATTTACTTAAAATAAGTTTATTAACTTATTATTTTTCCAAAGTCATAATTAAAAAAGATTAATGAGATTTAATTTAATTTAGATATTTTTGATGGCTATACACAATCTGCACTGCTCCTCATTATCATTCTAATGTTTTAAAGAAATGGTGGAAATGAACCACATGTTTTTTTAAACACAGAAAACCTTTTTGGTATTTTTATCATCATATTTAGCACATTGAGGATTAAATTTTGTGATTTTTTTTAAAGCTATGGATTCTGTAAAAGAGAGAAAACGATAAAAAAAAAAATAAAAAAATACGAGCTGCGTATTGTGAGTTATTTATTTATTTATTTATTTTTTTTGTTTTAACACGTTTGTAGATTACTTAAAATAATTTGTGGATTACTGAGAGTGTTTAAAATACAAGTAAGATAATTATCCAGCGAAAAGAAATTCCCTCAATTAAATTAACTGCAAAATTTAAATGATTAAGTACTTAAGGTAATTTAAAAGCAGAAAATGGCGTTCAAAAAAGTCAGCTGTTCTGAAGATCTTGAATAAACGTATATAAATCATTTTTTCGCATTGCAGCGGAAGCAGAAAGTCCCTGGGCAATAAATATTTACTTGAATGGCATTTCAAACTGTCTACTGTGAAAATACGGTAACTTTAAAAATAGACCCAGATTTCTTTTTACTTGAAATATTTTTGAAGTTTAAATACTTTTGAGAAATTTCTAGAGTGTTTTAGTGTTTTTAAAGTTTATTAAAAAGATGTTTAGCAAGAATTATTCAAGCTGAGGTTGTTTTATTCAAGAAGCTAGATATTTAAGGTTAGGAGGTTAGGAAAAAATGTAAGAAAAAATGTGAGAATTAATTAGAAAAAAAAAGTTGCAGTATAAACTAGTCCATAAGCATTAATATATTATAAAAAGGAAACAAGAAAAAAAAAACATTTTGACTTTGATTTCTGGCGCTAAAGAACAGCAGTTATAATTTTATAAAAATGAATTTGAATCTCGCTAAATTTCCTTAAACTTTTATGGAAATTGTGTTTCTCTTATCAAATTAAAAAACCTTTTGCGCATGGCAAAAGGTTCCTTTTTGTTAAATGGCAAATTGAGTTTTAAAAAGTTTGTTTGTAGCAAATTCTGTCTGATATCGGTTGTTATATCAGTAGTTGAGTTTTCCTTGCAGAGGTTAATCTTACGTCTTGAACTGCATAAAACATAAATAAAAAACTATTTTATTTTTAAATCTTTAGTTTTTTTTTAAGTTAACAACTGGAATCCAGTTGTGTTGCTGTGGATCTTTCCAGTCAATTTCAAAATTTGAAATCTAAATTAATGCTTTAATAGATCTTTCCTCCAAATACAATACTACGTTAATATTTTGCGATTGCGAAAAATTACATCCGACATAAAAGCACATAATATTAATCCATACTATATGCACTTGGGGACCCCCACTCAAAGACTAGGGGAGTTATACTTTAGAGCAAATTCATGATTTTTTAACGAGGAAAGTGAAACCCCTTAAAATGATGCTAAAATGGACCTACTATTAGTCAATGTCCGAAATGACTTTTTAAAAAATTCTCATCGTCTCACCAATAGTTTAACATGCCATTGTGACACATAAAAAATCTCTTATACTCAAGCTTTAAAAAAAAAAGAAAAGCACTTCTCCCTTAAAGAATATGTAAGCAAGTGAAGAAATAGAACAAACACGAGATCTATTTTATGACGTGACAGATCTATTTCAATAACTGGCGACATATTACATCATCGGAAACAGTCTCTCTCCACTCAAAAATCAAGCGAGCGAGACGGTCGTTTTAGAGAAATGTAACCGTGGGTCTCATCAGGGAACTGGGAGATCGACGTGATGGATGGGTTCGCAAAGTACAATCGACTCACGCTGGAGTCTGTTGAGTCGGCGGAAAAGAACCATTGAGTTTGAGATGGGGAATGTGCACACAGGTATATAAATGTTTTTCTTGATTTGTGGGGTCTTTCAAATTCTTATTCAGTGTTTGGGAATGTTTTCATTGAAACGCTTTTCCGAAATTTTATTACGCTGTGGTGAACTATTTTCAAGTAGGCGGAAAAGAATTTTCATTAGGATAGAATAATACATAACTTCAATGAATAATAATCTATATAGAATGTATATGGAAAGGTTCCTCTGTTTTGCAGACACCAAATAACCTGTTGACTTTTCATTCGGCTAGAATTCTCATTAAAACAGACTTTGAGAATAAATTCAAATTGGATATTTCAACATTAGTTAAGGAAAAGACCTTTTACGCCTTTGGAATAATGAATCGACTGCTCCGGACCTTCTGTGAAGTTCTGACTTTGCCATTTTTCGGCTTTTACCCGCACATGATTGCCTAAATGGACATTTATTTAAAATTAAACTCAAGATCTTACCGGCTTGTAGCCTATGAGATTCGGGGCTTTCAATGAACAATGTACATTTGTGGATACCTGCTTTGCTCTTGCAGATTTTAATTTTAATGTCTGAAACATTGGGAAGTCAGAAAACGAATAACTTGTTATTGCATGGCGTTTGTATATATTAAAAAAATACGATATATATTATCTGAGATTGGGGGAGACGGGGAATGAGAATTAAGGATGCTGTACTAAAACAACACATTTAATAGCAGACGAAAGTCTACAGTTAATGGTGCTCAACTACTGCCTGCGGGCTTTATGTGACCTGCGTAGCTGATCCATTTGACCGGTTGTTATATTCAATATTGCAAATCGAAAACAATGTTCCTGAAATTTCCAAAACAACCGATCATTTTCTTTTAGGAACGAATGTTGCAAAATTGTTGCTGAATAGTCAGATATTGGTTTCAGACGAACCTGTAGAAATTTCGTATTAATAAAACAAGACTGTAGCAAAAAAAAAAAAAAAAAATGCTATCCTATATTATGTGTGGAAAGTATTTCCATATTTAAAATCCGCATGTGTTCTGCCCCGCGAGATTCCCTTTAAAATGAAGTCCGGTACTCGGGTAAAAAAAAAGGTTGGACACCACACATAACACAAATTTCAGTCTTCTGAGTACTAAGCATGTGACCATACATCCAAGAGAGAGTTGGTAGGTTCATTTCCATGATCCACGACAGGTATGAAGGCTGATTCATCTAATTCAAAAAAAGCGACCCTAACTACAAGACTATACGATGCATTATGAGCCCTCGGCTCAAGAGATCGTTGATAAAAGGAGTTTTAGACAGACGATTAAGTAAAAAACAAGAAATTCGGCATCGGGAATAAAAAAATAATTTTATTTATTCGTAAATGGAAAGTATAAACAAGATGAGTTTCGAAACACTAATTTATTACTCCTGTTAATTAATTTTTAAAAAACACAAAGGAAATGTAAACAATTGCATGAAAACGTTCCATCTTCTTTCAAAACATCTAATAGTAAAGTAACTTAAGTCTTTGTTTGTTTTTTTTAATAAAAATAAATACGTAATTAAATATATAGAAAACATAAGCGCAATTACTTTTTAAAATCTGGAAAAGTATGCTTTCTTATTTTGTAACAAGATATAAATCTAAAGTTTTTTTCTTTTTGTGACCAAAATCCTGAAGTGTTGCTCCGTTGCTCAATTTATTCACTACAATTTCCTCCAATTGAAAAAGCAGTATCACATTCCTCTGAATTGTTTCCCTTCAAATAATTTCCATAAAGCCCCCTGGCATGGAACCGGCTTTATGGAAACTTTTATGCACTATGACAATTCTAGTTGCCAGATTCCGTGCTTTGGGAGCAAATATCTGTAGCTATTCTTATGTCAATTTTTAGGTCACATCTTGTTTCGTTTGTGTTTTGCCTCTCAATAACGATTGTCAGCAAATTATTTTTTTAAGTTTTATGCAGATAAATACAGAGACTGTAATATTCTAATTTCAAGGTTTTCAAATCATTTATGACTCGTGATGATGCTGACTTACAGCAAACTCATGTTAGTGCTTTGTTGTTGCTTTTCATTCCCATCAAGTACAATCTGTCACTTTGTCACTCTTTGTATCTCCGGTTATCTGGTATTTCTTCGCTGTGTTATAGAGAATAAAGGCAAGCATTACACACCTCTGTCATACCTGGTGTTAGTGATTTTCCTATGATTGAAAGCTTCCATTTGCTACTGCCCTCCGTATCTACGCAAATAACATAGTGACATATTGTTGACTTGCCTGTCCTCTTTCGAACTCTTTGTCCGACAATGCTCTTTGAGTAGTAAGGACGGACTTTTAAAACTCTTGTTTTTTTTTTTTTTTTTAATTTAGTACACAAGCTTCATAGTATTATTGAGAGACAAGCACTGATGGTGCTTATTCCAATAATGCTTACTTTTTTTATTCGTTTTTTCAAAAGTTTTGTTCCAGTTTTATTATTGCGGAATTTGGAACTTTGTCATGTAACTAGCAAGAACTGTTCACTTCGTTGTCAATAGCCTGCATATGATTAATTTTTCTCAGAAACATGGAAGATTGAAACTATTTTACTGTAAATTTGAGTTTAGTTTCACTGAATAATAATGCAGTCTTGACTGTACAAATCAAACATATCAAGCCGATAAGGCAAATTGAAAAAAAAAAAAAAAAAACATATATGAATCTGGCACACCGGCGGTTTGACTATCAGGAAATATGGGTTAAGGAAGTTGATATTTATTTAGGTGTTAATAAAGGGATTAAATCAATGCAAAAACAACAGCGAAGCAGAAAAGAAGAAACACATTTTAAATACTAACAAAAGTTAATCAAAAACAGAAAGGTAAAAAGTTACGAAAAGCTGAAAAAAATTTCAATAATTTATCAGTCCCTATTTCCCGTTTACATTTTGAGCGCAATTTGAGAAATTAAAATGCGAAACTGGGCTTAGGCAACGCAGACTAGAAGTTAGACTTAAAAGAGATGGAGGGAAAAAAACAAAAACAAATTGCAAGGATATTCTAGAACTGAATTTCCAAAAGCTTCTTTGAATCTCCGAAAGGTATGGTTATTTTCTTCACAGCAATTAAGTTTAAGTGTTTCCTTTTAAGCTCTCTTATAGCCGTATTGCCCCAACTACCACCCGTGAGTCATATGCTGTCCACAAAGCTTGCCGATGAGGCCCGTTGCTTTGTTAAAGATTACAAATAGAAAACCAGGATTAATCGCAATTTCACAAATTTGAGCCAAATATTCTGAAATATAAGAGTTGGATACATGCCTTTGTGCATGAAATATAAAATAAGAAATACTAACGTTTTATTGCAAAAAAATGCCGATAACTGTAGACATGTGTTTCGGTGTTACAAGAAAGGACTTTTTCAATGCAAAACAAATGAGCTATTGAATGATAATGCTTATGTCTAGTGTCTTTTCATACCTGAGATCGTTTATTTTGTGTAAAAACGGACGTTCCTCATAACGCCGAAACAAGTCTCTGCAGTAGTCTGTAATTTTGGGCAGTTAAAAGTTATTTTTTTCTATTTTACTATTCTGAAATATGTTCCTGGTAATCTGATACATTTATTAAAACAGTCATCAAGTAAATAACACCAGTAATTTATGGGGTTCGCAATTCCCTTGCTTCCCATGCTTTTCCATGCTATTTAGAAATATTTTAAATTTAAAAATGTTGTACGCATTCTGGTCGGATCATTTTGATATTAGGTGAGGGCTTTGAGTAAAAAAAAGAAGAGATTTAGCTCCAACTCTCTTGCAGCAACGTTTCAAGGATTTCAACTCCACAGCGCAGACATTTTACTGCTTGTACGTTAACAAAATTTGTATGTCATTTCAAGCAAGTTTTCAGAACTTGAATGTCTATGAAAGTTGTTTTTGTTTAACTTCTAATTTGTTTCGGCATGGAAGTCCTCCCCCCCCCCCTCTTGAAGATTGAGAGCATTTTTAGTGTTGTTAAAAAAAGAAATCATAAGCTTAAAGGTTGGGAGGAGGGGTGGAAATGAAGAATCGAGTATTTCAAAAATTTAATCACACTAACAGAAGAAAAATTAAATAACGGCAATGCTATTTACATCTTTGAAAAAGTTCTTACGCAATTGCTCGTCGGTATTCAATAAGTGAATTCGTACGTGTAGTATAGAATCAATAAGAGTGGGTGGATACTTTATTTTGACAAGAACGTTTTCAAGCAGAAAAGGTTCAACTCGAAGTAGTTTTGGTGAAGAAAACATATTTTTAGGTTGATGAATAAATGTGTTGAAAGTAGAATATATTTGGATGGATGTGAGAGCAACACACTTAGGAGGAGTTAAAGAGACTGTCTATGCTTTGAGAAGTTCAATATACAAGAATATTGAGAAGATCAACAAGACGTTCCACGACTTGGTCTTAAACATTTTTCTTCTCCGTTTTGTATGCTTCAATAATAAGGGGAAATAAAATTTTTGATTCCTCGACTATTCATAGAAGTGTCTAAAAATACATTTCGACGTGCTTGAATGTGGCACAACTATGTATTATGTTATTTATTTGCGAATCATGTTGGTAATGTTTGAAAATTGTGTTGAAAGGATTGTTGGAAGTGATGTTTTATGTAATAAGCATGTAATTTATTTTATTAATGCTATTAGTAAAATATTTTTAAGAGATGAATTATAGAAATTAAAACTATTCCTAAAAAAGAAAATATTTCTGAACAGAATATACCATTTTTTAAAAGCCTATAATGCTGTCCTATTTATGTCTTTTAAGTATACATCAATTACTAATATAGTTTTTCAATGAAATAAACAGTAAAACTCTCATACAAGAGTTCTTGATACATAAAATATTTCAGTTCCGAAACATACATAGAAAGAAAAAATATTTTACGTATGCATAAAATGGGGACTTTTCTGTTTCGGTAAGAAATCAAAAATTTTAAATGCTAATATCAAAAGGTTTTTTTTTTCTTTTTGGTTTTCTGAATAAAACCAGAGGCACGAAAGCCTTATTTAAATTGCTAAAGGCTTATTTCAAAATGTGAAAGCAGGGCTGAAAGCACTTGAATTCCAAGAAATTGGGAACGTAATGGAATTTTTGGCTTGTCATATTTAAAATATTGCTTGGTTTTTAAAGAAAATTAGAGTTAGAATAGAAAATCATAACCGCTGGAAGAAAATAAATTCTTCCAACTAAGGGTATTTTTTAAGAAATCTAATTATTAGAAGAAAATGTAGAAAGTCTCTAGCATACATAATACGACAAGTCATATAATCTACTGCAATAAACAGGTTATCTAGTTTATTTTTTAGATCTTATTATATGTTTAAAAAGATCTAGAAAGTTACGACCATACATTAAACGTCACAAATCATATAATTTAGTGTAACAAACTGGTTAGCTATAGTCTATTTTTAATCTCATTATATATTAAAAAAACCTAGAAAGTCGCTACCATTTCTAAGACACCACAAATCATATGATTTAATGCAATAAACTGGTTAGCTAGCTTTTCAAAAAATATAATTATATGTAAATAAAACAGCTAACTGATTAGCTAGCTTATTTTTTAATCTAATTGTATGGTTAAAAAGCTAGAACGTAGAAAACGAGAATACATAATACCCTACAAATCACATAATTTAGAGCAACAAACTGGTTAGCTACGAAACGATTGTGAAATTCCTTTTTAATAGCATTCCATAAAGCCTGATTACAAGATAAGCTTGAGGTTGCAAGTTCCAAACCAGGGCTGCGGAGTGGGAGTCGAAGAGTTGGAGTCGGACTAATTTTGGGGTAAAGCAGTCGGAGTCTGGAGTCGAAGGTTTAAAATTCCAAGAGTCGGTGTCGCAGCTCTGTCATTGCTTGCGGAGTTGGAGTCGGGCATTCTTAACGATTCCGCAACCCTACTACGGTTTTACGAAACGGTTATTGATGTTTGTTTTTCAATCAGTTTCGTTTGTTCAAAAAATCTACTTAAATCGTAAAGATCGTGGGTTTTTTTTTTTTTTTTTTTTGGTATGTATGTATGTTAGGGAAATTCGAAAAACTTAAAGAAAAGCCACAACATTTATTTTTAAAAAAATAAAGCACGAGTATTTCTGCAATTAAATAATACGTTCCCAAACGGTACTCTTTCGTAAAACATGCAGACAAACCATAGTTCAATAAGAAGATTGCACCTCGTGTATAATTCAGGAAATAAAATGCCCCAGACACTCCATTAGTTTATTAACTTGTACACACTCGAGATGTGGTTCCTTTTAACAGATCGGAGGAACATACCTTAATGGATGTTCGTGTTTCTTGTGGCATCCCAGGGGAACGGGTGGGAGGATCGGACATACCAGGGCGTGTCTCCCTCCCCTTTAATCGAGATGAAATTGATGAAATCTGTTCGACGATCGTGGTTTAAGGCAATAATTTCATATCAATCATTAGATCACCAGAGCAAAGATATACATTTCTTAATTTTGAGTCAGGTTTTGAGAGTAAATATGCACAAGTAGTAAATTAAATGAAACATGTTTAATTACAACGAAATCCCGTTACATCGAATATCAATACAACGAAATATTCATTTTCAGTCCCGATTAGATACCGATCACATTACTTGAATTTCATCACAACGAAGTTCACATTAAAAAGAAAAAAAATCTGTTCTCTTGAAGTTCGTTATAACGGGGTTTCACTGTATATGTAAGCAGAATACTGATTGGAACCATAGCTGCAAGTGCTATCTTCATGTTAAGGACAGTGGCGAAACATAAGGATTGTGAGAAAAATTAGATCTCGAGTCAATTTTTCAACAAAACGTTCAATAAAAAGAAATAAACATTTAATTTGAGATAAAACAATATTGTATTGCATAAAAGCCGATTACTGTAGACACGTGTTTTGGGGTCACAAAGAATGTCTCGTTCAATGCAAAAGGAGTGAGCTTTTGGATGAAGCGTTCCTTGTAATGCCGAAACACGCGTTGCAGTGATCTGAAATTTTGTGCAATAAAACGTTGCTATATCTCACGTTACTTTTCAAGCACAATAGTATTTATTTAATTCTCAATTCTGTATTTGCTCAATTGTTTATCCTATTAAACGTACTATTACGTTAAAATAAAAACTATAAATATATTTGAATGTCTTTAGACAAAAGCAATCTCAGTATATCTGTTACAATTGAGTGAAAGATAATATGCGAGAAAATAAGTATTATTATAATAATATATGTCGAAGAAAATTCTTTAAGAGAAATTGTTGTCACGTTTGTTGAAATAGAAAATTTTAACTTGAGAGTTCCTTCAAAAAAGATCTAGTAATAAAATTTATACGTTTTCTTACTTGATTTCACAAAATAATTCATGAAAATGATGAAACCTTGTATAATTAATAAGACAGCGCATTAGAGGAGAGTCGGGTGGAATGGAATAGCAGCCTTTATATTCTGAAATGAAATATGAAAATTTATTTCTAGCTTGTCTAGTAGATGTAGCAGATTTGATTCTAGTCTGCTGAAAAGAATGTGGAAAGAATATAAATTTGTTGAAAATATCTTCCAGTGGGAGAGAGAGGAAATGAACATGTAATATATTAAATCATGGTCTTGCGAATGTAATGATTCTTAAGTTAATCGTTAACATAACTTTTGTAAAATTTCAACAAGACAAGCAAACTAATGGTGTTTTTAAATGAGCATTTTAGAAATCCTTAAAGAGGTTTGTATTGCTCAAATTTATTCTGACACTAATTTATATAAGTCAACACTTGGAATACGATTATTTTCAACGGCTCATTAGTGTTTCTTGATATATCACTTTGGTTCTAACTATCATAACTACACGAAAACACATAACTTCCTTAATATTTTTCGTAATAATTATAAATTTATCGAAATATTTAGTTTACATATAATGAAGTGTTTTCCAATGAGAAAAATATATGAATTAATAAACAGATAAGTAAACAAATCATAAATTTTGAGATGCTAAGGCAAATTGTCATAACAGTGAAAATAAAATAAATGCCATAGTAAGATGAAAATTAATAAAGTATACATAAAATATGTAGAAAAGATAAAAATAGGAACTAAATTCAATTATGTACCTCAGAGCCAGACTAACATAAGTCACATAATCGCTACTTTACAGGCGATCGGAAAAGCGGTCGCTTGGTGCATAAAAAGGATTGGACTTACGCTCTTTTAACACTGATAAATTATTATGAAGGATATTTTTTTTTGATTATGTTCAAATGGCTCGATGCAAAATAGAAGTCTACATACAATGCACGAATAGACGGAAAATCATAGCTTTTGAACTTAGGTTAGTCTGATTCTGAGGTACAGAATTGCAATTGATTTATTTTTGATCATTTTATTTCTAATGGGGTCGTTTCCAAAATTTTAAAAGTATTCTTTTCTGAAAGAGCATGCTTAGACATAGAATCTGACCATTTTTTAAGTTTAATATTTTAAAAAAATTACTTAAATCGGTGCTCTTTCATCGTTTAACGCTTCTGCCGATGACATCACAAATGATGAAATGCCACTCAGTGTTGCCATTCACGGCCCAAAATATTTAATTCGCATCTTTACTCACGTGTATTAGGAACGATATGGTTGATAGCAAGCGCAGAGAGCAATTGTAATTCGCTTCTTGATTATCATAACGTGGAAATGCGATAGAAAGATGCGCCATAGTGCATCATTTGTGACGTCATACAGACCACGCTTTGTTTGAATGATCGCACATTTTAAAAAATTAATTAAAAAATAAATGTTGGGAAAATGAAAGTATTTTCTGAGTCCATGGTATTTTTTCTGGTTATTCTATCAATTTCAGTGACAAAAAGTACTACTTTTGACTGAAGGAAACAACCCCATGATACATTTTTAATATTTTAATCCATCAAAATATTGAAAATCACTGCATTTTTAAGTTTTTTTCTATTAGATTATTAGCTTATGCATTTAAAACTAAAAATTGCATTAAAGATCAAAATCTGTAACTCATAAAAAAAAGAAAAAAATAATAATAAAAATTTTAACGGTTTGCGTTTCCGACTCTATGTATGTTTTCATTTTTTTTTCTTTTGTAGAATGTTTATTATTCCTGTTCCACCAGGCATTCCATGCATTAACTCTCTAAGCATTTACAACCTATAAAAAATGCATAAACTATAGCTGAAACAGGCTTTTTTGTCTATCTTAAAATGGAACAATCATAAACTAATTTAAGGTTAACGTAAAATTGAATGCATAAGAATGGTTATTTCAATTTTGAGGTTGATATGTGCTCTATTATTTTGTACTTCATTTTATCTTTAGACGCATCTTGTTAGCTAAATTACACTAATTAACATTATTCTGGAAAAAGTTTTTCAAGTTTTAAAATATTACTTCCCATAAATTCTATAAAATTTCATGCACATAAAAGCATTTTTAGCGCACGGAGCAAAATGAAGTTTTCGAAAATAAGTACATTCATGCTCTCAAATTTTCTTGAAACCTTTTGTTTCAAATATGAGTACCCATGCTTTCAAATAGTTTGCTGAATTATTTCATACTCAAAAATGAGTACATAACTCAGTTAATACTCAGTTTTAAAATTATTACATATTCAAAAATGAGCAGAAATACTTCAAAAATGAGCACATGTTCATTTGAGTATTTGATGAGTACTTGAATGTTTCAAATTTGAATACCGCATATTCGCAGCCATTTTAACTCAGCGATATGTTCAAATTAGAGTACTTTTTAGTTATTTTTGAAATTTTTGTTTTTAGAGTGCTTTTGAATGAGAGAATTTTTTGTGTTAAAAGGTATTATCTTTATTTCCTTAAAGGGTCAGGTTTTAAGCAAGAAAGCTTGTAAAAAATTTAAAGTATAACTTATTAAAATTTTGTTTAAAAAAGAAATCATAATTTATTTATTACACGCACTAGAAATGTAATTTCATTTTTGGAGTAGATATGTGTTCCGATAGTAAAAGAGATGATAAGACATTTTCCTATAAAACGTAAATAATGAAAAAGTTCTTTAAAGTTCTGATGCTTGAATTGAGTTAGTTTCTTGCTATAAAAACGTTTTTGTGCAATATCTCGTTCTTTGTTTATCATTTTACCTTTAGTTGCTTCTTAATTATTATTAGTATGGCAACATTAACTGTTTTCTTGAAGCGTTTCTTCAAGTTGTAGATGTTACTTCTCATAAACTAGAAAATAGCTTTTCAAGGCATCACGGGCGAGAATTGCTTCTACAATTGAACGAAGCAATTGCTGCTTGGTGATATTTTGATAGTTGAAATTTCAACCCTAACTCCAGTGGATGAACCTTAAACCCCAGTAGATATCATTCATTCTATTCTTGACCTCTCTTTCGTTTCTTTATTCTCCTAAAATGACCTATCAGTAAAGCAGTTAAGTTACCGGATTCACTTCAGCCTTGTCAAAATAATGTCAAACATTACCAAAAAATATTATCAAATTATCATGCCACGGCGCGAGTTTCAATGTTGGAGACGTCCGCGTTACTCGATCAGTGAATTGGATATAATATATATGAGGATGACAACACTTGACTTTTTTCTTGAAACGTTTCTTCTAGTTATGGATGTTACTTCTCATAAATTCTACCAAATATAATGCACAGTTTTTCAAAGTTTGTATTTTAAAATCCTGTTTATTTTTTCCGTAGAATTGATTGCTAGAAAATAAAAAGCAGTTCTGATAACCCGCCAACCGCAATTCTTGGTTACTATGGTAGCATCTTTTAATAGAAATACAGTGAAATCCCGTTTCAACGAACTTCAGGGGAACGGATGTATCGTTCTTTGTAGCGGGAATTTCGTTGTAGTGGAATTCAAGTAACGGGATCGATATAAAATCGGGACTGAATTTGTATTTCGTTGTAGGGTAACGGCAACAGTTACAGACATTGTTTACTACATGGCTCTCAACTCACTTTTCTGAGCTTTTAAATGTATTTAGACTTTTAAAACAATTTTTCTTTCATGCAACTACATCTCCTCTAACGTTTGGTTGCTTCTTGATCCACTGAATTAGTTCATTCTTCTTTTTATTTTTTATTTGCTCAATTTCGAAAAATGGTTCAGACACCGACAATTTTGATGATACCCAGTAACTGATAGGATGAGGAAAGGATGAGTGTTCGACATAATTCCCCTTTTCTCTTCCAAATGTGCAAAAGTTCTTTATTTTTAGATCTAAAGCTTTATTAAATTAAAATGACCATGAAACACCTGCAGATCTCGTGGTGGCTGTTCATAACCTTCTGCCTTCGACTTGTAAATGCCAAATGGCTCATAAAATTCACTCTGATAACACTAGATGGTTCCACCGTGTTCATATGTCGCAGCAACATCAGTTTTACCCGCCTAAAATTCTTATTATTTAAATCCAATATTACGACTGTTTGTTACTGGACCCCGTCTGTTACTGGTGCCGTTTTCCTATTGGTATTCACTGTAATTGTATGTAGTATTTGGGTATTAATATTTACGATGGCAACGTACACAATCCGTAACTTGAATTAATTAACTCACATACTAAGATACATTTGGCATCTAAGAATTAACTGCCAAATCTGTGTTCGATTGAAACTCGCATGAGCTGAAGATTAACGAAGTTTATCTACCATTTTCTCATAAAACTGTTATTTCAAAAGGCAAAAAGAATGAGAAGAGAAAAGCTACGTGTTTTTCGGGAACGATCATGAAATTCAATTCCCCTCACGTTCTGAACTAGCCTTCATTCTTTTAAAGCCGCCGTTGTATATAGCTACCCATCAATCTTTGAATTATAGAAAGAAAAAATAGATGACTTCGCTTCTCATCGATATTGTTTGCTCAAACAATTTCACTTTTTACACAAGAGTTAAGAAAAAATAATTTGAAATCAAAATGATTCTTAAAATAAAATTTTGCACTCACAACTATATTTTTAACTAATGAAAGTGAGAAATTTTTTTATATATTACTAAGTTTATTCTCTTGGAATTTAATCATCGCCGTATCCTTCAAGGATAAGTTTTTGCCAAGAAAGTTTTTATTTCATGAACAGGTATTAGTTTTTTTACAGTTACATTTGCTATTCTTTGAAAAAGAAATTTTAATTTTTTCAGAAAATGCTCAACGATATATATATTTAACGACCAAGTTCAAATAAAACGTACATATGTCAGTTTTGCTGTGTTAGTTTTGCGAAATTGAAACTTTTTCTCTTTCCACGTCTGTAAGGATTGACAGCAATTTTATTTCATATTGTATATAAGTCAATTTCACAATATTTTTTTCAATGATTTAATTCTAAAATTTTATTTTCAACAATAAAATGACAAACTAAAAATATCACCGTATTCCCAAAATGCCTGAAGTAGGGGAGACCGGGGCAGGTTTTCGTGCTTTTTTTAAAGTATTTTTTTATTTTTTAGTTATTTACCTAAGTTTGAAAAAACTGTACTACACCCATCAGAGAAACCTTGGCTACAACGTGGAATTACTTACATCAATTAATTAATTTTTGTTTTACAGAAAAATAGTTTTAGGTGTCGTTATGTCGCGTGCGTAAATGTGCCCCGTGACCGGGGCAAGTTTTCGCATACCTTTAATAATAGACAGGGGCAAGTTTTCGCATGCACTTATATCAATATAATTTAGGAAATCAAACAAAATATTTTCAAGGTAGGTTATTTATTGATTTTCAGTAAATATACATTGAAAAAAGCTCATCACCAACTTGGCTACCTAATAATTTTAATACATGTAGGATTGTTAAAAACACTAAAAGTCATCGTCACTGTCACAATTAATGCATACAAAGAACATAGGGTTTACTTTGATGCAAGACTCGTGGGCATATCTTTTGCAACGAGTGCACTTTACCCATATCTCTTTAGCCTTTCTTTTCATTCTCATTTTTCATTTGTTTTCTCTGCTTAGCTTGTTGCTGCTCTAGTCTATAAGCTGCTCTTTGACCGGAGTGTCGGTCAAAATGTCCGACTTTCTCTTCTTTCTTCCTTTGCCGGTCTGTTTTCTCGGACCCGCTTTTTCCAGAGGTCTCACTTCTGGGGTACTGCACTTTTACTACACTGCTACACTTTTCATACTTCTTCCTTCTTTTACTTTGTTGTCAGCTTTTACCATAATCTTTATGGTGTACTTGCCTCTTTCAGACTTCTTTTTGTAGTGTCGTACCACGACAAATCTGAAAACCCAACACACAGATCAATATCAAGTCATAATAATCAAGTCATTTTGGAACATATCAGTTTAATGCTATTTTTATAAGCACTTAGGCCTATTTTGTTTTAACATGTATCTCCCATGAATGATTGAGATTGTGATATATTTTTTGTCTGTTTTTTGTTTAAAAATATAAGTTGTCAAATAAGAAGCTTACCTTTTCATGTGTATTTAACTCTTTGTGCTTCATTTAAGAGTAAATAATATAATAAACATCGATAAATAGTAACGATAGAAGGGGGCGGGGCATATTTTTGATGCGACAGGGCACTTCTCGATGCGAAAATATGCCCCGCTTGGTGTTAGAAAACGTGCCCCGTCGCCATGTTTTTCCTTAAACTTCTCGCAGGCGGTCAAAAAAAGAATTTTATCGACAAACTATCACATCACAGGTAGCTCCTAAATGTGCTCTTTCGAAATATTAAGTCATAAAAAAACTTAACTTAAGACGTATATGTTTGATTTTAGTTTAAATGAGGTCATCAAAATTTACTTACCTGTATAAAAACAAGTGAAACTGACGTTACGCAGCGATGTGAACAGCCATCCAATTGAAACTCTCGTAGTTGTCGTCTAGTGGCGCTGCCTTTCAAATAGTCTGGTCAGTGCTTCACTCTACCGGCTCGCTAAAGAGTTAAAGTCAAATCGAAATCGTGCCCCGCGCGAAAACCTGCCCCGTCTCCCCTATACTACTTATTAAACTTTTATTTTCTATTTTTTTATTTTGCTTTTTCGTATTATTAATACTTCATAATAATACTTGTTTTCTCATTGGAGAATAAGTTTAGAACAATTATGATTAATTTACCTAAATACCAAAGACGATATTTTTTAACTTCTGCCATTTAATTCGTTACACACATTTTTAAAGTTAAATTTCCTACCATAAAAAATTAATAAAATACAAAAACAGCTTAAGAAAACCACAACAGTACAACGTTTAACTAACTGTTTCTACAGAATAATAAAGATGTTGTGGAGACATTTGTTGCTGGGGTTAATATCTTGAAAAAATTATGTATACGTGGATGTAATAAAGCTGCACCTTAATTAGACGCTTATTTTGAAAGTGCAGACTTACTTGTTGCAAAGATTAATTAAATTACACTTGAACTTGTTTCCTTTGTTATTCTCTAAGAAACCTGTTTCTTTTCAGATGCCACATGAAAAGTTACTTTAATGTTTTAATTAGTTATGTAGGTGTCTTTTCCTACGATGTATATTAATATATCAGTCATGTTTACCGCAATTAAGTCGAATTTTTTCTTCCGATATTTTAATCTTGAAACCCAGCTGTGAATTACGTATGAGGAAATTTCTCATTCTATGTACAAATTTTAATTAACATTTTCAGCTTAAAAGTTGTTGCGAACCATGGGATTCTTGAGAAAAATCTTAGTGTTAGTTGCCTGGACAAAAAGGTGGAGATATTTTTATCCTCTTTATCATAAATTTGTTTATTACGAAAATAATATTGAGATGCTTTTACTGCTTATAAATGGCCCATTGACATTGCTCTCATGAAATCAGTCTCATTGAATCTTTCGCTTTAGTGTCAGGTGGTGTTTTGTGTCCAAAAAGAAAAAACAAAACAAAAAACTTTACTTGTGCACAAAATCAAATTATGCACTATAGAAAACTAAAGGTAGAAAAAAAAATCTTACCTTCACCTGATTAAGATTAAAGTGAAAAATCAACGTAAATAAAGCTCAAATTCTGATGAAAATACAGCATATAGCTATTTCAAGGCTACAAAGGAGCCTCTTCATGAATGCAATAAGCTCCACCAACACAATCAGAAAGTCGTGACAAAAACGTCAGTTGTCTTACGGCTTTCTGGTTGTGTTGGTCAGTTTTTAGCACTTTTGCTCCATTGTAGCCTTAAAATAGCTATATGCTGTATTTTCTTCAGAATTTGTATTTTATTTGCGTTGGTTTTTTGCCCCTTAATCATATTGTAGCACAAAGCTTATTTGATCATTTTTCATTGATTTACATAATCTTTATCTTTGTCTTTACTTATAAAAAAGCCGAAAGCCTGTGTCTCTGGATATCTGGATCTCTCTTACGTGCATAGCACTTAGACCTTTCGGTCGATTTTCATGAAATTTGGCACAAAATTAGTTCGTAACTAGGGGTGATCACCTCGAAACGATTTTTCGAAAATTCAATTTTTTTTCTGCGATTTATTTTTACCACCATTGGTGGATTTAATTCCTCTGGACCGAGCTAATTACCATAACATGGACGAGCAAAGTGACATAGCATATTGGCGAGAAATTCATCATCTATTACTTGTAAAAATACAGGCGAACAAATGACATTTAATTTTCTACTACGGGCAAAGCCGTGTGAGTGCCGTCAGTTATTTTATTATAATCAAGTTAAATCCCTTACCCCCCCCCCCCCGATACGTGCTTTAAAGATATTCCTTCTAGTTATATCCTCTGGCGGTGGGGGTAAATATACAACATTATAATATTTATGACTTTTTACTAATATCGTTTTATAATTGTACTTGAAAAACATAAAATAGAAATTTTAGTTACGGGAAAGGCACTAAATCTGACACTTATTTCAACAGTGAGGTAAAACGCGAGAAATATAATAACTGATTAACTTAAATTGGGATAGTTAAAACTGAAATTGATATTTTAACAATGACATAAAATGTAGGTAGTTGTATAACTATTGTTAACGGAAACTACGATAGATAGAACTGATATTGCTATTCCAACAGTGGCTTAAAATGCAATGAATTTAATGAAGAGTTCCGGGGATTTCATGACGCTGTAACTGATGTGACGCTTAAAACGGTGTCATTATAAAATAATTTTATTGGGCTATTCCATCGTAACGTGCGGGACAAAGAGACGCATAAATTTCATTAACATTTTTTCATATGTCTTAACATTTTAATTAAACAGGGGTAAGCAGTTTTTTTAATCTTTACGTTTGGTACAAACATACTCCTGACACAGTTGTATTTTTATTAAACAATTTTGTTGCGTAAAATTTAATTTATTTGCATGCGTCACGTGCGGGACATCCAAAGTCAACCTCTTGCAACTTGCTTAAGAATTAGTTAACAATTTTGCTCTATTAATATATTAATATTGAAATAAATCGTAGATTTTGAGAGCAAAGGTTTCAATGTAATGGAAATGTATCCCGTTTGCTGAGAAACAATAGTTAAAATCAGAAAAAATTATGAATTAGGCCATTCCACGAAAAGTGGTCACTTTGTTCCGCACGTGACGGTTCATGTAATTTATTAAGAATTAATTATTTAAAAACAGTAATAATGAAACCTTTGATTGAAGAATCACACATTCGTTTGTTATTTGTTAAGCAATAAAAATATTTATCATTAACCTTTTAAAATTATTATTTTTACGGAAATATATGAGGCGTCACGTGCGGGACAAAATTACCATTTTCCGTGGCCCTATTATACTTTTACTCAAGACTTATAATGAACTGAAATACCAATCTCTTACAACATTTACATCAATAAATCTTCCAAAAGAAATACTAAAGTACAAAATTGTTTTCAGGTATTTCTTAAACACATCTATCTGTCACTTTTTTTATAAAGTTTCTCTTCCATGCATCGGATGCTTGAATACTTGATGATTTCAACTTTCACCAATTGATTGGGAGATAATAAACTCTAAAAGAATTTGAGAAAAGGCTGTCGAACATTCTGTATCTCTCGTCATTTCTTTCTCTTTTTTTCGTTCTATTTTCAGCTGCGTTTCCAGCGGTGATTCCGTCTAATGGAAATAAGCGTTTCGGTTCTGTAGTCTTCTTTTATTCCGCACTCTTTTGCTTACGTCCTTTTCTTGCTCTATTTTTCTTTATTAGAATATGGGTAGGAAAAGGCAATTGAAACACTAAAGAAAAATTCGATTTTGGAATCCCTTTTTGTGCTCTTGTTTCATTCCTTCAGTTATAAGTTCGAGTAAACGTTTTCTATTCATGTACAACTACAGAATTCTGTTTTGATTCACTCAATGTTGAAGAAGAAAAAGTAGTTAATTTCTAAGCAATTAATTGAGTTGCATTGGATTATCTCGGCAAAAAATTCAAAGGTTGATGCAATAATATTAATGCGATATCTATTAATTTTAGTTATCTTTTTAATTAAATGTTCTAGTTCTAGGAAACTACAATTTCCATGGAAAAAAGTGTTTATACACGCATATATATATATATATATATATATATATATATATATATATATATATATATATATATATATATATATATATATATATATATATATATATATATAAAGAAACATCATCATAAACTGTATTTGTAACCTGGACAATTCAAACAAATTGAACATGACAACTCAGTTCAATAGGCGCCATAGGCAGCTCTTTGATACTGGTAGACGATAAATTTATTAGCAAGATAAAATTGAACAAAAAAGAACGAAAATTTGAAAAAAAAATCCAAAATACCCTTGGGTCTTATCAGGGGGTTACTCCCCAAGGGTAAGGAAAAACCATGAGATGTTCCGTGAGTGCTGACGAAATTGCCTAAAAATGCAGCACTAGTACCCCGATATCCACAAACCAAGCAAGGAGTTACCGAAAGTCCAAAAGGATAAGCATGACAATAAGTAATTAATTTGAACATTTACAAATCAAAATACAAGCATTGCAGAAATTAAATTAGAACACTTTCATAATCAATTTGAACTACAAGAGAAAAAAATTATAAGAGAAAGAAAATCACATTTGAACTCAATAGCAAGAGAAATAACATGTAACAAACAAATCTATGGAACAAACAAAAATGACCTAATGCTTCGCTTCCATAAGCTTGCAAATGAAATTTTCCGTAAAATGCTCCGGATATTGGTTTTCAGTTAAGGTTGCAGTAAAATTTTGAATCGCTGAATTTAGATTTGTTTGATTATTGCAGATTTTTTTTTATATCTAGTAATTTGTGAGATAATAGTGCTGGTAAAAAAGTGTTCAGAAATAAAATTATCTCACAAATTACTAGATATGAAAAAATATTTTTCAATTTTCAACTTAAAAAAATACAATGAAAACAATGTCATAAGAATTCAAGAAAGTTTTTAATATGTTAGTAAGAAATGTGTACTTGTGTTTACGTGATTTCGTGTACCAACTTTAAAACATTAACAATACGTATGTAAAAAACCTTCCTAATAAGTTGAAAAGTAAAACGCTGAATCAGTTTAGAATCAAATCAACCAGGCCTTAAGCATTATTTATGTTTCTTCTCCGATCTCAATTAAATTTCAAACTTTGTGGTTTCATAGATTGTTTCACCCGCAGTCATTAATTTAATCAAAGAAAATGCTTTTCCCCGTACCTAAACAAATGCTGAGATAGCGCGATTTAATGGGGTGAAAAATTATACAAGGTCCGACATAAAGAACTTGAAAGTGCGGTTTTATAATCTTACTTAATCTTAACCCTAGTCGTAAAAGAAGTGAATGTTCAAGAGAAAAAGCGCAGTAAAAATTATGTAACCGAAGTTTAGCGTAGTGTAATAATTCAGGGAAGTAACCGAGCTGTATTGAATCAAGCGTGCTCTGCTTCGTTGTTTTAAAGTGAAGTGTGGGAGATTACTGTAGAAAAGATGCGTTAATTTTTATTCCGAAAATATATGTTTTAATTTTCAAGAAGGAAAAAAAACCTTTATTTGTTTATTTGATGGATTAAGAATGTGAAGTGCACTTCAGGCAGCGAGAAGCAAAAAGAAGTAAGGGTCAAACTTTAAAATGTGGAGATAACCAGTACAAGTAACAAAAGAAACTCTCCACTGTTTCTTTGCAAGAGATTATACTTGAAACCAGGGTTTGTGATTTTTCTGATTTTTTTAAAAAACAAAACTGTCGGATTTTTTGAATTTTAATCAAATTTTTAATTTTTTTGATCTTCAAAAATTTGTAGATAATTATTACTTTACATTTATAAACATAATATATTTCATACAATACATGAATCGATCCAGCTTACTTTTAAAATTAAGATATTTAGTTCTCTAACTATTCAATACGTTTTAAAGATTTATAGATACTCTTTAGTGCTTAGATAAGATATGATTTTGTTTTATGCTTTGCTTAAAGATAAGGTTTCCATCATCATGTACGTTTTTAGTGTAAAATAATGTGTTGAACAACTACTTTTCCTAACTATAATAGTCATGGTGCATAAGAAAAACTGCAAAATTTTATTTTGTTCTAAACTGTAATTTTGGAGTAAAAGCAATATTGCAAGAGTGAAAATCTGTTACACACACCAAAAAAGGGATCTATGCAGTATAACACAGTGTAGTTAAATTTCGATCAATACATTCTGAGAGTGCAAAATTAATTTATAAAAATAAAATCAACTGATTTTAATTAATAATTTCGTAGAAAAAAAATCACTTCATTCAAATCAATTGATTTAAATTAATGTTTTTTTTAAAAAATCACTTGTTTTAAGTCATGATTATAATCATGATTTAAATCAAGCTGATTTAAATAAGCTAACACTGCTTGCAACCCTATTAGGTGCTGATGTACATTATGGATTTGAAAATTTCATCAATGAATACCTTCATAAAAACTGAACTTGAAACGCGTTTAACTCAAAATTTTAAAACGTCTACTTACATCCCTTTGCTTTTCACTGCCTCAATTTGAAATGTGTTGAAAATTCAATTTGAACTGACAAACCATGACAGATATGTAAGTGAGTGTAAATGTCTAATGATGGTTTATATTAATTTCAGTAAGTTACCTCCCTATAGCCAGGGCTAAGGCAGAAATATTTCTTGTATTTTTGCCTTAGCCCTGTCTATAGGGCGGTAACTTACTGAAATTACCATGCCTTGCTTTCAATCTCCGAGATGAACCGAACCATTGTTTCGTTCAGTCTGGTCAGTGCTAAATGCATATTAGCTATCAATTTGTTTGGCACTCTTTGCTTCCTTAAGAGGTTTTCCACCTCCGGCTCAGTCACTTCCTAAGCCGGGCTGATGAGTCATAAGCACGAAACTGCAGTCCTCGGCTGGAAATAACTGAGCTGGCGGTGTATTTCATGATTTATATTAGCTTAAATCAGGAATCGCTTCATTAAATTAAATAAAAAAAGTAAATTGTAGATAAGTTTGTTTAACTTAAGTCAGTATTATTTTAATCGAAACAATTTACTTAAGAAATGAAGGATAAAATTCCTAAATCAGAAGATTTTCTTTTAATCGAAAGACGTTATAAATGTAGTTCAACTGAAAAAAAAAAATTGTGAGCACAATGGCTACGAATTCTGGTGAAACACATTTTTTGTAGAAATTCAAGGATGAAAGCTTTCACTACTGGTTATTTTGTAACTAGGTTTTGGTAAGCGTATCATGTTTGACTCCTGTACTAAACATGAAAAATTTCAGACTAAAATTTGTATTTGAACCAACTATTCTTGTATGTGAACGTTAAAAAATATTTTGGAATTATTTTAATGATAAAAAATAGTTAACTTTGAAAAAGGTAAAAAGATTTTTAAAACCAATGATAAAAAATAAAAAAAACTTTATTTTCCTCTGGAAACCATGCATTCCATTTTATAATGTTAGATAAATTCGCAAAAATATAAAATAAAGTAAAATAAAATAAATAAACAAATAAAAAAAATCTGAGGCTATCTAAAGTTTGAAGTTCTCTTTTGTCAATGTATTTTGAAATCATTTTTGTGTACCTTTTAGCTTTACCATTTGATTTGAAGTTGTTTTTATTTGTTATCGTTATTTTATACTAGCCCCCATAAAAACTACATTTCCTACAAACTTTAAGACTGGAGATGAAGAAAGAAATGAGATATTTTACGTGAGTTTTAGAGCAAAGAAATAATAATAATAGAAAAATATCCATTGGAAGATTCTGTCGGAAAGAAAGTCAGGTCATCATTAGGTTTATTCTTCAGGTAAATGGCTAAGAGTAAAGAAAGATTAAGCTTTAAATAGCTATCGACCTTCGAAAGATTTTCTCGATTTTATTAACATTCCGAGACGATCACGTAGTTTCATAGAGAAAAAAGAACTTTGCTCTTTTGAGAAAATAAATAAAATTGAAACATAGCTTCGGTTCTAAAATGATTGTAGGTAAGTAACGTAAACCACTAAACTCCGAGAAGACAATAAAGCAGCGTTTAAATGCTGACTTGAGCTGACGCTTGGTTGGCTTTCTTTGTTATGACGTCACTCATACTTGAATATTTTACGTCAAGGAGGGTCCTCACGCGTTGTTTTCTAGTCTCACAACTGCATTGCTCTCACTTCGCTTCAGGTAAAGGTCATAGTGCAACGAATAGCGGAAGGTGTTTGAATGAACAAAATGTAGGTCACGTAATAAGTCATTTTGTTCCACAAATATGAGAAAACAAAGCGTATGTTGTGTTGTTACACAAACATAAGATTTAAAAAAATGTGTGCAATTGAATTAAAATTTCTTTATGTACGTAAAAACTTTAATGATTGTGAATATATTGGGCAATACTTAATGCATGATACAAGCGATGATATTAACGAAAAAAAATTAGAGAGAAAAAAATCAATAAACATCAGTTTTTTGCATTAATTTAAAAAATTCTTTTTTAAGATTAGGTGAGAGTGAGTACAGTTGGACACAGAAATTCAGTTACATTTTTATTTTTAAAAACAAAGAAGTTGAATTATTTCAAATGATACAATATTTGCCCTTGTAATATGTATCATAAAACTGGATCTAGAAAAATCTACAAATTCACCAAAACGAGAAATATTTCAAAGCGAAATGAAATTTTGTTTAACTGTTCCCCTGGTAAGTGTGAACAGAGAGACACAAATTTTCGACTTAGCAAGTTTTAAAAGAATCTAAATTTACCTCGAAAAATGTGAATGATTACTGTCGTTTGGTTTTGGTATGAGTCTTTGGCAAGTTCATGTCGTCTTCAAGTGACATTTACCACGTATTTGCTTGGGAGTGAGATAGAATAATTTAGATTATTCTGGATAAGTAAATTGACTTATAGTGTTATCTCCTGATGTAGCATTGGATAAAGATAAAATACTTTCATTGTATCCTTCGTCTATCACTAGTACAACCGCTTACTGCATTATTTTTAAACAAACTCCGTTTAGTTTCAATTTTAGAGCTAAACGGCATTATTTTTTTTTCCTTTTTTTTTTCAATAAGTGTAAGTTTAACAATCGATCAATAAAAAGTTATTCGATAAAAGAACACACTGCACATTTTATAAATGTAGTAGGGACTTAAATTTAACCACCAATTTCAATTTAATTTTAAAAGTAGACATTTTGTCGACTCTCTAAATAAGACTGAAAGCTACATTAAAAGGGGGAGGGGAGTTTGAATTTTGAGATCTTGAATTCAAGTTATGCTTTTCATAATCACGGATGGCAATAAGACCAACTCGTTGGGTTTCTTTTTTCTACTAATGGCTTTTATCAAAACCATAATTTTAATTCAAGACGTCAAAATTCAAATGTGTGTGAATGCTAGGGGCTGGATGTTGGGTGATGTGTGTTGGATACTGTTTTCGTGTAAGACGAACTATGGAAAGTCGAGAAGATCGTTTATAAATAATTCGATTCCGAGGCATATGGATGCCTGCATTATAAGTATCCTCATACACATAATAGCGAATGATCGAGTAAGACTTCTGACGCCAACACCAATGAAATTCGCTCCACGGCATGTTAATTTGAAAATATTTTTTGGTAATATTTGACATGAAGGGAAAATCTTTATTTTGATGAGGCTAAACTGGATCCGGTAAATCAACTGTTTTACTAATAAGCCTGACATTGTAGGAGGATGAGGAAGCGAAAAAGTGATCAACAATGAACGCTATCTACTGGAGTTTAGAGTTAATCCACTGGAGTTTGGGTTAAAATTTCAACTATCAAAATATCACCAAACAAGCCATTGCTTCGTTGAAATGGAGAAACAATTTTCACCCGCCGTACCTTGACTAGCAATTTTCTAGTTACAAATAGTTATTAATCCATATTTGGACTCACATTAAGAAAATTAATGAATGTGTCGCAAACTTAGCATCACTTCAAGTACTTTTTATTTTTCTGTGTTCTACTGCTTTATATATTTTCAAATAGTTTCGTCTATATAGTGTTTTCCCCATTTATTTTGAAAGAAATAAAAAACAGTTTGAAATTTATTTACGGTGAAGATACTTATAAATATTATACGTGTAATAAAAATCGAAAAAGCAGCAACGTAGCAAGAAATTTAGTTTTAAAAGAGTAAAGCTTGCGTATTTCTTCAAGTGCAATTTGATACTTGCGAACCACGGAATAAAAAGCTATTGATAGACTATCTACGGAACTCTTACTTTATTGCCACGTTTTATAGCTCTAGACATACGAGTATTTTCTGTACTTCCAAATAGATGCTATTTCTAATGTAGTAGGAAAGTCCTTAAATAAGTCATATACTTAAGCGATGTTTTTAGATTGCGTATTGAAAAACACAAAACCGCTTTTCCCAACAGTCGTGCACGGATATCTGCGTCAAAACAGTTAAATTTTATTTCTTCTCATGTCGAATTTCAATACAATTTTTGAATTGCAATTTTGGTGGTGCACAAACGTGTGTATGAAATTATTTTTGGTGTACATTAAACAAAAATTTTCTCGCCTGCAGGTTACGTTGCAGATTCTGTCCTTTTGAGTAAGATAGCATTTTGAATTTGTTGTATGCTCCAACAGTTGTAAGGTATAAAAATTGCTCTATTTTTTTGTTGTTGTTATTACTTCTCTAAAATAAGAAAAAGTAATTTATTTTTTCTTCGCAAAAAAGACGTCCGCTGTTTGACGTCATGATTAGTATAGATTTCTACTTGATCACTTTATTTGGCACTAGTGGTACCCACACGGCTTTGCCCGTAGTAGAAAATTAAATGGTCATTTGGTTCGCCTGTATATTTACAAATAATGGATGATGAGTTTCTCGCAAATTGTCTATGTTCATTCGCTCTCCCATGTTACGGTTCCACGTCATGATAATTTCGTAATTTACTCGTCCATCCTATGATAATTTTGCTCCGGAAAAATATTCTTAAAATTGAAATAGAAAAAGAACAAAATCGAATTTTTGACAAACCGCTTCAAGGTGCACAAGGTGCACACCCCCATGCAACAAACTAACTTTGTGCCAAGTTTCATGAAAATCGGCCGAACGGCCTAGGCGCTATGTGCGTCACAGACATTTAAACATCCAGACAGATATCCACAGACAGATGGACTTTCAGCTTTATTATTAGTAAGGAAGACAAAATGTTGTTATTGTACCAGTAAATTAAGGGAAGTGAAACAGAAATGTCATGGATATCTAAGGCAGAGATCCCTAATCGTTTCGCTCTCCAGAGCACATTCTAGAATTATCCAGTACAAACTCTGAGCGAAGGATTCATGAATTGAAGTAAAAGTCATTAATATTGTGACGTTAGTGGACACTTTTAGACAGTTTACAACTTTATACGTTGATATTAAATGTTACTTTTCGCAATCATTTTAAATAGAATTTTTAATACTGAATTCAATGCAAAGAACAAAAGTCAATTATTTGCAGTAGAAAAAAAAATTGGTAACACATGTTATTTGGTCACATAAGAAGCAATATTCCTTCCCCATAACAAAGGGCAATAATGATTTTTTCCAACTGTAACATGTAGTATACTGCTGAAAAGTACTAACATTTAAAGGTCCCGAGGACAAAATTGGAAAAGAAAGGTATTTAAAACCACTTCAAAACTCAGAAAGCGGACAGCATTTACTTTTTTCCTGGTGAATTAATAGTTGGACAGTAAAATTTAACATATAAAAATAATTTTAATATTTTTGGAACTAAATAACTACCGCCCAATGATACAAAATCTAAATCCAGTTATGAGGATGTCGAAGAATTTGCTGATATCTTCCGGATAACCGCGGATAGAAGCATTACAATCATCCATTGTCACACACCAAAGACGACATTGAGCCACTGCAGGTGGTAAGCACGATTTGGTGAGCGAAACGAGCAGAGAGTGGAGCCCGTAGTGAAAATATATTTATGACGAAAAATAAAGACGAAAACCTTTCTAAAACCGGTGTAAACAAACGTATTTTAATGATTTAGTATCACAGAAACGCGAACGAGTGGTTGAGTTTCTCAGATCATTCAGTCTCAGATATTCCTTTAGAATAACTTCCTGAATTCTTCCCTTTCTCTTGAATACTAAATCACCTCCTGCCAATTAATCTCCCAGATTCCAAAGGAGTTCGAAAGAATGTGTGGTATTTCTACGATTAGCGAACCCAATTCAGTTAAGAGCAGAGAAGCCATTGGAGATGAAACTATGAAACGCAAACGGGTCGTTGATTATGAGGAAAAACATTTAATAAAAATATACTATCTCTATTTCCTAAATTCAATTTTCAAATTTTCTCATTACTTAATACGTATTTATTTTAAAAGTAACACATTATGATTTAGGCAAAAAATAATATTAAATTAAAATTAAACAACATGAAGGTTAAAAAAAAAGTCTCTGATTGCCGACCTCGTAATAAGACGAATTTCGCCGATTAAAACACACACAAAATTCTAATACTTTTAAATTTTTTCTAGACAACATGGGAAACACGAAAACGGAAAGACGATCACAACTACTAAAATTTGATAGTATAAAAAACAGAATCAAGAGGAAAAAATTAAAATATTTAAAAAAAGTTTCTTGCAAACTATAAAAAAATACTAGTATATTTTTGTAAATAAATAGAAGTTGGCGTAAGATAAGAGTTTTACATTTTTGAGCCATAGATGTGTTATTTACATGTATTATTATTAGTATAGATGTATTATTAGTAATACATCTATGCTTTGAGCTTTCACTTCTTAATAGCAAACCAATGGAATCGTTATCAATCGCGTCAATAAAAGCTTAGAATTGTATTTAGAAGCTGCATGGAAAGGTAACAGGTGGAGTTAGGTGTATTATTGCAAGATTAATTGTAAAAATAAAAACACTGGCGTAATATATTACTTCTCAAAATTTCAAGTAATTTCAAAGCATCTCATTTTTGAGCAATCCCGAATTGCTTATTGTTTTCACTTGACCGTCGATTGACGTCCTCGTCCTTTGATTTTTTTCCTAAGCTCATTATGCAGGCGTCCATGTGTCCGGCATCGAATAATTTTAAAACTATTTTCACCACTTTACCAATCCTTTCAACGCGAAAACAGTACCCAGCACACAACATCCAGCACATAAAATCCCGCAACCAGCCCCTGGAATTCATTTAAGTTTTGATGTCTTGAATTCAAATTATGGTTACTATAAAAGCCATTAGTAGAAAGCCAACGAGTAGTGTCCTATTGCAATTCGTGATTGCGAAAAAAAAAATTTGAATTCAAGATCTCAAAACTCAAATAATTGTTTCCTTACTTACCGAACTCGCTTATAAGGAGCCCTGATTTGGTTGGCTCAATGCTAATTCTATGGGAGCAAAACTCGCTTTTAACGAGCAAAACCCGCTTAAAACTAGCATTAGTTTTTTTATTCATAAATTTTCTATTGATTTCCTGCAAAATAAACCTTAAAACAAGTCATGACATCAATTTTTTAAATTTGTAGTACGAGAAGCATTGAAAAATTATATTTGTCGACGTTAGTTTTATCACTTCCGCTATATACTTATTTAAGATTATAGTGTAACTCAAATTCAAGCTAATACTAATGAAAAGAATCAATGAAACCGACAACGATAGCAAAAGTTGTGAAGAATTTGAAGCTAAACTACCATCAACAACTCAATGTCCTTTAATATGCAGAAAAACTTCAACCGTTTAAGTCCGGGGTGAAAATGACGATGTGTTGGCTAATGAATATTCCTCGAAAGACATCAATGGCGCAAGAAGGTAAAATAAGACAGTTCATGGGAATTAACCAACTTCTTTGCCACTGTAGAGAGATTGAAAACAAGTAAAGCAAATGTGTAAGAATTTTAATGATTTTTTCCCCTCGAACCCAGTTTTTGCGAACACTTGGTTATATCGAGCTAATATCGTGGTCCCTTCTCTTTCTTTTGATAAGCGACTTCTACAATTACTTTTTAATGGGGTTACTTCCATCAGTCAAAAGTACAACTTTTAGTCACTGAAGTTGATAGAATGAGCAAAACAAAAAAAAAAAAAAAAAAAACATGGAAAAAAATCTTTTATTTTAAAAACGATCAATTTTTCGCTAATTTCTTTTAAAATGTCCATTTTTGTCAAGCAAGGCGTGGTCCATATGACGTCACAAAGTGCTGTACTTCGACCCGCACTCCACTGGCGCACTGAATGCCTACTCTTGCTCTCTACCGCGTTTCCAGGTTATGATAATTCAGAAGCAAATTAAATATTGCGCTCTAGGCTTGCTAACATCCATATCGTTGCCACTACATATGAGTAAAGAAGCGAATTAAATATTGCGCTCTGCGCTAACGGCATCAGTGAATGGTATTTCATCACATGTGATGTCATCTGCATAAGTGTAAAAAATAAAAGCGCACCGATTTAATTAATTTTTTAAAAATATCAGAGGAAGTGGTGCAAAGGTGGAAGCGTGTTTTTAATGTGGAAACATAACCTGTACAGCTTGTGAAGCGTTGCACTTTTGCGGTGAACGCATCAACTTGTTACTGTGTTTGTTAAGTAAGTCTGTAGGAACGTTGGTAGTCCGCTCGTGGTTTATTATCAGTGAATTTGTTGTTTTAAGTTTTTCCTGATTTTTTTGTAACTTTTGAGGTAAGCCTTTAAAGTTGATTTATTTACATAGTCCATTAAGCTATTTCTTCGTACTTAGGCAGTTATTGGTTAAGCAAAAAAATACTCTACAATCTGATACAATAAAGTGGATTCCTAGCTTGAAAGTACAGCGTAGTTTTATCTTCATAGTTCAATATGGCTATGCTGGTAATATGGAAGCCATTTGCATTTTTTTGCGGGGAGGCTTTTTCGAATGATGTTCAAGGGGATCTTGGATCAGATGTTTGGTTTGTGAGTCTTGGTGCCATACTTTGTGAGCTGGATGTGTAAATGATCATTACATTTGCGACTTTTGCAAGTGAACATTTTATTTTATTTATTTATTTATTTTAAATTATATGTTTTTATTGAAAAAGTTCAATTCTTAAGCCTTTGTGTTAGTTTGCTATGTGTAATAAATGGGTTTTTAAGTATGAATTTTTTTAGTTAGTGTTTTTATCCAGAAAACAAATGTTTCCACATTACCAGCACATTTTGAAAATCGGATTAAAGATTTAATTTATTTAATTTATTAAATTTTTCAATTTATTATTAATACAATGTAAACGTAATGTTTTGCACAAAACCAAAAGCGGTTATTGTTATAACCCTTTTTTGAAATGTTTTCCAGAATTTAGACAAATTTCATTGATAAAAAAACTAGATACACAAAAATTAAAACAGGGTTTCCATATTTGCACCACTTTCTCTAAACTTTGTCAAAATATTTAAAAAATGGTCAAATCCTATGTCTTTAAGCATGCTCTTTCAGAAAAAAATATTTTTTAAATTTCGGAAACGACCATAATCTCACCAAACCAGAAAATGACAGAAACTTTTGTAAGATACTACACACACGTATTCTTCCAATACGAGACCGAACCCGAAAGTTGACGCACAAGCCTGTTCGTTCTTCATTCATTAAAGGATTTGAGAAGGGAGCTATTAAACGGAAATTACACACCGTGACCCTGAAAAGACACAATTAAGCCTCTTTACGGACTGGATTTACAAGAACCGGGTGGGAAAAGATCCGTTCCTTTGCACCCTAAGTGGAAATAAAATGAAAGATTTATTGAAAAGAAACCCTGCTAAAGCAGAGCATCACGGCTAATGACGGGCGCTCAAAGGGCAGATAATAGGCTGAAAATGAAGTTAAAACCAATTGTGCTATCGTCTCTAACGGGAAACGCTTTTGTCGAGTTTCTCAAACGCATTAGTTTTCTTTTCCTTTTGGCTGTCTGGACAAGGCTTTAAAATGGCTATAAATTCGATCTAAGAAGCCATATAACTAATTGACAGATTTAAAGAAGCCTTGGGTCCATAGAAACAACAAGTGGTTTTTTCAAAAAGAAAAAAGTACACAGAAATCTAAGAGTGGGGGTGTTTCGAAGTATAAAATCAATATCAATGAAAGTTCGGAGGTTGTACTTTAAGATGAAAGGTTTGAGGTAAAGATTCTTAAATAACTACGTATCCCGAAAATAATAACCAACACTCTACCACAAATGGAAGGATTTTCAATAAAATCATTAACCTTGTAAAGACTACCAGAATCATCTGAATATTAGCAAAAAAAAAAAAAAAATTGTTAAAAAAATGTAGGGGAATGTGGGGCAAAGTGAAATCGTGAAATATTTACTCTGCTTTTAGCGTCACCTATCTGGTAATATTTTTATTATGTAATAGCATGCGTAGTCTATTCCAGTGAGGAAAAAAATACCACCGAATATTAAAAGCATATGTTAGTAAAGAATATTTTCAAAAATTGATATCCATTTTGTACTATTTTGTTGTTAGTCAAAAGTTATTTTTGTAATTACAATACATATATTATAGTTCTTGTTTTTAACAATTTAAATTTTCATTTGAGACCTTCTAATATTCGGTGAAGTGTTTTTTTTTTTTTTTTGGTAATTTTCAGCTTATTTGTAGTTTTAATATTTTGTACTATTAGTCATGTACATGTGGGGCAAAGTGAAATAGTTTATTTTGTTTACTCACTCAATCATTTACTAAATCACTTACATATTCATTTATTAATTAATTCATTTACATTCCTTCATTTAGAAATTCACTAATTTATACATTCATTCCCTTATTTTCTTTTTCATTCGCTCTTTTACTCATTTATTTTTCTTCATATGTTAATTAATTAATTAATTAATTGAAGTTTTCGTTTATTGTTTTTCAGTATATCTTAATTATTTCAGTAAACCTTTTATTTACTAACTAGCTGCGTTGCCCGACTTTGACCGGTCTATCTTGAAAAAAACCATTGTGTCAAGTGAAGTATATTCAATAACCAGGATTAAATGAAAGAAAAAAAAACATCATGCAAAATTTCCCCGCCAAACAATGACGAGAGGTACTAAAATACTTTTAAGAAATTAAAATAAAATGAGAAAGATGGATTTAAAAGGCGTAACCTTGGAAACACAAAATAAAATAAGTTTAAGAACTGAAAATGAGAAAGATGGAAATAAACAATGGATTCAAAAAGGGGAACCGTGGAAACGCAAAATAAAATGGTTAAAAACTTGAATACAGAAGAAATTTTTGAACTTCATTTAATTCGCTTGTAACTTTTTTTCTAATGGAGATAGAGGGTTAAACTTTCGACCTTAGGTCGAGTTAGATCTGGAGTAAAAAAGCAGTTCTTTCCAATGGTGTCAAAACGAAAACTGTGGGACAATTCCTTCACTTTTTATTGATGGATTTAATGAAGAAAGTAGTGCCTAAATTTCAACTAAGCCTAACAAAATTCGAGCTAAAAACGCAAATAACTACCGCTGTAATTAAGTTAGAGCGTTGAAACAAAGTACGTAGAACGCGGAAAATTCTACTCTTTCCAACGATATATAACACTAATATATGCGAGTAATTTTTCCCCTCCATATTCGGGAATGTATGTGACCATATTCGGGAATGTATTGGGCCTAAATTGGAATAAAAAAAGAACTATTCATCGTTTTTTTTTTCGAACTGATCTGCAAACCTTTTCAGGACTTAAAGGAACAAACTGAAAATTTCAGCGAAATCGGTCGGGTAGTTCTCGAATTTTGTGAGTTCAAACACACAGACGCTTTTTGGAGACATCATTTTATACTATGTAGAGATTCATTTGATCAAAATTATTTTTACTATCCAATGAAAAATATTTCATTAGAAAGATATTTCGTTTTTCACTTTGTCCCATAGAAAAAAGTGAAAGTTTTCCACTTTCTTTTAAAAGTGCAAATTTACTGCCGAAAATGAAAAGTACTGATTCCATGTAAGTTTTATTGTAAAATACAATATTCTTTCTTTATGTACTGTAGTTTTCAAAACCTATTTTCGACTTGTTCATTTTAGAAAAGGTCAGTCATCCTGACTATTTCACGTTGCTCCACATTCCCTTACTGCTTTTTTTTTCTTTCTTTCTTTCTTTCTTTCTTTTTTTTTTTTTTTTTTTTTGAAGCAATCCTAACTTTAATATTTTACTTCAGAACTTACAACCCTCAAACTATTAAATGAATATTATATGTTTTTTGTTTGGTCAGGCAGCATGTTCGACTTAGAAGGGACACATGGGATAAATGACCATATATTTAGCTACTTTCACCTTGGGCACACTTCTAAAACCCTATAAAATATTTATTATTTTTATTTTTTTTATTGACAGATGTGGAACAGATACTGTCTGTAAGTATCTACAGTTTTTGTATTTGCTACTTTTCGAACAAAAAACTGTTTAATGATTTATCTGTTAAATGTAAATTTTAGGCTTGTTTCTGTAATCCTTTTACTCTAAAAATGGGTTAAAATGGATACAGATTGAGAAAATGAAATAGCCTTTGAAAATTATAAAACTAATTAGACAATAAATAACTCCTCACGATATTGAACAGCTTAATGCATACTTATTATATTTAAAATGAATATAAGGAACTAAATGTCGTCTGCTGTTGGGTATTGTTTCATCCATTATTCAAACGATGTTACTTTCAACTTAATCAATTTTCTCTATCAACGGAAATATACTGTTCGTCTTTGTACAGTTCCTGGACGTCGACTATCGTTTCCTTGTTACTTAAAACGGCATATTGTATCAAATACTGTTTGCCACAAACAAACTGTCGTTCTCCTTGGTTAAACAACTTTAAAATAGCCGGTCTTTTGCTTGAAATTGTAAGAAAACTTAAAAACTAGAAGATAAATTATAAATTATTTTCTAATTAAAGTATGAGACACAAATCAATAAAGACACTAATTAAAAATAAATTAGTTTACTTCCGATCGGTGATGCAAACTTTGTCCGAGTTTTCTCTTCGCACCCTTTATAGAAGCTGTTGTTCTAGTACCTCTTTTCAATTTGAGGTTGACATAAAAGTAACAGAATTTTTAAAAAAAAATGTACTAAGCACTTTTCATAATGCACTCAAAAGGACAAAATAACTTTTCTGGATCAGAAAGGACAATTTAAGAATCCCTACAGTTTTCAAAAATTCTAAGAAAATGACACCACAAACGAAGGAAAGTGCGGCTCAAGTCATGAAGAGAATTTCTTATCAATATCTAGCTTTCAATTACAACTTTGAGTGTTGAAACATGCATATTTTTCTTATTGGGAAAGTTTGGTTTGAAATGATTAGAACCGCACTTTTCTTCGCTTGTAGTGTCATTTTCTTGGAATTTTTGAAAACTACAGGAATTCTTAAATTGTCCTTTCTCACCCAGAAAAGTTATTTTGTTCTTTTGAGTGCATTATGAAAATTTCTTAATGTTTTTAAAAAAAGTCTGTTATTTTATTTTTTTTTAGTGTAAATGTATTTCAGAAATAGATTAATTTTACCATTACGAAACTTCACCTTATTTTTTCATATAAATGCTCGGTACTAAAAGGGGGAAAACCTATATACGTGTCTAAAACTTTAAGCAGTTGGCCCTAAAAATTAATCCTTGTTCCTCTCTAGGATTTATGCTTGCTTCAGAGAAGCCTTGATTCAAAATTTTCATTATGATTGTTTTTAACATTGCTGTTGCAAGGCAACACAATTAGTAACAATAGGTTTATATTTAAACATTTAATAGGGAAATTACATGAAACTTGCTGTTTTACATCCTAACCGAAATAATAATTTTATTTCAGGATTTTAATTTTTCAGCGTTAAGTTGTACTTTAAGATTAAGCAAATCATTTAGTGAAATCCCGAAGTCTCTAATTGGTCTAGTTGCTGAGATATAAGCAAAAGCAGGCCTCAGATTACTCCGTGGCAATCAGGCCAAGTGTAATAAAAGTGCTTAAAAAATGTCTAAATCAATATATACTACATAAACATTCAGATCATGCCAAGCTGTATAACCTTCATCTCATATAGTGGCTGCTTCTAAAAGGGATGAGAAGTTAACGCGATAAAATCCTTCATGAATACAAGTATTATGTCTGGAAGTCCATTTATATTTCTTTCACATGATGTACTTTCAATCTAAAGAGTCCCTTGAGAGCTATTAAGTTGATAGCATGGCTGCGGTTTCTGTTATCCACTGAAACTCCTCCCACCAAATCTACAAGCCCTTAGCAAATCGATGTAACCGATTCTGCGGACAGAATCGATAGTTCACCATCATCAGATTAATTAATGGATTTTCTGTGCTGTAACCCGTTTCCTGGGATTCAGGCATGTGTAGGGATTTGCCAACGGACAAGAAAATTGGCTTTGTTGAGGTTCACTGAAAAGTAGTAGTTTTTGAATGGGAATTTCTGCAAAGCATGTTTTTAAATGCCGAAAAAGAAGTAGTATCTACATTCTGAAAACGAAGGAGAAACCGGTTTTGGAGGGTTTTTTTAAACTTTATTTTCTTTCCGTAATATTTCCTTAAAGTAAAAGAATTTCTTGAATCAAAAGTTTTGTTGTAATTTTACAGATAAAATCAGATTATGCTCGACTGACCACATTTTGTATCAAAGTGAAAGGTATTTTTTGTTAAATTAAATTTAATTGTAAGGATTTTTTTTAAAATTTACGCTTATTTAGCAAAATAATTCATTTTTAGTTAACAATAAAAGAACATTTTTAGATAATATTATATTCAATTAACAGGTAGCCAATGACATTCTTGGGGTTAAAAGAAAAGAATAACTTTGTAAGATTTCCGGTTTTAAAAGTATACAGCGTGATAAAAATAATTTTGTAATTATGAACTAGTGAGACGAAGGAAGTATAAACTTATTGTAAATAAATAACGTTGAAAAGCTCAAAAAGTTATGATTTTTCTGATCAATAAGTTTGGTTAATGATTTTGTTTTACGTTTTTATAGAAAGCAGCATACTAAAGTACTTTATTTGGGATTATCACTCTTATTTTTCGGGAAAGATGAGGATAAGTAAGGTCAAGATAGCATGGTGAAAAAATGTAAACATTAAAAATTTATGCGAAATGAAAGAATTCTCGGCAGTGTGATGAATAAACTGCCGTTTGGGTATACTGTAACCTACAAAAACCGTAAACTACAGTTTGGGTATTTTTTTAAAAATTGAATCTAAGGGTTTATCACTTTTGGATTGAAAATTCTGTAGCCAATATAAAGAAAATAAGTTTGATTTTAAAATGGAAATTGTTTTAACTGTTTTGCCCTTATAAACTTCAAAAAAATCAAAAAGGTTATAACCATATTTCATGATTAAATGTTATTAAATTTTTGCCTCTAAAACTCCAGTACACTTGTACTTGCTTGGATTCAGAAACGCGGTAAAATAAATTTTACAAATCAGTTCCTAGTCATAAACTTAGCTTTCAACTTCAGACGATTAGTGAAAATATGTATGTAAAACACCTGAAACCGCTGCGTTTGTCAAAATGCTATGACGTAAACTTAAAAAAAATCTTGTGACAGTTTTTAAAATACTATGTAGGAAGTGGCGCTTATTTAAAGTGACGGCAACTTTATTTATGATAAACCTTGTCAGTTATGCCATCGAGATAAAACGTATGCTACTGCTTGAAAAAAAAAAGTGTTATCAAACACTTGAAAGTAAAATAATATATTTCAGTATGTTCCGACGGGAGGGAGGGGGGGGGGGCTTTTTCCACCAAGGAGCGTTTTTTTACTGGAGTAATCCAAGTATGAGTTAATTGAGAAATGAAAAAGTGCATTTGTACTGAAATGTAAAAAATAACACCACAACGTTCAAATGCACACATTTGCAAGAAAATGCAGACACGTGTTTCGGTGTTTAAAAAGAATACGGGGGTTTGGTAGGGGGTAGGAGTTCCTTCTTACTCCAAAACACTTGTCTGTAGTTTCTTGCAAATGTGTGAATTTCAAAGTTGACTCATTATCTTTTCATGAATTAATTTTTTTTTGTTTTCTTTGATTACCTTTTTTACATTACGAACTATTTTCTTTTCCTTTTATTCTTAACTGTCATGTACTTCACACCGGTGGAAAATTCACTATTCAAAAAATGATTTCTTTGCTGCACATAGTCATTTTGCGATTCTAATAGCGCAAAAAATATTTGAAGAAAACATGTTTTATTTCTTGATTGACAAACTGATTTTCCCTTTTTTGATATAAAAACAGAACAAACCTAAAAAAAATTAAAAAAAAAGAATATATACTATGTGTGTGTGTTTCTAATAAAATTCATGACTTTTGAATGATTCTTCAACAAAATAACATTTTTTACGATTTTTTATATCATTGAACTCGACGTGAGTATATTTGGAATAAAGTAGTTAAAAGCTTTTTAAAATCCAATTGATGGTTTTTTAGTGGCTATGCCTCATGAAAATGAAATTCATGTTTTTGAGTATACGAATTATGCATCACTATAGGGGGTCATCCGCATTTTATGGGTATGTCATAGCCAAAATGAATTTGGAAACTGCTCAATTGTTTCTTCTTCTGTTAGATGCGCTGCTTAGTTCGGTAATAAAACCAGCAAATGATTTCAAGCTACTACGGTTTTTCTGGCATTTCTACCTTTTGGTTAGGTTTTATTTCAAATTTATGCAACTGACAGATCGTTGTTTAATTTCATTTTGAAATCAAATGGCCCTTTATGAACAGGAAACCTGCCTAGTTGTTTGGTTGACAAATCAAGTCCAGTACACGCGCCATGAAATTCGACCCCTAAGAAACCCTCCAAATCTTCTGAAGGCATACTAGAATTTAATTACGACAAAGAAGCCTGTCAAATAACCGCGTGGGATTTTTCTAAGAGAAAAGTAGGGAAAAATGCTTGGAGGTAGTTTGAAATTAAACTGCCATAGAAAAATTACTTTTTTCACTTTAACAAACAAATTTATTCGGTAAAGCAAATTATAAAAGGTGTCTTTTATTCTTCCAAGAAATTGGGATAAAAAATGATTCGGTAATAATGCGAATTTTTTTAGTATATATGTCTGTTTGTCCATTGAATATTTATGTTTTCCTTCAATCAGCTGACCAATAAAAGCACTTAAGGCAATGAGTGCTTTGTTGACAATCGTTCTAAACCTCTGCCAAGAAGAGATTTGTTTAGGGTTCATTCTCCAGAAAAAGGAAACTTTTGAACGCAAATATTTTTCAATTTCGAAACCTTTTGTTTTCTTTCTTTTTTTTTTTTACATTTTTACATGAAAGTGTTACCTACTAAAAGCAACCATAAACAATGGCCCAGCTAAGTTCCAATTATTTTAGTCATAAATAAAAATTTAAAAAAAAAAATGCCTTGTTCATAGAAATTAAAAAAAAAAAAACTTTCAATATTTAAAAATCGAGACCAATTTAATATCAAAGCAGTAATTTTATTGATTATGCAAACAGTCAGCTATTTTAATGATTAGTGGAAATATAATATTAAGCTCTCTTAATTAAAGTGCGGTTTAATTAGTAGCTTCAAATATACGTTAAAAAATAGTATTTAGTAAATTTGAGGATATACTAGCAATTCAAAAATTCGATGTGGTTCTTTTTCTAATCCAATTTTAAGAACAAAAATATCATAAGATGGACGAGTAAATTCCGAAATTATCATAACGTGGAACCGTAACATGGGCACAAGCCAATTGGCGAGAAAATTCACCACACATTGTTTGTAAATATACAGGCGAACCAAAAGAGCTTTTAATTTTCTATTACGGGAAAAGCCGTGCGGGTACCACTACTACTAAAATAAAAATTATTATTAAAAAATTGTTGGCAGGTTTAAATAGATATATTTTTGATGAAATTAAAAATCATTGTTAAATGAATTGTTCCTTAAAGTTTTTACTGTAAAAGGCGTGTGACAAAAAAATGTTACACTTTTTAAAGAATGACCCTTATATTGATTTATGTCAATAATTTGCATTTTTCATTACTTTATTGAAATAAAAATAGGTCGCTTCCACTTTCAGTGTTAATACTTCCTTTAAATATTAGATGATAAAACAGTGCTTAAGGCAGACGAAGACCCTAAATTTTGTTTTCTTCAATATCCATTGTAACTTTCTAAACCACGAGTGTAAATTTGAAAGACACAGTTATAGAAGTGGTGAAATCATGCTTCGGGTAGGGATCTCGCTCGGTGGTGACACCGACCTGCATGTGTTCCATGGAGGACTCTGATTGATCTGAGATATTGGGATAAGATCCTTGATCCATATGTCCCCCCATATGCTGATGCTATTGGTAATGACTTCATCCTAATGGATGATAATGAACGACCTCACCGAGCTCGGATTGTTGTGGAGTATCTTGAGGATCACGGTTTGGAACGAATGGAATGGATCTCCAGACCTAAATCCGATAGACATCTTTGGGACTATCTTGGCAAACAGGTTGCTGCTTTAAATCCTTCTCCAAGGTCGTTGCATGAGCTGGAACAAGGCTTACTCTGTCCCTGGTCTTTGCTTCTTATTCTGGTGTCCGACAACTTAATTAATAGCATGGAAAATCGATGCCGACAATGCACTCAAATTAGGGGGACACATTCCTTATTAGAACCCATTTTTGTATTGTTTCTATAACAATTTCCTGCATGACACTGTAATGTGCTGTTTTTTCCAAGAATGGACTTTTCCACGAAGATTGCTTTTTTTGTTATAAATCGTTTTTGAAATACATTTATATAAATTTCTATGACGCATTCAAGAAAAAAAACTATTTAATGCACATACCCTCTAAATTTTTTGTTTCTACATTCATTCATTTGCAAATTAGACGCAAAAAACCACGTGTACCTTAACGTTTAGAGACTAGTGTAAATGCGCGCGCGCGTGTGTGTGTGTGCAGTGGCGATCACATGGAAAAGGGGGGAGGATAGTAGGGATACCTGTTGGCCCTTGCCTGCGCCTGAAGAGATTTTTAAAATGAGGGGTGAAATATGTGTAGAGACGTAGGGGTAAAAAATATGGGGGGGGGGGGCGTAATGATCATCATCCAAAATTTCTGTGCACACCCCTGTATGTGTGTGAGTGTGTAATATTACTCTGCACAGATATAAAGAGATTACCCCAAAACGAAGTTTCAAAAAAAAAAAAAAATCCAATGCAATAAAGTATTGTTAAGAACTAGATTTAATCTTTAATTTCAGGCAACAAATTAAAGTAGTTTCATTGCTTCTGATGACAAGCAGTCTTACTTCAATCAACAATTCTTCCTGAAAATCAAATCATGCGAGCTTCAACAAAACCATTGTGCTCTTGGACAAATGTCAAGGGACAAGTAGGCAGGCTTTTAAAAATATAACTAATCCTTTTAACATGCGCCTGACATCATTCAACCTCGAGAGCTAGTCAGGCTCGATAAAGTAGTCACGTTCAGCTGCAACAGTAACGAGGAACGTGGTGAAGATCATGGATCAGCTCGTGCGTGTAATACAAACATTCGCGGAATGTCAGGACACAGAAAGCGAGCCAAACGTCACGTGTCATACGCATTAATATTCCGGAAAAGTAGTGAGCACTATGTCTGTTTTTAACAACTATCAGCTTTCCAGTGGGAATTATGAAAAATAGTGTTCTTCTCAGAAAAGCTTGCGTGTAATTTGCTTGCCAAGTCTAACGAAGTGAAGGAATTTCCCGTCGCATTAAATGTGCTTTTGGGATAAAAATGCTTGTGATTTCAGATATACGTTTGAAGAAAAAAAATGTAACTAATTTTTGGAAGGTGGTTTTACGAGCATGAAATATTGCTTAGTTTTCTTGCTGTGGTCCTTTGTTTCGCCACCCGGATGAAAATATCTCAAAAAGCATTTCTGTTACTTGCTGAATTATTGTTTTAAAGAAGGTAAGTTTCAAAACTAACGAATTTTCTTGGTGGTACGACAATTCAGAGTAAAATTTAACGTTTTATTGTAATTGAATATAAGTCATTCTTAAGCAATGGATTAAACTAAACTAAGTTTTCAGTTCTTTTCTGAAAATAAACAGAAGTTGAAAAAAAATGTATATGCGCCTTTTTTATTTTCACGTTTATGTAAAAATATTCTAGCTGGCAACAAATTATAGCCAAACAAAAGTATGCAATAAATTTGCTTTGATTTTTACATAAAGTTTTATATTTTTTTCTCATATATGCTTTTTTATCTTTACAGGTGAGTGCTTTATCATTTTTATAAACATTCAACATTCACCTACATACTGTAAGTATGTTATTTTATAAGGTATTCTTAAATGTTATAAGTTTTCATTAAAAATGAGCTAAAATTTCGTAGATATTGAATATTTGGATGAAAAAAATATTTCTAAGCCTACAAGAAGCTACAAAATCTTTTTTGAAGCTATAACTTTTATAAGAAATGAAATTACGTTCAAAGCTATCCCGTTCATGCATGTCACGTATCTTTAAAAAAAAATAATTAATCAGAAATGCTATTTTCTGTTTTTATTTTGATATGTCTTGTTGAGAAAAATAATTATCGTTAGTGATGCATCAAATAACATTTGGAGGTAGTGTTTAAATTTATCCTACTTTTAAAAAGATTTAAATTTATTAATTTCAAAACTTTAGTTACTGAGAATTTCCATTTTTTTTTTAAAAATGTATTTGTAAATTTCTGGCCCTGTAAGTAGCTACTTTTATGTCTGACTTCATTTTAGCTGTCAGAGAAATGGAGCTAGATGCAAAAGTTGCATTGGTTTTTCTTCGCTTCGTAGATGTTTAACATATTTATAAAACGCATCGAGTTTTGTTCAATGCATATGTGAATACCTAATGTTTTAGTACTGAAAAAGTACGGTTGCTCTGATGTGCGTAAGAAAAGAGGGAATTCTTTTGTACTTTGTAGCCTTTTGCATAAATTTTATTTTATTTTCGAAAGCGTTTTTTTTTTTTTAATCCAGCTTATAATTGCTATCAGAACCTTTTAACTTCATCTTCTCATATTTTACTGTGGTTTAATTACCTTAATGTGCTCACTAATGCATGTAAATTCGTGTTTTGTGTGAGTGCTGATTAATCATTTTATATATCCAACGTACGATTATATTTTCACATGATGATTATTAATACAAAAGAAGAAAATAAAGCTAGATTCCCACTTCTCTGCTTTCAAATTTTTCATCACGAAATGAATAACTGCGATTTCAATAGACGTTCAGTAAAAAATGAAAACAAATGTAAGCACAAGTTAATTTGTTTACAACTGTATTCGTGCAGAAATTCAAATTGTTTATGGTGAGCAAAAGACATTTCAGCGCTTCAAGAGATTAAATGATCATGAAGATAGTTACAGTTGCAGGCAGAGCATAGTTTCAAGAGAACACGTAAATTCCTTTTCACTTGAACTTGTACATTTACATAGAAAAAGGAGAAACTACAGTGTGGTTCTGGTAACTTGATGCTTGAAATTAGACAAAGCCAAAAAATAGTTATCGCTATTAGAGACGGAAACGATTGGTAAAAAAAACAAACATTTTGGGAGGAAAAGCTGGTTATTCTGTAAAAATTTTAAGATTTCTGGTACAAAATAATGTAATCAGGAATTTACAATATTTAGTTTCAAATGCTATATTATTTTAAATTGTAATTTTTTTGTTTAGTATCTCACAAGCTAACTGTAATAATACAAGCTGTAAGATAATTAAATTTCCGTGTACAATAAACATCATTTGCTACCTTTCTCATTAAAACTGTGAAGTATACACAGGACAGAATTAGTGCATAAATATTATTAGTGGAAATGTTTAAGCAAAACGTATAATAAGTTTAATACATTTTCATTTAATAGGTATGGATATATGTGCACACATATAATTTATATATAAATGCATGTTACTCGAAAAAAAACCGTTCTGTTTAAAATCTTACAAATTACTGAAAAAAGAACAGTTTCTTTCAAAAAACTTAATTGAACTATTTAAAAAAATCGTATTTTGTTTAAAATTAAAAGCAGTTTCAAATAAATCGGATATTTTTTAGTGTTTTCAACAAAGAATCCTTCTGACAAATTTCTTAAATAAGTTTAAAAGCATGTTTTTTTGTCTGTCATAAAAAAATAACGTACTTTTCATTTATGTTTCAAAATAATTTAAAAATTTTATGTTTTATTAGAGAATAGAACTAGTAAAATACATATTTGTTTGTAAAAAATCTTAAGTGGATCGGAAGTCAACTAATCAGAGCCAAACTACTCGCAGACTGATAAATAAAATAAAACAAGTTAAGTTTTTATTTCGGAACGGAGCTTTTATTAAACGTTTTGCTGTTCAATGAATTAAACACTGTTTTAATTGCCGATTAACTTTCAATGAATAAATGTTGAAATAAATGTTTCGACAGATTCAGCCCTCATCAACAATTCGTGGTTAATAAATTTTCAATAGCGAAATAATGAGCCACAAGGTTGAAATGTGTTGCCTCAAATGCTTTCTCTTGAGGGTATTTAGCATTTCGCATCTTTCAGAAAATATAAGTAATTATTTCGGAAGCAAAACAGAAATTTCTCTTTAATAACACATATTGAATGTTACCAGACAACTGTTGTCAGTTTACATAGGAAACATGACATTAAAAGACGGCTGCTGTGTCAAAATGTCGACGCGTCATCAATAATTCTAGCATAAACTTAATTACGAAAGTCTTTCACTCAGAAAAGTCTTTCAAATGCAACCAAGAAAATTAATTTTGGGTTAGAGACTAAAAGGAATGTAACAAATGAAGGATACATCTGTTTTACGAAAGTTTCTTTTTAAGTTGTGTGATATCTGTTTTCGTTTCAGACCTTCTACACTGATGGTACATAAAAATGTTTTCACGTTGTTTATGGAGATATATGAGTTAATTGAGGTGCGGATGAAAAAATATGAAATGATTTGAGAAGTTACAGATTGAATGTTTCTGGGTAGTTGATTGATATGAAAAAGGATAGGTTCATTGCTTTTATTGAGTTCGTTGAATAAAGAGAAAATATGGGTTGATATTAATTAACTTTAATCAAATGTGAGTTGATTGAGAGATGGGTTTGAGAAAACATGAAATGACATGAAAAATTACAGGTTGAGTGTTTCTAGGTAGTTGACTGATATGAGAATGTATAAGTTGAGCACTTTTAGTGCATTGGTTGAATAAAGAGAAAATATGGGTTAAAATTGGTTAACTTTAGTCAACTGTGAGTTTCTGCGGCAAAAAGATGGGTTGATAAATGATTGCTCTTTATTTTTAGCATTGTTTTACGCACTAAAATATTTTATTTTATGAAACTTGGATTAGTCATTTCTCACCAGAGAGTACAAATATTCCAATATCATTAGGCTGCAAGTATAATTGTATAGGGCGTCTAAACCATTCTTTATGAAAAAGCGCCTGCATTCGGGCAAAAGTCACTTAGTATACAAACATGTTTTATGGACTACTGCAGTTAACTAGGACTTAAAATTACTCATTTTATCTTATAAACAAGCTATTCTGCTGAAAAATTAAATTGGTGAATCTTCTCTTAAAATTTCGGATCTTAATATGGTGAACCATAATAAATGGATAGACCATAATAAATATTCGGTCGTACTTACACTTACTTGCTCATAACCAACACATCTGAAGCCATATTTTCTAATAAACAACGAACTGTGTTTCAATCCTATGTTTTATTAATAAAACAAAGATTATGTTATTTATTTATACAATTTTTTTACACATCAGAAAGGTTTTCCAATTTTGTCTGAATGTGAAAGATTTACAGGGTGTCCAAAAAGTCCTTGACACTTTTTAAAAAATCATAAAAAAGCAACAAGTTGTCGAATCAATATGCGGTTTGGACCGAATATTGATTTGGTTGGACTTCAAAGATTCAAGAAGTTTTCATGACATCGTAAAAAGAAAGAAAAAAAGAAAAAAAGAAAATGCAAAAAAAAAAAAAAAAAAAAAATGAAAAGAGAGAAAGAAAAAAGAAAAAAAATATATATATATATAACTATAAGTAATTGCTGTATCGTCGCAGCCCAAATTTGTTTTTCTTTTTATGACATTACAGCTCTCAATGCATTATCATTTTTACTTTTTCCTTCTTTCCCTTTTTTTTAAACAATGCCATAAAAAGCTCTTGAACATGTGAAATATTATGACCCCGTCTAGGGGATGACACCTAAAATGGAATTGCAAGTTTTCGAAAAATCTAAAGCTGAAATGCTCTTTTAAGAATACAAATTTGAAAATTTTCCGTGGAAAAAAGCACCGGATCCCCCTCCCCCTCACTCCACATCGGAGTGAATAACGTACCCATTAGGTCCATAATTTCAATACTTAGACGTAGTAGGGACGTGTACTTAGCCTTTTAAATAAAAAAACTGAAACCCATTTTCGTTCCCTGTGTTTGAGATACGTTTGAAATAATTAAGGGGCCAGCAATTTCATACATCCGCCTACTTTTTTGACATCGCGACGGTCCTGCCCATATGCGTCTTGGGCAAGTTATATAAAAAGCGTTTATAGTTTTTGTTGGTCCTTTGTACCTTATTAGCCAACTTAAGGTTTCTTAAAATAGTAGGTTTTTTTGAGTTTTCATAATTACATAGAACATTAAAACCATTTTGTTGGCGATTGTAGGGGGGGGGGTGACACCACAAACTACCGCCCTGTCACCTATGCAAGGTGCTCCACCAGCAAAATAGAACTTTTAGAAGTTGAGTTGAATCCTTATGCTTAAAAATAATCAATTAACATATTCTTTCTACCTAGCTAACTGATATCACACAATAAACATCTCGAAGCAATAACAAAGTTAATGGTATATTGAGACTTAATTTGATTAAATATTTTGCATACTTAGCCGAAGTATCCACTGTTATGCTTGGTTACCAGTGTAATTAAGTGCAAATGCCTTCCCCAATTCATTATCTTTCCCTCATTACTCTAAAATTAGGTTATGATGTTGCGCGCATCTAAGCACAATGGAATGCTTATTACTAGAAGCATGCATTCTCAACCATTAAGTCTCTGTTAATCTGTTTCTACCTTCAGCTTTGTGTAAATGCAGTGGAAACTCAACTACAGATTTTAAACATTGGAATGTGGAGGGAGGAAAGAAAACACAGTTGTGAAAAATCGTTCCGAATCAGTTTTGAGCTTTTCAAGTATTTTCGAATCTTTTTGAATGGATCCTTTGCTTGCGCCCTTGTTGAAAATTAGAGTTTAGTGTTATACAGTTAGTATATATTTTTATTAATCGTTTTTGTTTTTGTTTAAGTATCATATATATTACTTCTCCAATATATTTTTGTCGATGCGTTTTAACTAAATACCTAATCAAACTTGATGACAAATGCATCATTTTTCAGAATTTTTTGTAGCTATCGGTGAAAAGTAAACAATTTGCTTTTGGTTGTTTTTCGAATAATTGCACATAAAAAAAAACATATTTTTTAATTCCTGCCGTAGACATAAATATCACTTACAGAGAAATATCGAAGTCGAACCAATATTAATTTGGTGTATTAGTATTTTATCTCGCATTTAATTACGGTTTTACGATACACTGACTTTGTTAACCAACTGATTACTTTAACTAATAAATTTCAAAAAAAAAAAATGTTACTTTTCAAAAATCACTCACTTAATAAGACATACAATAGCACACTTAGGGGAGGGTGACCCAAAGCGAGTAGGCCTTCGTATGCTCACCTCCTCCCATGGTGTGTTAGCGGCGACGAATACGTATGTCGTGTTTACCCGAACACCCCCGAATTATTATCAGTCCCAGCGAAGCAGCAGTGAAGCGGCATGGCGCAACAAGGCTTAACATTAAAAAAAAATGATACATTTAAAAAAAAAAGAAGTTTTGTAACTTGTGATTAGTCGAAGACCAGCTTATTTTTTTATTGTCAATAATATTAACTTATTCTGACACTATCCACCTATAAACTACAAGGGTCATTTCGTTTTTTTTATCATTATTATTAATTAAAGGTTATAAATATTGAAATAAAAAACCTGCCTTTGGGTAAAGCGGGTATAGGGTTTAATCATATATTTATTTAAAATTTCTTGACTCTTGTTTTGACTTAGATTTTCTCTTTCAGTAGGATAAGTATAACTTTAAAAAGTTATTTTTTAGGAACGCAATTGATTAGTCTATTAATTAACTCAGTTATTTCTTTATGTTTTATAAACAAATGAACTTACTGACTTTAAGTTGGATAAGTACAACTGTTTTATATTTTTTTATATAATGGCAGGTAGCTAGTCAACAGTTTTACACATTTATAACTTCATATTTTATTGAAAAATGTACCCAAACCACAATTAGTTAAGCTTACCCGCTTTGGGCTCAATGGTAGGGCAAAACGGGTTTTTCACATGTTTATTAAGTTTGATAATAAATAAATATTGGGTTTGAAATAATACAAAAATCACTTTGTATTTTAACGTTCAAGTACCCTGCTACGAAATAAAACTGAAATTGTTATGATTAAAATCCAAAAACTACATTTTTCGAGCGTTCTTCAAAAACCTACCGGCTTTGAGTCATCCTCCCCTACAGTGAAGTCTGTACATACTCCAAGTATACGCAAGTACTTGCAATTCTGCGTGGAGTGTGTTCTAGTGTTAATATTTCGCATTTGTCAACTAGTTTCATCTTAATACACTAAATGATTCTAGATTCAATGGGTGAATTTTACGAGTAATATAAAAAGTAAAAAGTGTACAGTTTGAATTAAAATCATGATTGGTTAAAAGTTTCCTTTCAGCATGAAAATGCATTTAAATTTCTTAAATATTTACCCTGTTGCAAAGTCTTTGAAGAAATAAATTTTCAATTTAGTAAACAACTTTTCATAATATTTTTAAATACTTCATAAATGAATATATTTTTGATGCTTTTTAGTTCTAAACTATCAGCAGCAAGTTTTGTATGCCAGCTTTTTTTTTTTTTGACACACACACGAATTAAAAGAAGGGAAAAAAGCAAACCTAATACAATTAGAAAAAAAGTATTTTTCATAGCCTAAGGGTGGTTTCATAAATTATTGTGGAAAACTAGAAAAGCTAATGAATTAAGTCTTACGAGCAATTCTGTCCCTGTTATTACATGGTTTCAATTCCGTCAGTATCATCGTAATATATTTTAAATCTCGAAGCATAACTTATTCTCTCTTTTGCTAAATTTTTTGTTCTCTTTTTCTTTATCCTTTATTCTTTTCCCCGCTGGTTGACCTCAGCAAATAAAAAGAGAATAAAAGGAATGTTTACTGTTTTACTACTACTACCATTGCAAAAACAAAAGTTTCCAAAGCCTTATTTTTATACAGGATGTCTAAACATCTGGAAACTCTCCAATTCCTTTGGAAAGTGAAGACATTTTTCCCGTTAAAAAGTTAAAGATTTAAAATTCTCATACCAAGAAATCAAAATTTCTCTTAAATCTTAGTAAGAAAGGATAACATGAGGGAGTGAAATGTATTTTCACTCTCTTGGACGATCGTTTTTGTGCATTTTAAATGTTTGGAGAGCCAAGATAAAAAAAGTTATGATATCTATAAATCACATATTTTTCTACAAGTTCTGGTTTAAGTTATTAAAAAGCCATTTTTTCATTTTCAATTTACTCGCTCTAGTAAAACTTAAAAGGAAACAAATGTTTCATAAAAATATCATAGTAGTTTAAATCTGAATTACAAATGAAATTTTAAATGTGTAACACAGATATGAATATACATGTAAAGAGAAGTCGATAACAAGTTTAAGGATAATGCAAAATAAATACCATAAATAAGTGGTAACTGTTGGGCATGAAATAAAACTATTTTGAATCCTAATTTTAACAAAAATGCATCAACAGTTCACTACTTTGAAATGTTATGCTGTCAGTTGCAAAAGTGAGGGAAAATCAGAACACTTTCGGAAAACTGAAGGTATAACTAAAATAGATAAAAGTTTAATAGCACCGTATTTAATAAAATGAAATTAAAAAAAAATTTAACTGTAGCTTCAATATTTGAACGCTTTTACTTTGAGGTTTGGATTTTTCAAGCAGCGTCAAATAAAGTTATTTAACTAAGCCTACTCTTAACTTTCATTATTCTCATATGCAAAGTTTTTCCCGAAGTTTTCAAACGAAGACCTTTTATGCAAACCCCTATTTCCAGCTCCAAATTTAATGAAGAAGGAAATCTCTTTACTGAATGAAAAAAAAAAAGAACTTCTTACAATCCAGGAAAATTCTGCTCTGCTCAAAGTCGGCTGAGAGAAAACTAATTAACAATTTTCGCGCGAAATTAAATTTCAAAATTAGTTTTCTCGATGGTTAATGTGCTCTCGATTTGTGAAAAATTGCTTGAAAAATTATTTGAAACCCTGCAGAATTTTGAACAATGTTTCAAACTTTTAATTTAACAGGTATTTAACTTTAAAACACATTATATTTCGGAAATAATTATAGTAGTTCTTTTGTAAGAACCCCAATCTTGTTGTATATGTTCCCAAATCTATTTGTAATTTTGCATGATTTTGATTGTACATAGGTGTAAAATATATTAGACTCAAAGAGCAAAAAACAGGAAAATCGAATATTTCAGTTTAAAAAAACTTCTAGTTCATCTCTAAGAACCTAATTATGTTTTTCTAGAATGGTGAAAGTACTGTGCATTATTTCTTCGCAAAATTTCCCGTTTTACTTGAGTTTCTCTTCCTGGAAACACTGAGTCTTATCTGATGACACCTGCCATTATGTTCTGCTGTTGTTTACAAAACTTTCTGCAGCTGTGAGTGGTGAGAAGTTTTTTTCCGTGGGTTTTTGCACTAGGACCATCAAAATAACAAGTTTGTAAGTGTTTTTGTGTCGCACATTGGTTTTAGGAAACATTTTTAGTGCCTATTTTCACGTTTTCCCCTTCGAACATCGATTTTGGTGAATTTTGTGAAATGGATAAGCTGCCTGATCTCTCACCAGGCAAGAAGGCACTGGTTATATGTATGTTAGACCAAAATACCTTTTCACAATTATAAATCGCCAAAAAATTAATATTTCACAAAACACTGTCAGCAGAATCAATTTTTCTGTCAAAGAAAACACACCAGTTGTCTCAAAGAGGCTGGCAAAATGTGACAGAAAAGGCAAAAGTCTTCAAGAATGGAGAGAAAACTTATTCGGATGTTCAAGGCCAACAGAAGAGCAACTAGTAAGGACCTTGGAAACAGTCTGAAACATTATAGTGCGGAGTTGAACCCATCCCCGCCGACGAATGGTCCGGCGACGACTCATCACCAAAGAGATGTCATCTCTAAGACCAAGCAGATAGGCCAAAATTACCCCAACTATGGCAAAGAAAAGTTTTGAGTGAGCCAACGATGTTCAAGAGGTGTTCATGAGACAACTAAATTCTTTAATTTGCCGCAGCTGGGGTGGTTTTGACCTTCATGCGTGGCCTTCGAGCAGGTATCTCATAAGCGATGAGTTGTCGCCGTAACAATGATGATTTCAATTCCGCACCATAGTGCTTCAGTCTGTTTGCAAGTCCTTACTAGTTGCTCTAGACTATCCAAATAAGTTTTATTTCCATTCTTGAAAACATTTTGCATTTTCTGACACATTTTGCCTGCCCCTTTGTACGACAACTGGTATGTTTTCTTTGAAGGAAAAATTGATTCTGCTGACAGTTTTTTTTGGATCTATTAAGTTTTTTGCGATTTCTCTTTGTGAAAAGGTAATTCGATCTGACCTACACATAAGCAGTGCTTTCTTGAGAAGTAAGAGGTCAGGCATTTCACAAAATTCACCAAAATTTATGTCCGAAGGATAAAACGTCAAAACGAACACTATAACTGTTCCCTGAAACCAGTGTGCGACACAAAATCACTTATAAACTTGTTATTCTGGTGGCGCTAATGCAAAATAATACTAAAAAAAACTTCCTACTACTCACAGATGCAGAAGCAGTTTTTGAATAAACAACAAAACATAATGGCAGGTGTTATCCCATAAGTGTTTACAGGGAGGGGAAACTCAAGTAAAACGGGAAATTTTGCGAGGAAATAATGCATAGTACTTAGATCATTCTTGAAAAACGTAATTAGGCTTCCAGAAAGGATCTAGAGATTATTTTTGAACTGGAATATTTGATTTTCCTGTTTTTCGCTCCTGGATTCTAGTAAATTTCACACCTTTGTATATTAAAACAATGAAATTTATAGATTTTAACACTATAAGCTCATGATGATGCATAAAAATTAGTACACTTGAACAAGGATTGATGTTTTCCAATAATGTTTTAAATTATAAATTTAGTAAAACCATGTTTCAAAAATCTTACAACTTACAACTCTAGCTGTAACAATAAATCTAACAAAAGTAAATTAAAATTATTCGATTTTTTTATACACTGAACTTTCGATCATCGGCTGAAGGATTATCCGCAGTTCGAATTATCCAAGGGTATTTTAATTTTTTTTAAATTGTCATTAAAAATTTTTTACACATTAGTTTGTACCTTTTACATGCATATTTATTTTTACATTCAATATTAGAAGACGCAATTTAACAATGTTTTTAGATATTAATTTAAATGTAATGTGTGAGTGTTATTCATATTTTTTAGCTTTTGTATACAGTAGTATAGTTTTTTTTTAAGCCAATTATTCGGATTATCTGTGGTTACCGAGCCGCCCTATTCCGCGGATTATCGAGAGTTTACTGTATAAAAATATTGCTATATTAATTACGTCTTAAAGTGTTAACAGAACATACCAGTTCGTAAGCACTTGAAAATTTAAAGTGAAAGGGTACTTTATTTTTGCATTGCTGGAATAAAGTTTAGTCAAAAGAAGTTATGCAAACCATTAATAATTTCGAAACTTTTCAAGGTGTTTAAACACACGATTATTATTAGTTTTTCGTTTGCCAAAACCGTACTGTCCTAATTGAAAGCAAACTCGAAAAAGAGACAAAACTAATAGTTATGTAAATGACTTCAGGCTTGTGAAGAATTCCATCCGTGTTTGCTGAGGGCAGAGAATCGACTCGTGCAGACAATATTGATCTGTCGTGAGCTCATTTGGATTCCAAGAGAATTCCTAGAATTTCATTGACATTAGCGAGGGAAAAAAGAAGACTGTTTTCTGTGAGAAACAAATGCATGTAAATTAAATTATTTGGGGGTAATACGATAGATCCAAGTGCTTTTTAATTTTGTCACAAATTCTCATTTAGAGTTTAATTGGATATAATGATAATATGTTCTGGTAATTAAGCGAAAATCAGCATTAAGTACATCATTCGTTCTAGGACGAAAAATTTTAATTATTTGCTCTCATTTTAATGAAACCATCGCAACGGCTTCGTTTGAACTAATTTTCAATAGATTGTTGTTTATAAAGTTAAACTTATTTAAAACGTTTGTTTTCGTGTTTATTTTTGATGATTACCTAAATTTTTGTTTTTTTGTTCAGGCCAAAAATACAAAACTGACAACCTGACGTCTTAAAATACTTGAGAATAAGTATTTAAGTACAGTGGAATGGTCCGTATAATTCAATTGCGAAATGACGATACTGTTTAAAAGAAAAAACTGAAGTTAAACCCACTACAAGTAAAACAGTGGGTTGACTGCAATATATAAAACGCATGTGTATGTGTGTGTGTATGTGCGTGTGTTTGCCCGCGTGTTTGCGTGCGCGTGTTTGCATGCGTATGTGTTTGTGTGCGTGTTTCTGTGCAATACCAGCGTTGAACTGTTCCGCTTTTGCACCTAGTTCAAAAGGTTTTTCCTCAATGATCCGCTTTTTGCTCTACTTGGGGATTTTTCTTATTGCTATTTTAAAAGATCTGCAATGAGCTGGCTTTTGGGTCAGTATAAACGAGTGCATAAACACTTATAGTAGGAAAGAACGTCAAGTCAAAGGTCAATGACAAACAGTTGTAGAAACAAAATCTTTAAAATAAGGCATTGGCCTACATTGGTATCTCTGGTTAACTGCAATAAGATTGAGTACGAGATTTGAATTTAGATGGATAAAATACTAAGTATTTTGGTATTCATTTTACGAAAATTGTGTAGGTATTGCTTACAGATATTTTAAAAACGCAGGTACATAGAATGCCCGAAAAAATACTGTTAGGTGCTCAAGATATAATGTGTAATTTAAGGAGATCTTTCTTACCGCTAGTCTTTCAAGACGAGACTAACGGTGCATAATTTTTTGACACTTCGTACACATACTCCTGGATTTTAATTAGACAATTTTGCTTCTGGAAAATATGATCTGAAATTGAAACACATCATTTTACACACACACGCAAAATAAACAAATAAACAAGTAAAACTCTGCTTTAAAACCATCTTTTCATGTTGAAAAATATAATAAAAAAATTAACCACACCTTTCAATGACTGGAAAAAAAAGTCAAAACTGTTTTTGAGATATTCATACTTCCTGTTTTATTACAGCTTTTGTACGCAAACATAATTGGAAAATAACAAAGGCCTCTCCCTGTAAATGTATTGAAAATGCAAACTATATTTTTTTGAAAAGTTGTTTTACGTATGTATTGAAATCAAAAATTGAAAAAAATATTTATTACTTTTACTTAGTGTCACAATCAGCCAAATGTCTTTAATGTATCTTATTTCTTCCCAAAAATACGTTTCTTTTGTCCAGGGCTTTAGTTATGTTTCAAAAAAGGAAAGTTAAAATGTTAAGGTACGATTTTACTAAACAGAAGACATGAAGTTTTTTTTTTAACTTCCTTTCAATAATCTTTTTGTTCAGATCTTGAAATAGTTGTAAATAAAACAGATATATAATCAAACCAGCATCAAAATTTTTGCTGTTTACAAGTAAGCCTCAGTTTTTTTCTAAATCTCTTTTCGACCTTCTAAACGTAACACAATTTATTTGCATATATCTTATAGTACTTTGAAAAAGAAACGCAGATTACGAATGATTAAAAATGATCTTTTAAAGTGACAATTAACATTTTTTAAAAATCCAAATTAATGTAGGTGCACCATTTTTAGATCTATTGGCTATTACAGCTGAAGTAGCTTATCAGATTTTCTGGAAACTTTTCAAAAGGGGATGCTATCATCAATTATAATGATTTTGAGAAATAATGAAAATGTACACTCAGTTTTAACCAGTTGCCTACTTTAATGTTTTAATTGTGGCGTAATTTTTCCTAATCAAATATATATATATATATATATATATATATATATATATATATATATATATATATATTTTAAAATTCAATATGTTAAATTTTAAAAGTGAACACTGTAAATGTGGACAAGAGAACTGTGTACAAAAAAAAGTTGTAGTTTTGCATAATGTAGTGGAATTATTATTTTTATTCCAAGATTACACGTTGGTTGCATGAAACACCATCATACCTGGGGTGGGAATGAGAAGGTATGCCCTGAGGGCATTTATTCTCATTTCATATAGCTGAACCAACTACCATATAGAATGAAAAAGAATTGAGGCATTCCGACCTTAAAAAAGTGTCAGAAGAAATCAAATTTAGCCATATGTATGTCTCAAGAAATTATAAAGTATCTTTCTGTTAGTTTTTCTGCAAATGTGTTATATTGTTTTTCATACTTTGGAAACATATTTAATTTGGTTTATTTTTTAAGTTTATTTATTTATTTGCAATGTTTGCATGCAGTTTCATATCTAGCATACTGTACATGTTGGTAATTTGAAATTAATATATATATATATATATATATATATATATATATATATATTGCATTTATACACAAAGGGAAATAGAACTACTCCAAGACTAAATTTAAGAGATAAAGATTGCTAAAATTAATAAACTTTTCATCTATTTTGAAAAGTACATCTACTTATATTTTTAGATTACTACTAGCTGTGTCGTCCGACTTTGCATGGTCTACCTCAAAAATAAAAGTTGTGTCAAGTGACGCATGTTCAACAATCAGGCTTGAATTGGAGGAAAAAAAATACTATGACATTTTCCGTCAAAATAATCATTCTCAAAGAAAGAAAACGAGAAATCAGAAGTTCCCGAAAAAATTATACGCAACCCACCGTTAATACAACTAAAATCCTTAAAAAAAAGAAAGAAGATTAATCGCCAAATAATAATCAAAAGGAGAAATTTTTACCCTAAAACGAAAATAAAATTGTATTTAGTCACAGTCGAGGAAAAAAATTGTAGCAACCTTCTGAACGCTAATTTAAAATGAGATCGCGCAAACAATAATTTTCCGTTTAAAATTTCTGCTCCATCAGGCATAGCAGCACTTTTTAATTTTTTCCCGATGGTTTTACAGTTTTTTGCTTTTTTTTTCTTTTAAAATTCGAAAAAAAAAATGAATGAACTGTATGGTTGTTTTTCGCACTCTTTCGAATGGCGCCAAAATTGAACTGATCGGATAATTATTTCGGGTAGAAAGAGCAATTTAATGCCATTTTCGCACCTAAAATGAAAATTTGAACGGTTCGGTTCTTTTTTGGCATTTGAAAACCCCACCTACGTTCCTTCTCGGGTGCCCAAGTACCTCCCTGCCAAATTTGGTCCAGATCCGACGAAAACTGTGGATTTGTACAGGGAATATTCACACACACATATTCTTTGTTTGTATATTTATTTTTAAGAAAAATCTATGCAAAGAACATATATACAGTTTTATCCAATTTTTTAGTGTTTTTTAATAGCTGCATGTGCAGTTCTGACTGTAATGTATATTCTTTTGTTATTTAAAACAAAGTATTGTTAAAAACTAACAATAAAAAAAATCTTGCCTTAAGATACAATAACAGAATTTATCAAAATCTTTCACTGAGGAATTCATCAAACTCCAGGAGATTAACGCGATTTCAAATGCTTACTTTAGAAGGTTGCATTAACTAAGGAAAAACAATTTGCGTTTCCTAACGTGATTCCATTATTTGATGTTTGAATGATTTGGACTCGCTATCCGAATGCTGCCTAAGCTCTTTTCACAAGTTGCAGAATCAATACTCCCGTTATCTCCGCAAATGTATTTTTAGATTTTAATCTCAGTAGCTCAAGGGAGAGATCTTCAGAAGGGGAAAATCAATACATGATTAAATTTAACATCTAAGCTAAGAGATAAGTTTCGTAATGAACATCTGGAAAATTATGGCTATTCAATGTACTTAACTTGTAGCTATTTCAATAATGTATTTTAAGGTTTCATTTTTCATGCCAACTGTCAGAGTTTTTCTGAAGCTGAGCAAGAAGCGATTTGGTGTGCTAGCTCAGTATTTTATGTTTTCTTTTCCCATGCTTGCGCTTTCATAAAACAATTACTTCAATAATTGTTTCTTTCGCATCTGCAGTTCCGCTAGTGTGTGTAAGTTAATATTTTTCATATTTCCACTTTATGCGACTGCTTCTATGAAAAATGCGCTCTCGGAAAGTTACATTCAAAGGAATAAAAAAAATGGCATAAATATTAATAAAAAATATATGGTACGAGTTAAAATACTCCCGGTATCTGTACTATGGAGTCCCGTAGGGAAATGAGGAATGTTTGAATTGACTGGGGTTCTTGTAGGGAAATGTGGGGAAAAGTGAAATATAGTTAAGATGACTGAACTTTTACAAAATGAACAAATTGAAAATTCGTTTTGAAAATTGCAGTACATAAAAAAAGCGCTTTAAAGTTTTGTAATAAAAATTGCAATGAAACAGTATTTTTTATTTTTGGCAGCAAATTTGCGGCTTCAAAAAAAGTGGAAAAAATCCGCTGTTTTTTTTTTTTAATGAGGCAAAGTGAAAAATAAAAGATTTTTCTATGGAAATATTTGCCGTTCGTTTACAAAAAATATTTTTGATCAAATAAGGCAGTAAATAAAAGTTTGAATGAATGAATGAAAAGATAAATAAACAATAAATGAATAATTACATTAATTAATTAATTAATGTATGAAGAAAAGTAAATTAATGAGAAAAAGAGTGAATGAATTAGAAAATAAGCAAATGAATAAATAATTAAGTGAATTGCTAAATGAAGGAATGTAAATGCATTGATTAATAAATGAATACGTAAGTAATTTAGTGAATGATTGAGTAAGTAAACGAAACTTGCTTTGGACTCTACCAGCATAGGCAGAGTTATGGACTTGGTGGAAACATGACCGACTCCGACTCTTAAAATTTTTAAACTAAGGCTCCAGATTAGGACTCCGACTCCTTTACCCCAAAATCAGTTCGACTCCGACTCCGCAGCCCTAGTTCCCCCCCCCCATAAATATCCGTTTGCTACTGTGTGAACCGAACTGCCATGCTGTTAATGATAAGTTTTTAACGTAACACGTGAGTCACGTGTGATAATATTTTCACCTGAGAGGTAAATGGCACTAAGTCAAAAAAGCAAAATCAACCAGGAGACGAATTAAGATTTTTTCTTTTGTGATGATTTTTTTCTCAATTGACATTTTTGGAAATATAAAAATGAGTTTAGCAAAACTCTAGTGCTTTATACCTTTCAATAGAGTGAAAAAGTTGATGAAAATGATCCTTAAATCTCGATTTTGTATAAAGAATGGAAATAGGATCCTTTACCTTCCTAGTACATGTATATACATTCAAACCTGTTTTTGTGTAGTGAATAGGAATCGCATTAAAAAAAACCGTTCGTTTTATAAATAATGTCGTCCGTTTTCTTATAACTAGTGGTACCCGCACGGCTTTGCCCATAGTAGAAAATTAAAAGGTTATTTGGTTCGCCTGTATATTTACAAATAATGGATGACGAATTTCTCACCAATTTGCCATGTTCTCGCCAATTTTCTATGATTGCCCATGTTACGGTTCCACGTTATAATAATTTGGTAATTTACTCTCCCGCGTTGTAATAATTTGCTCGGTCAAAAGTTCTTAAAATTGGAATAGAAAAAGAACAAAATTTGAATTTTCAAAAAATCGCTTAGTAGTGCACACCCCCATGCTATAAACTAACTCTGTGCCAAATTTCATGAAAATCGGCAGAACAGTCTAGACGCTACGTGCCTCAGAAAGATCCTTACAGAGAGAGATCCAGACATCCAGGCAGAGAGAGATCCAGACAGAGAGACTTTCAGCTTTGTTTTTAGTAAAGATTTCGTCAATTGAGTAACAATCTGATTGAAATTTTCACATACCGCACGAAAAAAATCGCACAAAAAAATCCCGCACAAAACCAGGTTTGAATGTTAAGTGGTGAGTAGGTACTTTAGGGTTGTTCAAAAAAAACTTTTTTTCAGCTGAAGTCGGACACCCCCCATTTCTTTTTGACTTACTAATAGTATTATGCAGTAAAAGTTTTAGCTTCTTATTCAAATTTTAAGAGCGTGCTCAATGACCCCTTCATTTAACATTAGCCCTAGCATAAAAAATGCCACAAATTTAGAAACATTTAATTTCCCCAGCTGTTTTTTTTTAATTTTTTTGCAAATAATTATTTTATTCCAATATATATATGCATATTACTAGCGTATATTATAATATGCAGCATTTTTTTTTCGGTTCAATGTATTTTTTAACCCCTCTCCCCATGCTTATGAAGTTTGGGGAAGGGGGTTGAGCACCCTCTTTCAGTTTAAATAAGAAGCTAAAATTCTTCCAGTATATTATAATCCACAAGTCTAAAAATATTGAGGGGTGTCCTGTTATCTACGAGAAACTTTTTTTTACATGTGTTTTTGAACCACTCCAAGGTACTTCTTACTTGTGGGTTTATTTTATGCATTATTTTTTTTATTAAAATAGCTCATACAGCTGCTTAAGCAAAAGAGGAAAGAATTTCTCACTGTAATTTTATGTTTAGAAGTAAAATTAGATAACATCCTTTCGAAATTAAGTTGCATTCCTCTATTGTAACTCATAGAGATAAATTCTTCGGTTGCCTTGTGTGGATGATGTCACGCTAAGTCGATTTAAAAAAATCGGCATTCAAGAAGCTGAAAAGCATGACGCCAGATACATTAAGGAAACCGAGAAAAATTGGCAAAGTTGATTTATTTTCAGAAACCATCTCATTATTGCTCTAGTTGAGGTTCAGCGAAGGTTTTGTATTTGTAAAATCCAAAAGAAACTCCTCTGATTTAATTATTTCTTATTACTTTAAGATATACACATATTTCGGAAAAATGCAATCTTCTCGAGGTATTTTAATCTATTTCTATATTTGTGTTTTTAATTTATTACTGATTTATGAATATTTTTTCATTTCTATAAAAACTGATTTTTTATCGCCAATGATTACAAATATTTTAAACCTGTGTTATTACTTAAAATGATACCAATTTGTCTTTTTTTCGTTCATTTATACTGAGCTATAAAAACTAACTATCTGAGTGGCCCATTGTAGTCATCGAAAAGCAACTTGCTAAGAACTTTCAGCGAAGAATCTTTTTCTTATGAACCTTTGTTTATGTTTCATATTGAATGCATAAGAACTCTTACATTTGTAAATTAAAACATTGAGATAAACAAAAGTTACTCAAAATATAGGTTATTTTTTAGTTTTGAATGTTCATGAAGGTCAGATAAATGAGCAGCTGTTATTGCTTCTCCATCAGTATTGAACACATCTTTGGATTCTGTTCTTATAAGCTACGATTTGTCAGAAATTAATAAGTATTCACAGAAACGTGACTTGACTTATTGATTTTGTTTCCAGCACGTAGTCTTTTAAGAATTTAAAATTGCGGCTTATTCACGAGTACGTACGATAATTTGAATCAAATAAAATGCACCAGAAATTGTAACTTGTTGTTCGATATATAAGTGACATTAGCAGACGATGAAGTATTATGTCGGTTCTAAGTAATTAGTTTTGGTGAAAGTAGAATTAATTTTGAACATCTTTGTATCTATCGCTTTTTACGGACGAAGCACGATGTATTGCCCTTTTGAATATAAAATTGCTCTGACAGTTATACAATATATAGTACTCCATTGAACTTTGAGAGAAATTTTAATTCTATGTCAGATAGCACTACAGTTATATGTTTGGCTCGGTGAACATTGCTTCCACTTGCTTTATGCAATGGTATTCTGAGTCGATGGATCGAAAAACATTGGTGGGAAATTAAAAGGAAAAAAAACCAAGACAAAAAACAGGTATTTTTTGATATATTTAGAAGAAAGTATGTTGAATAGACTCAGTTCTTAAATATTCACGTATATTTTCTTAGCTTAACTTGCGGTAAAATACTTGTTTTCAGAATTGTGGCATGGTTTTGCATAATCAATGTTTGTCCTTATTATACGCTTTTATGGTTGCAATGTTGCAAACTATAAATTTTTATTTTTTAAATGTTTGTTTTTTGATTATTTATAGTTTTAGGTTTTGCCTAATACAGTTTGAAATTATGTTATGTGGCTGACTATCATAGATGTAAGCTGAAATGTATTTTAAGTAAATAGTGCTTATCATGTTGATTGCATAGTTATACGAAATTTAAATTTGTTTTGAGTCTATAAATCTTTTGTGTATATTCAGTTCATCTATACTGGTTTATCACTACTGGTCATATCCACTGTATTAAAATATTAGAAAGGGATATTTCAATGTTTAAATATTTGGCGCAGTCGCCAAATTTGGAAAAGAAACATTTCATTTTGGCAATATCAGCAGGACTGAAAATCATTAGCACCTAGTTTTTCGTATTAAAATATTTGGCTTGAATTGAAAAGATTGGCGAGCATTCCAGCAATCAAAATCTTCCGTAATAGAAAAAAAATGCTTTTCTAATTTTGTCTAACACCCGAACTTTCCATAAATTTTCAGTAATTAAAGTATGTTGCATCTACATAGCAGCCATCTTTTAATAAATGTCGAAAACTTTATTAAATTCAAGACGTCCTCTAGGCATGTACCCGTTTTATTTTTGACTGCGTCGTACTATTGTGATATCTTCTTAGAACGCAGTATTAACCATTCCATTTTTTAACCCTCGTTTTAAACTGTACAGCAATGCACCATAAAAACGATATTTTTTCCCAATATATAACTATGCGCAATGTCTAATTTTAAAGTTCTGTAGCATGTTCTGCTCACTGGAGTGACAAGAAAAAACTTCATAGTACGAAGAATATTTTATTACGTATGGATTATTCTTGTTTTATATTGCTTTCTAAGCTCCATGCAGAGTGCGATTAATGTATTTTAAAATTATTTTAAACTTCAGTTTTTAATTTAAAGAAAATATTTTGGATATTTTTATTTCATCTGAGTATTATATAACACTTAATTGTTGACCAACTATTTAGTAGCAAAAAATTAAAAGATAAAAAAATAATAAAAGTAAATAAGACAAATATTTTTTTAAAAATAATAACTAAATTTACTAACTGATTATAGAAAAATGCTAATTATAAGTAGTTACGTATTTTTAACTTTTATGATGTTACAGATAGAAAATGCGAAATGTTTCACATGTGCCCCAGATGTTGTGTTCACAAGTGCTCCATCATTTACTTTAGAAGTAACTTGAAAAATAAGGAATTTTTAATTTAATAAGAAAATTTAACATAGTCATAAATTTACTAGTTCGCTCGTATAATGAGTTGTAATGGTTTGAAAGTTTGGCTCATTAGTTAGTTTAAAATATCTTGTCGCTTGACGAAGACTGATAAAATTATTCACAACACCTGCAAAAACAAAGAAGTTTTAGTAGGTTTTGCAGGTAGGTATTATTCAACAGAAACATGAAATGGCTCATCGGTGTAAACGTTCGGCCAAGAAGTAGGACTGGGTACTGCCATTACTTAAGAACTTTCGAGATTTGTTGCTTAAAGCTAGCTTAGTAAAACATACCTTGTTCAAACGTGCAGCGCGTTCACAAGTGCCTCTCTTTGCTCTAATTTAGTAATTTTAAGAAATACTATAACCACAGACTTAATAACTGTGTTATGGTTTTATCTTTGACTCTAGACAAACTAGAAAATGCTGCATGCCTAGAATAAAGCCCTGAAAAGACGGAAAGTGTCGGTATGGCCCCCACCCTCCCCCCTTTGTTGTTTTTGATGGAATTTCTTCGAAATTTCTCCTGGAGAGTGTCCATATGGCCCATGCATCTTCTTTTCTAACAGAATAAAATGAGTGCATGAAAATGTTCAGTAATATTTTCTCTACATGCTGAAGTGTAGAGAGTTTGTTTCTCTACCGCAGAGCAGTCACTTCTGGTTGGCTGGTAGGCAGTTGTTGACATTAATTAGCATTTGAACTTCTGTTCGACTGTAAAACGAAGGTAAATGTGAAACTACAGTGAATAGCAGTTTTTTACACTTGGAGAGAGAGAGAAAGGAGGGAAAAATAATTTTTTAATGATAAAATACTTTAGGGGCAACTGTGGTTCGTCCCTAGATATAAGGTTCAATAATTACGCTGCCACGAGGCTAATAACTAAATGAATGAAAAATTATCATATAAGCTTTGTGCTAGAATATGATTAAGGTGAAAAAACAACGTAAATAAAGCACAAATATTCGAGAAAATGCAGCATATAGCTATTTCAAGGCTACAATGGAGCCTCTTCATCAGTGCAAAAAGCTCACCAACACAACCAAAGTTGCGAGAGAACATGTTGTGTTGGTGAGCTTTTTGCACTGATGAAGAAGCTCCATTGTAGCCTTGAAATAGCTATATGCTGCATTTTCTCGAATATTTGTGCTTTATTTACGTTGTTTTTTCACCTTAATCTTAATAATAACTAAATGATTCAATAAGCAGTAAAATGGAGTCATATCAAAGAAAGTCAGAAAGGTCTCGCATGTACAGTTTATTATTATTCGTTTTATTAAACAGTAAACTGTAAGAGGTTCCGCACCACCGCACAAAGGGGCGAAAACGTCAAAAAGCGCTTTAAAATGTTTTTAAACCTCTCTCGCTTGTTTGTTCACACAGGCATGTTCTCATGGAGTTTTCTCGATTTGTTGGTCTCAGGGTCCAAAGTTGGTAGGTTTACGCAGCTAATTCTTTTTCGGGGTCTTTCTACAGACCATTTATGACTTATTAATATTAATTTCTAAGAGGACATAAGGGGACATTTTTTGAAGAATGTTTTGAAAAAAAAAACTGAATTCAAAAGTTTTCGGTGCTGATCAAAACCGATTTTCGGTTTGAGAATTTGATTGCTCTTTTTTTTTTTTCGTCCTATTACTATCTTTTTACGCGAGAGAAATTTTACGCCTTTAATAGGAAAAACAAATTATAGACTGCTTAAAAGCAATTTTTGTAAAATCCCGCACTCATGGTTTTTCCACTTTCTAAAGGCTCCCTTCAGCTTTGTAGGGGACGGAGGACTCTAAAATTCCAGTTCTGATTGCCTAAGAGGTAGGCCTGTGCAAGTTTATTAATCCTCAATTGGTTGGATATAGGAAAAAATGACATTTATAAAGGCTTTTTTGCGTTTTCGCCCCATTGTGCGCCGCCCCCTTTCTATATGCCTACTCCTTTCTATTGTTAATAATGTTGTTACTAATAATAAACTATATTGTTACTAGCATGAAATAAATGTAATATGTAAGTAAATATAATCTAGTGAATTTAATAGTACTGTTGTAAGTTTAGAATAGCTACTTTAAACTGCTTCTGAGCAGCTAGTTTAAACTGTTCGAGCTTCATTGTGAATGTGATCGGATTCATTCTGCTATTCAAATAATATACGACTATTACAGTACTAATTGACTACCGATTACTCAGATAATATCTTCTAATCTTAAATCTCCTCTGTACAGCTAAATCAGAGGCTATTATAGAGGAGCCGTTTTCAGAGGTAACTGACATTGCGAGGGAAGGTTTCGTTTCGTGACTGATAACACTGGAAAACAGTGATTTGAATGCCTTAGATATGTGACTTGTTTTTGACTAACTTTTGGTCACTGATCCAGAAAAGGCCTCACTTTTATTCCAGAACATACATTATTTACATAATCTTTTTCAAAGGTTTAAACTTGTTTCTCAACAAATGAGATATGTTTCCTTTTACATTGGAGCCTTTGCTCTCAAAATCTACAATTTATTTTAACATTAATGTATTAGTAAATCAAAAATATTAAATAATGCATAAGCAAGTTACCAGAGGTTGTTTGTGGATGTTCCGCACATGACGCATTCAAATAAAATAAATTTAAATAACAAAGTTGTTTAATGAAAATATAACTGTGTAAGGAGTACCTTTTTGTATCTAATGTAAATATTTGAAAAAAAAAATGCTTGTCCATGTTTAATTAAAATATTAGGAGATATGGCAAAATGTTAATGACGTTTAATCGTTTTTTTGTCCCGCAAGTGACGGTGGAATGGCACTGTATCAGGGTTAAAGTGACCATTTTGCAAAATAAAGGTCATGTTTGAAAAAATATAGCACAAAAGGAAATATTTTTATATAAACAATAATTATATACGTTAAATTCAAAATAAAAATAATAAAGTAAAAGGCATCAGCTAAACTGAAAACTGTTAACTATTAAGTAATTTTAACTAGCTAACATTATAAAAATAAAAAAAAAAACTTCGAATTTGCACATTTCCATTTAAGCCAAACCTATTTTATATTTATTGATTTCGCTTATCGTTTCTGGAGAAAGACAGGGAATCAGTAAGTTTTCATTAAAATACTGAGCTTGAGGTGAATTATTTATTTTTACCTATGTTGCATCATGGAAAAAGCAATTGAAACAAGCTCTGAAATATACAATAAAAAGGTTTAGCTATATTAAAAAAACTTACACAAAGAACCATCGGACAGACTTTTTCTTCTTTTTTTTTTTCAAAGCTTTTAATATATTTGGATCCATGTATTTATCATTCATTTTCAACTCTTTCATAACTTTTCTTTTAAAACTGCCATCTTTTTAATCTCAATCTCGCGTTTTTCTGAGAATTGCGGATAAAATTCCGGAATATGTAATTATATTTATCAAGAACTTGTCCTGGGTTTTGATCGCTGCTCTTAATATTACAGAAGCAACAACGCACATTTTCGGAAGAAATTTCTTTCGACTGGACAATTATTTGCGCCGAAGATTTATTCCTTTCAAGCAGTCTTCTGTAATTAAATTTTTTATTTCTTTTCCTGCTGAAAACCAGTTTTGTTATTGTTTTTCTTTAGTATCGGACTAAGTTTTTGTTTCATTAATATTTTGCAAAGTTTTGTTTTGAAGAAAAACGATGTAGAATGTTATTTGTAAGGAGAAAAAAAAGGGAGGGGGGTAAACATTTATAATTAATTATTATGAAGCTTAAATATTTATAAATTAGACCAATATTTTTTTCTTCATTACTATTACAAGAATAAATCTATCTTTTTCCTGTCTACTAGTTAGCGTCCTAAAATAAAAAAAGAGTGAGAAAGAAATTGAGAATAGTCTAAAATTAAACTACCGGGAGTATAATTAAAAACTAGAAAATCGCCCGTCAAGATATGAAGGGTGAAAATTGCTTTTCCATTTGAACGAAGCAATTGCCTGTTTTCATAGGCGCCCATATTCAAAATTGTAAGGGAGAAGGGCTCATATATTTTCCCCTTCGTTTAGCAGGATATTTTCCCCGTGGAAACGGCTTTTAGTACAGATTAGAGTTGTTGAAACTTGACATTCCTCTTATTCATTATTGGCTGGAAAAGAAATGATTTTACATTTTTGCAAAAAAAAAAAAAGTTTGCAAGGAAGTTATAATTTAAGGAGGGGGTGCTTGAGCCCCCTATATGGGCGCCCTTGCCTGTTTGGTGATATTTTGACAGTATAAATTTTAACCCTAACTCCAGTTGATTAACCCTTAACTCCAGTAGATAGCGTTCATTGCTGACCACTTTTTCCTTTTTTCATTCCCCTGAAATGACAGCTTAACCAGCAAAACAGTTAAGTTACCGGATTCAGTTCAGCCTTGTCACAATAAAGCCTTTCCCTGAATATTAAACATTACCAAAACTTATTATCAAATTATCATGCCGTGGCGCGAGTTTCATTGTTGATGACGTCAGGAGCATTACTCGATCATTGGCTATTATATACATGAGGATAACAACGTTTTATTACGCAAAACTGTCAGATTACCGCATACTCGTGTTTCAGCGTTAAAAAGAACTCATTTTTCAATGAAAAGAAAAGTGAAGCCTATGAATGAAAGAAATATCCGACAAAAGTTTAGGAGGGACGGTTATTTCTTTTTAACAACACAGTAAGAGTTATCAAAATGAAAACAGTTGAGAAATCTAAAACTATTTGCAAGTTGTTAGGAAGCTTAAATGTATTACTAAGTATGTCTGATTTATGTCAATACAAGTGTTGGTTGTGGAAAGCATCAAATATTTGTTATTAACAACATTTTTTATCATCAAAACAAAATTGGTCTTCGAAATCAAAGTTATTTGAAAACAGAAGTGCAACAAAAATTCACCCTCAATCAAAGACACATAAAAGTCATCGAACAAAACGTTCCAAATCGAAATACTGTTAGCAAGTGTCCTTAATACATGTACTACGCTAGTCTTAGATTCTCCGAAAATGAGAATGTTGTTTTCAGTATCTCTTTTTTAAGACTTAGGTGAGAAAGGGATCTAGTAACATCAGCTGCTTTTTCTGAGATTATCATTATGTTTTGTTTTTATCGCTTTTGAGTTATCTGTAATTTTTTGCTTTAATAAAATTCTGCAGTTAAGGAAAAGGTGCAGAAAGTTAATGGAAATTCGTAGGATGAGTAATAAAAAGATGCGGAAAAAAATAACTAAGGTGTTTGTTGGCGTTTACATATTTTTAAGACGCAAACGGGAAGTTCATTTTGGTAGGACGTGAAAAAATAAAGGAATTCAATAAATTAAACATTAAACAAAGAATTAAAGGAAATACCATAAAATTTAAGCGATTCACTTACAAGTCTTACTCAGATAATCCATGTATCTCTGTTAGGGAATTATACAAAAATCTTATCAGTCGCAGTTAATGATGCATATTTTTGTTTTCTTACTATTTCTCATTCGCGTTTTATGTTTTTTCCCTTTGACTTCTTGTTGAATTTTGGCTGATGCTCAGCACGGAGCTCAGCTTACTTACATTCAAAGCATTTTGAGGGATTAAATGTATGTGCAGTTGTGACAGGTTGGTCCATCACACTTGTGCTGGACTTAGCGGACTGGATCGCGACAATAACGATCAATGTCAGCTAAAGAAGCATTATTATTTTATCCGCAAAAACATTCAAATATCATGCGATAAAATATGCAACATTTTCAACTAAAAGAAATTAAATGGAGTTGTTAACATTTATTTTCCTTTTCAACTTAAGTTTAAAAAGTATTATGTCAGTATGTGAAAATAAGGAAAACAGAATGAATATTAACTGGTGCATCTTTTGCCATAGTTTATTCAAATAGTTTTTACCAGCAAAAACACAATGTCTAAAAAGGCGAAAAAAAGTAAAGTTTATCTGCTAAAAAAAACTTTATTGCTCTGTCTAGGGAAAAACCATTTTTACTTTTCGACATTTATTTCTGTCTCTCTCTCTCTTTCTCTCTCTCTCACTCTTTGTGTGTTCTATATTTTCACACATGAATGTTACTATGTACAAAACAAAGTATTAATTAATTTTCCTTATTTTCAGAATATTCTGTTTAAAGAGTCGTTTTTTTATTTTATTTTTTTCAAAAGAATAAAATATTGACTAACTGATTTTTTTTTAATTAAGAAGTTATCAAAAGTAGAAGAATAAATAAAATTATTATATTTTACAAATTTTCAATTTGGGCCGAAAACATTAGCTAATTTTACAGTTTACGCCAAACACTCTGCACTCATTTCTACTCAATATATTCTAAAACCATTTCTAATGTAAGTTGCTATAGTAATTACCTGTGTTCTGAACTAAAAATTTTACTACAGTCAGAAAAACAAAATTATATATATATATATATATATATATATATATATATATATATATATATATATATATATATATATATAATTTTGTTTTTCACATGAAATTCATTTTCCCCCAAAACAACCTCAACGTTTCACGGTTAAATACCTCTAAATTTTATAAACACTGGCGTAAAACTTAGATTACAGTTCAAAACATAACAAGAGATGTGAAAAACATTATTTGAAAAAATCAGGTTAATAGGTATAAAACTTTTAAATGAAAGTATCGAAAAAAAGCTGCTTTTCAAATACGCATGTAAAACATTTTCTTTAGGTATACTGTTGCAGATAATTTTTAAGGCTAAATTCTCCACGATAGTAGCTTATACATTCTCTGACAATATTTGTCAATACGTTTACTTTTTTTCTTTTTTTCCTGGTCTTTGGGGTTTTTAAATTTAACTTCCGGTACTTACGATATTGCTTCCAAGGTTTTAATTGGCTAAAACGTCTTTTTAAATGTTGTAGGATTAAAAACGATGCATTTTTGGATGCGTAAATATATATTCTTATTAAAAATATAATAAAATAATATTTATTTATTTATTTATTTTTGCAGAAATAGCAATTAGAGGGTAGAAATACCATTTTTATTTATTTTTCAACTCATTAGGCATTAAGTGCTTCAATCTGACCCGCTTTCTCCTACCTTATAATAAATCTGGGATATAATCACAAAGATAATTTCGCTTATTACTTTCGTAGATTCTAATATTTAATGCTCTGTGTCGACAACAACTCTCATTTATTTGCATTTCACAACTTTCCTTAAAAGTATGGCAAAAAAGTTTCGGGTAGCATAAATTCTTTTAATCTTTATTAATATCTGTAATCTCAGAGAAAATCGGTGTTTCAACTTTTCCAATTATGACTTCCCGAATAAAGTAGCTTGTGTAGAAAATTTACTCACTTAGCGGACCTGTGGACAGATTATGTATCTTTGAAACTCCAACTTATTCGGAGAGTAAGGTTTAAGATTTAAATCGATGTTCGTTATTCTTTGGAATGAATCTAAAGGTCAAAGTCGCATAAATCTTTTGGTGAAAAATGGAGGAAATGTTTACTTTAGTTACTTTTTAATAATTAGATTTAAGGAAATGTTGTGTTAATACCACCCAAACTATTTAGAAAATAAATGGTGCTTAGGAAAATGAAAATATTTAGAGATTTTTATAAGATTGTGTCCATTTACGTACCTTTCCATCCTCTTAAAATCATAACAACTGCTGCTATATTCATAAAAGTGGTGTCTTGTAATAATAAAGTAGCCATAAGTGAACCACCTATGGCGCCATCTGATGGTGGAAAACTGTAGAGTTAGAATTCCTGTCTCAAAAACGGTTTGCAATAGAGAGATAAGGTGATTAACAAAGTTGCAGAGCATTATCGATTTGAACGAACAGATAGCTTTGTGCTATTAAGGCAAAGAATAGAACGGTTAGAACGTGCATTTTGTTTTTCTCGATTTTACGAAAACTTCCTGATTTAAGTAGCTGTAAAATCATGAAATTAAACATAAGGAAAAATAATAATCTTTCGTGTAAAACATGACACCGCAATGTCAAAAAATGTATATGTTGTTACTAGAGGACCCGACAGACATTGTTCTGTTCAAACTTTGTCAATTGAAAAGTTGAAAAATTTCAATAAAGTATCAAGTGTTTCAACCGTTTTGTTGAAAAAAAAATAAGTAAATAGAAGATGTTTAAGCTGCTTGGTGTCAGAAGGCGTATATTTATTACAACTTGATTTATCTAGTGCCCACAGAGCAGTTGTTTTATCAACTATTTTTTCTGGCGTACTTCAAAGATCTTCAGAGATTGTATTGTTTGTTCTTTTAGTCATACTCAAAGGATAAAAATCATCCTCAGATATTAAGCGTAAAAAAATAACTTTCCCATTTGTAAAAACGGGAAATCCCGCTGCAACGTCCCCCATATGAAAAAGAATAAAACAATCGAATGGATATCGTTTTAAAAATGATAAATGTAAAAACAGTTCCCTGAATAAGCGAAAATCACTCCCCTCTACCTCCCGATATAAATTAAACACTTTCTTCAATTGAATAGACTAAACACTCTTTAAAAACCAAAAACAATTCTTTGCAATTTAAAATATTTTACCAAATAAACAAAAGATACAATAAATTACATTAACAGTGGTAAATAAATAATCATGCAACTGTATTGTTATGGCCAAGGTCGCCAAGCCACCAAGTTTCTGTAATCCAGCCGATCAGTGAGCGAAACGAACTCCGACCGATTAGCGGTCCCATGTTTTGAACGAAAACTTCATATATTTGCCTAATTTGTTCTTTCCACCAAAGATAAAAAATCTTCCACTGCACTGATCTTGTGTGTACAGAACTACCTTGTTGTTATTTATCTGGGCAAAAATAAAATTTATTTCGTCTTCAAATTCCACCATCTTTTCCTTTAGTAATGTACTGATTAGTTTGATAATCCTTAAAATATTTTTGCCATTGGTGCCAAAACTCAGATGGATTTGAATCGAGAAACAAATGTTGCTATGTACGGTACTATTCGATCATTTGGTTAGGAAAACCTAAAGCAAAGACCCGGTCACATGATTTAACTACGACGAAAAATACGCGTTTTGCGTGAACCTAGTGAAAGAAATCCGATTTCTTCCAGTACTTTACTTTAAAATATATCATTGGACCTAAAATCGTTGCTTTCAAGAAATGAAGGCTTCACTCTCTCTTTCTTTACGTTTTATCGATTCTGAATTGACATGTCACAGTAGGAAATTTCATTACAAAAAGCAGAGCTGGCTTTCTTATTGTCCTTTGGCAACGGGTTAAATATTTATTTCAATTCTCGCTCAACAATAGGTTAAAATAAATATTAATCATTCGGGAGATATAACCATCCAATGTTTAAATTAATTATTTAATTAATTAACAAAAAAGTGTCCGATCCGATCCATCGCACTTCGAAACCATGCTTGCCACAACTTAATTACACACAAAAAATTTGATCAAAATTGGTTCAGCCGTTTAAAAGCCTTATGGTGACAAACGTCCGCACAGAAGATTTTTATATATTAAGATAACTCCTTTTTTTTCCTTTGACTAAATTTTCAAAGTGAATTTGCTCAAAACTGCTCAATTACCTAAAAACTGAAGGAGATTAAAAGCATTTGAATAGAGTAAGATTTATTAGAAGATTTATTGATTCAGAAAAAAAGTAAATGAAGTTTAAATTTCGCGATTAGGTATGTAAATGTTTTTTTATGGGTACATCTGACTTTCCTTTTTTTTTTTTTTTAAACTCCTCCATTGTTTTCAGAAAAAGAACATATGAATGAAGATATCATTCTCTATTGCGTTAAGCTTAAGGAATTTTTTTCATACACGAAAAATTTATACACTCATTCCATTGTTCTAACACAACGACTTTTCTTCTATTTTTTTTTATTAAGCGTACAACAACATAAGATGAAAAGACGACAACCATTGTGGCATTCACTATTTTAAATGCATAATTTTCTGAAAGGTTTTCATTATTTAAACCAGTATTACATTCGCACGAAATAACTTAAACAACTGTTTCGCAGTAGTTCTGCTTTTGGGATTCAGAACCAGCTATTAAGCGCCCGCCGTCTCTCCATTCATTCTAATATTGATTTTCTCTTTAAAACCCTAAAATGATAAATGTAGCCCAACTGGGCGTTTATTACGCAAGAAAAAAAGCTATTTTTTTCTTTCCATTTAATGTGATGGTTTCTTATCAAGTGTGAACTACGACTTTCTTATTCATAAATGAAAGATTTACACAATCATTCCATTGATCAGACCCAACGATCTGACAGATTTTCTTCTATTTATCTTCATTAAGTGTACAGCACCAAGAATATCGATAACAGAAGAAAAGAAGACAACCATTATGGCATGACCGCGGTAGCCATTTGCTCCAGTTGGATGCTTTTAATCGAGTTTTTCACCATTTTCGTTTAGTTCTCGCAGTAGTCTCTTTTTGCTTTTTCTCGACAGTGGTCCACTTTCTTTTGTCTCTCTAATAGGGAACTAATGACATGTTTCGTGGCAGAGGAAAAAGAGAACGCCGAGGAAAATGGTTAATTGCGTGTTTTTGTCTTCGCACTATTAGAGAAAAAGTAATCAAGTAGAGAAAATTAAACTTGCACTAGCTTTTGGACTGTTGAAAAACTATTTACACAGAATGTGACAAGTGCTAGTTCACTGGAAGGAATGTAGTTTTAATAAAATATGGGACTCGGTATAATAAAGCTTTTAATGCTTTAAAATAACTCGAGCTTCCAAAGAAAAAAACGCTAATTAGTTTTATGAACAGAAACATAATTGAAAAATTTTAAACTCTTTTTTTTTTGTTTATAAAGGTGTATGGAAGTTTTTTGAGCATATAATATAAAGAGTTACTATAAGTAAAATGTTGACTAGACTAGTTCTTTTTTACTTTTCTTTAAGAGCAAAAGCGCTCTGAAATTATCGAGGACAACTTTGTAACTTTTATTCAACAGTTTCTTTGTTCGCTGTTGAATACATATATTATTATATTATTCAGTACGTCTTTTCTAAAAAAAATGTGCATTTAGAAGTTTATTTCGGTGTTCTAATACGGAATTGACTGATACAGAATAATATTGCTAACAAAATGCTAACTAAAGCTTCCTTCTTTCTATAAGAACTATAGTGCTGCCTGAAATAAGGATCACAGTCTTGCACTTTTTATATAGAAGTTCGTTTTAAGAAAAATATGTATAGTTTCTTCCCAAAGTTTACTTTTACGTTAGTATCGAAACGAATTAATTAATGCGGAATAATTGCGCTACCAAAATGTTAACAAGTGCTTCCTTTTTCCTTTAAGAACGACAGTACTTCTGGAAATAACTAAGAAACCATTGTAACTTTTATTCAGCAGTTCTTTTGTGGGAAAAATGTATGGGGCTAGTTGGGGTAAAGGAAAACAGAATTTCAATGTTTCAACTTTAGATTCTCCTTTTTATTTTGGAGGAATTGAGAAATAGAGTTTGCAAAATGGGTTCACACAGGATTAAACTCTCCGAGAGCAACTAGGAATCAAACATTTGTATGAAAATATCACTTTTCGGCAAATGAAATCATGTATCCTTTTACCTCAGCAGCGTGTTTTTATTTTTTCCTAGTTATAAATGGAAACACCTGTCTTATTTCCCCACGAGGTTGATGTAGGTAGACAATCCCACTATAAGCAATAAGTTTATAAGCTTAAGAATATTTCACCAACAATATTCAATCTGAATCACGAAGGTAGCCTGCAACCCACTGAATCCTCCAAATGTATACTGACATCATTTAAATTGGAAAACTACGCAAAAAATTACGTTATCAACTAAATTTATGCAAAATGCGTGCAAAAGTATAATTTACAACGAAGTTTAATCTTCCAAAAAAATAGAAAAACGGAAACCGTTAGTTGTTTTCATTTATCCCAGAGTACAGTATTTATGGGGTAGATAGAAACACCAAAATTTCACATCAAAAAAACCTGGGGAGGTGATATTCGGAAAAAATATGTTTTTAGTAACTATATCCACATTACAAGTAAAACTAGTTGAAACCAAATACTTCGCATTTGTAGACCTGCTTGAGAGGAAAATGTAAGATCATTAAATTTTAAAAAACAACTTTCTCACAGTGTCAGTCTTCAAACAATGTTGGCGAATGTACAAATGTGTGTACACTAAAATAACTTGCGTAACCTTACTCCATAAAGTCGGTGGCAGCTTAGCTGCCTCCACTACTCGGGAGTAACTAAACTGGTATAACTGGTGTAAAGTTACACATCGCTTGTAGAAGGTTACACCATGGTAATGTAACTATAGCGTAACGTCTCACTCATTTCTGCATAAGGTTAGACCAGAGTTTTCTGCCTGCTTGCAGAGAAATTGCTTGAAAGGTTACACATTACCAAGAACGAAGCTTTCTTCTGACTTTCTTGAACGATTTATCAAGTTCCTGATTTTTAACAACCAATATATATCAATTATGTAAAAAAACAATATTTAGTTATTTTTATATGCAAACAAGACATTTTTATTGCACTAAGAGAGGAAATGACCTGAGTGGGGCCTGAACCCAGACTCGCAAATCAAGAGCTTTTACCGCTCGGGCATGAAAATCGGTTTCCGTTCTGCTAATAAGATTTTACCTGCTCTGCGCCGATTCTGATCTTTATGCATGCTCTTTGAATTCTACCGAAACCATAGTGCAAGGTTCCTCCGACAATTTGAGTTTTTAAAACAATGATGCTACGCACCTCAAAATTCGTGTAACGTTACACCCATTAATAATGGTAACCTTACACATTTGTTTTTACAGTGTACGTACGCAGAACTCTAAGAACATCTTCTATATGTTATATGATCTTCACCATATATATATATATATCACATTTGATTTGTTTCAAAAACTACTACAAGTGTGGCAATTAAGTTTTTGTCCATTTACTTCAACTATCCCTATATATTTTTTAAAAGTAAACTTAGTATACAAATGTTTGGAAATTCGTAGAACTCTCAGACTATTTTCTGTATTTTACCTAGTCTTCACTCACTATCAGTTTAGTTTTCAAAGCTACGTAGTGTGGCTTACAAGTGTGGTTATAGAGTTTATATCCATTCATTACCGTGGACCTCATATTTTTTTTAAAGTAAACTTAGCATTCAAATGTTTGGAAATTTGTGGAACTCTCAGAATGTTTTCTGTATTTAAACTAGTCTTCTCTCACTATCAGTTTAGTTTCCAAAGCTACTACAAGTGTGGTAATAGGCTTTGTGTCCATTTACTACTGGTGGATGCTGCCACACAGACTGATTTAGAAAAAAAAAATCAATGAAAGCTTAACTAGGATCTGAACTTTAAATTCATTTTACTTGAAACTTTCACTAACATCCCTTTGCTTCTCACTGCCTAATGTACTTTTTAAAAGTAAACTTCTCTATACATGTGTTTGGAAATAGTATTTGGTTTTCTCAGAATTTCTAACTAGTTTACACTCACTATCAGTTTAGTTTCAAAAACTATCACACAAGTGGGATAATAAATTGTTTTTCCATTTACTTCAACCGACCCGATATATTTTTTAAAAGTAAACTTCGTCTTTCAATTTCAAAATTAAGTAACTAGCTCGAAACAGTGAATAAATATACACTAAATTTCTACACCTATATGCGCCAGTCACCGCTACAAACTTGATCATCAATCAGTCTTTTGGGCTCTGCTAGTGGTAATTGCCACTTCATGTTTGGACCTTTGTTATATCAATAATAGAATAGGCAAAGCATTTACCACTCTTGGCTAGGTATTCGGTTTAATGACAAATGCCAGTTAAATTCACTTATGGTGGCAAAAAGTTCAGATGTATTTCTGTAACAAAATACCCAGGATAACTACAAGAATTTATAGAACATACTAGAAACTTAAAATTTTGCTTTTTTTTTCTCTTTTTTATAGCAGTAAAAGCGTTTTGAAAAGCAGGTTAGCAATTTTAGAGCGTGGTAACGTGTTACGCAAAGCAATTTTTTTTGAAACGTATTCCCCAAAAGTATGAATATTGAAAGTTTTTAGCAAAGAATAAATATCTTCTGTTTAAAAGAGCTAAAAGGTCCTTTTTTCTGGTTATGTCTTTTATAATAAAAGCAAAATCATTTGTAATTCTTTCTTATTTTTGACTTTATACAAAAATATCTCTGAATCACACAAAAATTCATTTACCTTAATCAACGTTAAGTCACCCCTCCTCCCCTCCAACAAAACATTTCCGTATTTTTTTTTTTTTTTTTAATATTGCTGTTATTTTATTTTGTGAGAGAAAATATTAAATTTGTGTTTAAAGTCTTTGTTATTTTTCTGACCTTTTAGAAATAAAATTAAGTTTTTTCTTTGTATTTTGTTCGTACACTACTGATCAAACAATTTTAATTTTTAAAAAGTTACGCTTAAAACAATCGAATTATTCTTTTTTTACTTTTTCTTTAGGGGGGGGGGAGGGGTAGTTCTTCGTCTTGGAGTTTTCAGATAACCTGTACAATGGGGTTGTTTCCTTCAGTCAAAAGTAGTACTTTTTGTCACTAAAATTGATGGAATAAGCAAAAAAAAAACATGGGAACCAGAAAATTCTTTCATTTTCCCAACAGTTATTTTTTAATTAATTTTTTAAATGTCCGATTTTGCAAACAAGGCATGGTCTTGATGACGTCACAAATGATGCTCTTTGGCGCATTTTGCACCACGTTTCCACGTTATGATTATCAAGGAGCGAATTAAAATTGTGCTCTACGCTTGCTATGAACCATATCGTTGCCAATACACGTGAGTAAAGATGCGAATTAAATATTTTGCTCTGTGAATGGCAACACAGAATAACATTTCATCATTTGTGATGTCGTCGGCAAGAAATGTAAACAATAAAAGCGCAACAATTTAAGTAATTTTTTAAAAATATTAAACTTAAAGAAATTATTTAAAAAATAGTTAGATCCCATGTTTTTAAGCATGTTCTTTCAGAAAAAAAATACTTTTAAAATTTTGAAAACGACCACATTAGCTGTATGTGACTTGTTTTGTGAAATAAAAAAAAGAGAACTGAAATTATTACCTTCGCCTGCAGAGTTCAGCATTAAGCACTCCACAATTTCTTTTTATGTCAATTTAATGAAAATATATGAAATTGTACAAAGGTCATCCACATGGCTCTGAGTTTCCCTGTTTACCTTAATAATTATACAACAGAGAAATGATCTACACGTCTTACTTTTCTTGAATTAAAAACATGTTTCAACATTGGAAGACCTGAACCAAGAGGTCAGTGGTTGCAATGTAGATTTCAAGTAAAGACTTCGTTATTTACCATTCTACTGTAGGAGAAGGTTGCCGTCAATGAACCACATAACAGTTTTCGATTTTTTTTTAGGAAGGAAATCGTATTCAAATTTCACGTTAATCATGGGAACAATTTCTCATCAATGATCACTTTCATTGCTACCGGTTGCTATGGATGTACCATAGATAGAGCTTCCATCGATGGACCCATTGAGAAGGAATACTGATGGAGGGAGACATAGCAAATGTCTGAGTGAAATAAGCTTGGGACCAATATTTCCCAGGTCAGGTGACTTGTTTGGCTGGGAAGTTGTCGCGTTTTGGCACGCAATCGCTCTTTTGGCATTAAATATTTTTCAGACGACGCGACGGCGCTTATTATGAAGTCGGGGCTACAAATCAGAGCAACTCTGGCTCCAACTCCTTTACCGCATAATAATAAATAAATAAATAAATAACGGATATAAATAGAGGCTAATCATTCAAAATCCCTCTCCCCACTTCTTTCCGGATTTTAAAATATAATGTAATTGCGTTTTTCATGTATTTTGATGTTTATTCCGTGAAATGACGGGCATGTATAAATAGTTTAAAGTGTTCTATTATTGACTGAAAATTTGTGGATTCATATGTATTGTAATCAATGTTTTGAAATGATTTCATACGCAGGCATACTAGTATTTAAATTGAAGCATAAAAATAGCAAATCTTTATTCTCGCGCATCTGCTGTTCACAGGAGCTTGGCGAGAAGATACTCGCCAACAAAGCAAATGTACACAAAATGCTTAAGAGCCATTAAAATAATTACTAGTTAAGTAAAAAGTGTTTTTATGGAACTGAAATGCTATTTGCACTCAAGACATAATGTTTTATAACTTTTACAGGTAAAATAAGTACAAAAATTTAAAAATTATAGTCAACTGTGGAATGTGTACTCGTTGAATGCATATAAATGGTATTTTATTTAGAAGTAAAAAAACATTCGTGCATGCTAGGGAAAAGTTACTGAACCTCCTGGTGTGGCTTTTTCCTCACAGTTTACAATACTAGAATACTGCACTATTACTATAAATCTAATTTTTCCCTTCTACAGTTAAAGGTTGTTATCCTGCATGGCTTCAGCTAATGAAAACTTCTTCAGCGGTTACGGTCAACTTGAAATTGCTCCCCAAGTCACATGGTACTGTTGCCGTATCGGGATAGTAGGGTTGCACTCTCTCCATCTATTCCTTCTCAATGGATGGACCACATTCTCAAATCAAAAAATCAATGCGTGGTTTAAAGATATTTATAACGGGTGATCTATAAACAGTACAAATAACAATAAGTTACAGAAAAATAGATCTATTTTCTAAAATATTTTATTTTTGGATAAGAGGAACATAAAAAAACTCACACGACACACAATTATTGTCGTCACATCTCGTTCACCGCTTTATATTTTCCAAGCCTGTGCAACACTGTTCTTAGCTAATATCTTTTCAACTTCTTTTGAACTGTTGAGAATTTTGTTAAATCGATTTTGCTTATTTTCTTTCGACACAAGATTGTGCTACCTATCTGAAATGTCAGAGAACTTATTGACCATTTTGTTACTGAAACCAGAAGCTTCAGTCTCAAACTACCAGAGAATATAACAGACTTTTTGTCTTAATTAAATCTGTGGGGCACGTTATTTTTCTCAGTCTTTTAAAAGGTCAACTCCTCCAATTTTTCGGAAAAAGATCCAAAAAGTCTTCTCTAATTTCAAAATATGATACAATCATATTCGTATTTTGGAGGGCTTATCTGCTAAATTTCTAATAAGTGACTAAGGTAACAGCAAATCGGTTTTTATCTTATATGTGACTGTTTAAAGTTGCTTTCAGGACACGATATTGTCAGTAGACTTCGTTAAGGTCCATGCCACCATTTCTGTAAGCTACTCTGTAGCACGTTACATGCTCTCACTTGTCCAGTGACCATATTTTACTAATTTTTGCACTTTTCTGAAACAACAAAAGTATTTGGAAAATGTATATTATTATGTTTTAAATTTTTAATCAATTCTATTTTTAAAAAATTGACTTGAAATTATAATAAAGTACGAGTACAAGAGTTTTCATGAGTTACTGAGTATGTTTTAAAATAAAAATGATAATGAAAAAAATAATTGAGCGATTATGAATGGTAATTGAGCTGAAGTTACAACAGTATTTGAGATTTTCCATGAATGAACCACTTAGGTAGTCTATTCATGAAAACACTCAGCGGTCCGATGGGTGACAACTGCGTCATTTTGAATATTTTTATAGGGGTTACAGCTGTGACGAATTATGATGAAACATGAGGTATGGGGAATTGTACTTGAAAAGGCACTCTTTTAAATCAATGTTCACGTTTAATTGATCAGTGATATTCAAAGCATATTATAACTAAATGAGAATCTCAATAATTAGTAAGGTAATGGTAGAAATATTTTCTGACGGATTAACAATATGATGAAATAATTTAGCTACTTGCTAAATTAGTTGCTCTGCAGTAAACTGTTTTCAGACAAATAAAGGTATTAAAACTGATTACGCGTCTGCACAAACTCTAGTACGGGAAATATCTTCGCGATCTAGTCATAAAACCGGTTCATTGATGGCAACCTTCCCCTATCATTTGTATAAAAGTTGTCAGTTACTAAAACTGTTCCTAGGAAGAGATTTTGACAAAAGTTAAGATGAATAGGTTTCCTTAAAAGATCTATGAAATTATAAACTGAATATTTATATTCTATTGTTTCATCTTTACATCCTAACAATGCTAATTGAAATAACTCGGAATGTATTAGAGCAGACATTCTTAGAGCTTTTAAGTGAACTCAATAATGCAATAACAGATATTCTGAATAATTCATTTGTTCGATTTCTTTATTTGGCCGCTTTGATAATTCTGTTTTTATCAGTAAATCGATTCATTGGTATGAGCATTTATTACAGAACTGCATGTGGTGGGTAAACAACCGGAGAAAGCAGAAGTAGGAAATTCAATTAAAAGGGTTTAAGTGCAGCTATCGTTTTATCGATGGCGTAAAACAGCGTTGCTTTTAGGTTTGATACATTGACATCAATATTTCTTCTAATGTAGTTTGCGGTTGTGATTTTCAATGCAACACGCAAGAGAAAGCTAATAAATTTTTCTTTTACGTACTAGTTCTACAGTCTTGTAATTTATGTCTTACAAGTTGTATTTCCTTTTTTACTTTCTTCTATATCTAATATATAGAAGAAAGTATTGGATTCGTGCACATTTTCGAATTTCGAATTTTGACGGATTCGAACGTTTTGAGGTGTGCTGACTCCATTTCGACTATTTTTGGAAAATGTCTGTCTGTGTGTCTGTGTGTGTGTGTATGTGTGTGTATGTGTGTGTGTGTGTATGTGTGTGTATGTGTGTGTATGTGTGTGTGTCACGTCTGTGTGTGACCAGTTTTTTGTGGCCGCTCTACAGCAAAAACTACCGCATGAAAGTGAACGAAATTTGGTACACATATGTGCCCCTATGTGAACTTGTGCCCATTGGTTTTTGGCGCGTATTCCTCCAAGGGGGGTGGCGCAATAGGACGTTTTTTGAATTACGCGTGCTTGCTATTCCTCAGGAAGTAACTGGCGGAATCAAACGAAATTTGGTCCATATGTTGCTCCTAACAGGAGCAGGTGCTGATTCAATTTTGGTGTCAATAGCTCAAACGGGGGTTGAGTTATAGAACGTTTTTTGTCGTCAATTGTGACTGCTGTATCTCAAGAAATATCGAACGGAATCAAACAAAACTTTTTTGACAAACAGCCCTTAGTGGGTATAAGAGCTGATTTTATTTTGGTGTCAACAGCTAAAAAGGGGGTAGCGCAATCGCCCGTTCTTTTTTTTTCCATTGTGAGTGCCCTATCTCAAGAAGTAATGCTACGTTCTGGTTGAAATTTGGAATATATGTGAATCCATACGTAAACAGGCTTTGGTTCAATTTTGACTCCAATCGCTCGAAAAGGTGTTGATTTTTTTTTTTTTTTTTTTTGCGAATAAAAATAGTTTTATTAATGTAACAATAAGAAAGATAAATCGTAATAGATTGTCGTCTGCGTATTTCTCGTGATTTTAATTGTATGGAAATGATCGGAAATATTATCTCAATGATTTAAAATTTTTAACTGTTGCCATCTTATGTTTGTTAATAAATAAAATATTTGTAATTAATTCAAGTAAGCTTTTAAAGTAACTTTCAATTTTCGCTCTTTGTTTTGTTTTTACAATAATTCAGACATTGGGATGGTCGTCAAGTTTTGCATGTGTAATTTTGTTTTTGTTAGGAATATTGCTTCCTCGTCAAGCATGGGGAGGGATCAGAAAAAGGAAAAATATAGAAGAAAGTTTCGTGATGGCCACAACATACTAGTTATTTCTAGCGTATAGGTCGATGATTATCAGTTCACAATATTCGTTGTGTTATTTATCCTCGAGATTTATCCTTAAAGCTTTCATGCCAGAGTTATATGGGAGACAATAGGGAGGGGTGTGACCCTGTGTCAAACAGAATACCATGAATTATACTTAAAATAAACGAGCTGATTTGTGCATCACATGATTTCCTTTTACTCCAATTTAATGTCATTTCCCCATTACTGGCAATTTTAATGTGATTCAATAGTTTACTCTCTAAATGTCACCAACAGTAGCCAAAATATAACAGATTTAAAGACAAAATCGCCAAATTTGACGCCAAGTTGGTGACAAAACTTGGCGACCAAAAAACTGCGATATATCGCCAAGTGTCCACAAATTATAACACCACTTGAGTTTACATCGAAATTAACAATGATTTCCCTCCAAAAAGGGGCAAAGCACAACTGGACCCCACCAGGAGTCTACGTACCAAATTTCACTTTCTAGGACTTATCGTTCTTGAGTTATGTGACATACATACGCACATACACACAAACGTACATACAGAAATCACGAGAAAATTCTTTGTAATTGACTTGGGAATCGCCTTTCTGGATATTTCACGTGTCTATACGTTCTTAGGCACTTATCCACGTGTGGTCAAGTCGAAAAAAAAACTCAATATTCATTCGGGAGTGAGTAAAATGGAAATTAAGGTTGATTTTTGAGTGAAATTTTTTTTCGCGAATACAATACTTCCTTTTTTGTAAAAGAAAGTAAAAATGTATTTAATCTCTGACTATTCCACCAGATTGAAGAATCATACTGCCCAGGTAACGGAAGTACCTGCAGAAATGAGTTTTCGAGATACTTGAGGAAACGCGTTTTGGATTCAATATTAACAAAAGGGAAATTCTGTAAATAGACGTTTTTTTCTCACTAACCAAATAAGCAAGCTTGTATAATAAAGCTAACGTATAGATGGTAAAAATACAAAAAAAAAAAAAAAAAGGAAAAATTTGAGATTATTACCTGCCTACGGCATCACAGCACAATAGGCCTTATGGGGAAATTATTTCAGCTACTTGGTTCTGGGAATTTTTGTCGGAAATAGACTACACATTGGTGCTGTTCAGGAAAACAACAGATGGCGCACTCTCTATAATTTTGAGATATATAAAAAATTCTATAAACAGCCAGATATTATCCACTTTATTAAAGCCAATCGCATTAGATGGCTGGGGCACCTCTTTAGACTAGGTAGTAGGTACTCAACCCATAAAGTCACCTTCACAAATCCAGATGATCGCTCGACTGTGCCGAAAGAGACTTAAAAACTGTTGGCCTCAGTGGATAGAAGAAATCTGTTTCTGACAGGGCGGGATGGAGAAAACTGATTGAGACGGTCTTGGCCTGCCCTAGGTTGTAGTGCCGAAAAAGAAGAAGAAGACATTTCATTTTTGATCAAAATTAAATAACTACTTGTTTGTTAATGAATATTTTCCATCTCATTACTTAACGTGAATTTAATTGATTAAAATTTATCATACATAATATAACTTTTTTACGTAATATAGCTTTTGTAATAACATAGCTTTTATGAAGTAGCAGTTAAGTTCAGACTATAAAACATAACTTGCTTCTTATAGTAAGCTTTTTTATTAAATTGTTGTGTAAACGAGGCGAAAATAAAGCTCAGGGAGGAATGGTTGAAGCTGAATAATTATGCTTGGTAATACTTTTTTAATGAGAAAACTGGCATTAGTACTGCAAAGTTACACCAGTCAAAAACGGTTGGTGGAACTATTCAAGCAGAAGAATAGTTCTCATTTGATGGGAACTTCTTATTAGAGCATGATGTTAAAAAAAATCAACGTTAAAAAAAATCAAAAATTTTATCAACGTTGAGTAAATCTTGCAACATAAATAACACACTGTCTTTGTCACTTACATAATATTTTCCAAAATTATGCGAATATTTTAAATTTCAAGTATATGTCTTAGTTCTCTCTTATGCAAGGCAGAGGTAAGACATTTTTATTGCTATTGAAGTTAATTTTTCAAGCAAAAGTTGCAATAATTATCATACATTTTATATTTTTAAGCATGTTAAAATTGTCTAATTTGTAATTCTGAAATTTACAATGTTGTAGCAGTGGAAAGTTATTTGTAAGAAATATTTTTGTAGAAATTATCTCAAACTTCTTATCGCACTAACACAGCTGACTTTAACTTTTTCAACCTTTGTGGGGTGAATGTTAGGCACACTTTTTTTTAAAATTTTAATATGGCGTTTTATTCCTGTCGATACTACACATATTAGAGAAATAACATTCAAACAAAGAAAACATGCCAAAGAAATGATCAATAAGAATAAAAAGCTAAAAACCGGTATTACGAAGACGTTTAAGAGAAATTTCAGGCCCTCGGAAGCACTGCAAAGAATTTTTTTAATAACACGGTGCCCATTCGTATCTCCAAATATTTATAAGGCATATGTTCGTTATTTAGATGGCGTTCGTAATAGTAAGTACTTTTTATCAGTTAATATATCTGCAAATTTAATTAATATATTTAATAAATCTTAATATGTGTACATTTAGCTGCGCTTGAGTCAATATTATCGTTTAGTCAATCAAGGTTTTTGTATGTGACATATTCTAAGATGTATTTGTCTTTAATTATATAAATAGTTTTAAGAAAATGTAATAACAAGAAAATAAAAGATTTCTGGACATAATCCGGAAAATTTCCTTTCAAATAAAGACATGAAACGATTTTCTTCTAGAACATCTATAACACTTTTTTCCCAAGCATACTAAATGAAAGTAAAATATTTTCCATGGATTTTTGAGTAGTTTCATTTTATACTAAATTAGAAAAAAAGTCATTTTTTGGATTTGCTTCAGTTCTGGAAGTTTTAAACTACAACATATTTGGTATCTGGAGATGTTTGTTTCATATCAATTGAAAGTGTATTTCATATCTATGTATCAAATATTTGAACTAGAAAATGTATTACTATGAATCAGAGCATTAAGCTATTTTATTCATTGAGCTAGTTGATAATCCTTCGAAGTTGAAGCGCTCAGAGAAGAATTGTGTTCTTTCCTCTTGAAAAAGTTAAGAAATGAAGCTACTTTTACATTCGGTAAAATAGGTCAAACAAGGACATATCTTCCCATTAAAATTATTAGGTACAAAGTATATTGATTAAAATTGTGGCTAAGCAAACTCCATAGAGTAAGCAAGATGATTTTCCTTTAGACACTTCTTGCTGATATTAAGTGAAAAGTCATTAGTTTGGTATTGATAATGAATTTTAAAAATGCTTTTTGTGACTTGATTTCTTCATGAGATGCCTTGAAACTAATTAGAGGTAGGTAAAGACTAACCAACCAGCATACCATTTGCCTTTTTTCAATGTCGTTTAGTACTTCACTTGGATTTTTTCATTTACTTTTGCCTTTTGTACTTCATGGTACTTTTATTACGTAACATTTAGCATACTTTGATGCCAATGGGGTGGTTTCTTTCAGTCAAAAGTACTACTTTTAATCACTGAATTTGATGGAATGAGTAAAAAAAAATAACATGGACCCAGAAAATGCTTTCATTTTCCCAACAGTTATTTTTTAATAATTTTTTAAAATTTCCGGTTTTGAAAACAAGCCGGGGTCTTTATGACGTCACAAATGATGCAATTTGGCGCATCTTTCTACCACGTCTCCACGTTATGACAATCAAGAAGCGAATTAAATATTGCACAATAAGCTTGCTATCAACCATATCGTGGCCAATACACGTGAGTAAAGATACGAATTAAATATTACGTTCTGCGAAAATGGCAACACTGAATGGCATTTCATCATTTGTGAAGTCACACGACAGAAGCGTAAACAATGAAAGCACACCGATTTAAGCAATTTTTTAAAAATATTAAACTTAAACAAATTGTTTAAAAAATGGTCAGATTCTATGTTTTTAAGCATGCTCTTTCAGAAAAAAATACTTTTAAAATTTTGGAAATGACCCCATTCACGATAGGTTAACCTCGATATTACCTTCTTGTGTCTTGGCAGTCGAGTTGTACCGCGAGTTCTGATTGTAACAAAATACATGCAAAGGTGTAAAAGGGCAGTGAGATTTTCTGTTAAGTACTGCTCTGAATGTTCTACACGGAATTGTTTCCATATTTGTTTAAGATAATTCAATATTTCATATGTTTTCTCAGAGATAAAGTAATTAAAAAAAATTACAAAAATTTTTTCCCATAAACATAAAATTGATGTGATTTATTATGTTTTGAAATTCGGCTTTTCTTGTAATTTGTAGAAAAAACAGTGTCACAAGTCGAAAATAACTAACAAAATTTTAAAAGACAACTAAATATTTAAGCACGATAAATTTGTTACTGAAACAGTTTTTAAGGTTAAGGAGAAAGGTAGTTACAATATAAATGGCGGAACATAGCCGTCTTTTCCCTTTTTTTCCCGTTTTTCTTCTCGTCTCTTCTTTATTTTAATGTTTATATTAATTTTATTGTTTTATTTTTTTGTACAAAAATTAAATGAGGGAAATCGATACTTTATCTGCCTTAAGTACTAACTTAGAAATCAACAGTTCAATTACTGGCAAAAAAAGTAATAATAAAACTTCTTTTCGTTTGGAGGAAAAATTCTACATGCGTAAAATTACCTTAAATTAAAAAGCATTGTTAGCTGAAGGAATATGTGAACTTTTTCTCGTGGAAAAGCTGTTATCGACTCCTCTTCTTTACTTAGGCTCTCTAAATAGTTGGACTATGTTTGTCAGCACTCCGGTCTCCAGTGAGGTCTCACCGTTTACTGTTTGCTCAGCACTTCTTGCTCTTATATGCACTCCCACGAAATACTTGGATCAATTCCAAGGAATGTTAGACGTTTAAGCGTGTTTTCTGACAGCTTTTGCATTCTAAAAGGTTAAAATGGATGCCATTGGAAAGTTTAAAATGCACGCGTGAGCGAACAGATTCTTTCCGTCAAAGTGAAGCACATTGCAGGGTTTTTTTTTTTTTTTTTTAATGTTTCAAGTATTCTTTTCTCTGGATGGCTTCTTTGTTCAGGTGTAAAGTTCTTTGCTACTGTTTTATTTTTTTTCTTAGAGTGATGTTGTTGACACTTACTTGTTTTAACGAATTGTTTGGAACCACAAAAAGCGTTCATTAAACCGAACAGCATTGCTTCAATGAAATACATTTTACGACTGAAATGCTGTTTGTGTGATGGTAAGTGTTCGTAAAATCGAGTGTCATTGTTTATTTCATTTTTTCTTTTCATAATTAAGTGCTCCTGGTGTAAAACCAAAGCTGTAAATAGCAGTTCTCATTAGATAGTTAAAAATATCAAAACTTCTTCAGTGCAAAAAAAAAGAGAATAATTTTGAAAAACTAACCATTTGGTTAAACAAAATTTTTTCACAACTAGGAAAATAACGCTTTATGTAATTCAGTACATTTTTCAGCAAAAAGCCCGATTTTGAGTTTGTCTACATGAACTGCAAAAAAATGCATGTGAAGCATTTAGCTATCGGTTTAAAACGTTTTTGTTTCATTCAGTAAAAAAAATCAGACTTCAAGTGAAGATATTGATGAAAAACTTAACAGTTTTAAAAGTTTTGGAAACTGGGTATAGAAATGTGGAATTCAGTCAAACGGGAACCGTCTGAGCTATTGTGCACATAAGGGTTGTTCAAATGTTGTCTTTCAAGTTTCAAGAAACCGTATTATTATTTCAAACATAGGTAATTATCACTGTTAGATTCTATGGCTTAGCGGAACAAGCCATACAACTCAGAAATTTCATTCAAAGTTCCGTATTTATCGAACAGAAGAAGTGAATATAAAAAGATGAAAACTTTGATCTTTCCACCTACTCTTCGGGTTTATTTACACACATAGTTAATATAAATGTGACACTATTTAATAAATGACATTTAGTTTGAAGCCTATTGAAACTTTACGTTTGTTAAGAACATTAGGAGTTAATTTCTGTAATTTGGAGTGAAAAATTTTCCTCATTTCATTTCTCCGTGATCTTCATTCAAAAACATCACATATTTTCTGAAAATATTTCAACACTTTTTCTCCCATAATGGAAATGTTTTACAGTTCTATTTAACTTATGGGGTCACAGTATCTTCCCAACTATATTTTTTCAATTTAACTTAAATTTTTTTCTTTGAAACCATAGCATGCAACCTTATTTCGCAATTAATAATTTCTATTAATAATTATAAAATATTGTACATTTTTTTTAAAAATTCAAAAAATTTAAAAACATTTCTTTTTTTTTTTTTAAATCTTAAGTTTTTTTTTTTTTTTTGCACTTATTTAAACAAAGTTTTTTGCTAAGCGATCACAATAATCATCTCTTAAAATCTGCATTCATTTGCTTTAGAAAATTTTCTGTGATTAATTATGTAAAAATTCGTAATTTTTTAAAACATTTGTTTTTAAAGGTATAACATGCTCGAAACATTTGAGCAATTAATAAAATGCTTATCCAATGCACAGTTTTGTTAAATATATTATCCTGACTGCAAAGGGTATTACTTTAAAGCTGTATTTTAATGGAAAAAAACATTCTTACGGATTCGAATAACATGAAAACATGCACACAAACACACACACACACACACACACACACAAAAAGATCATTGAGAAAAAGCAATTTAAAGGTTTTCTTTTGCAAGTTTCAACTTTTAGTTTTGAAATAAGCAATAATTTTTTTTAACCGTTTGATCATTTTTGAGGTATTGTAACCCCTTAATTTATAAGTTAATACTGTAAACTCCTGACTATCCGCGGAATTGGATCACATACGTGACACGGATAATAAAACTGACGGGTAAACCGCAAAAAGACTAAAATGAGGGATGAATCAGGTAAAAATTATTTTTCTTTAAAAACTTAGCTGTATTAATGCATAATTTTTTGTACAAACAGTAAAAATGTATGCGGTACAGTAAAAATGTTTTGTATTTTTGAACAACAGAACTTAACATTAATAAAACATGTGTATGTATGATGAAGAAAGCACACTAAATAAATAAATAAATAAAACAAAAACATCTGAGTTTAAATTTAGAATTCTTTTGACAAAAAACAGCCAATCTCCTTTTTGCTGATGTGTTCTTGGTTGTTGAATGACCAGCGGATAATCCGTCTCGTTGATAATTCGCTCGCGGAAAATCGGGAGTTTAGTGTATGTTTACTTTTAAAGTTATTCATTATATTCCATTTCGTCTCGTCATATAAATTAACGGAGTATAACGGAAGTTTTAACTATTCTAACTATTGATACTCTCTCGGAATCTCTTTTAAATCTTTTCATAAAATATTCAAACTGTTTTTAGTATAATTATTACGATGTATTTAGACTTTTTCTGTCTTTTTGAGAACTCATAGTACTGAATCGTTTGGTTCCGAATATAGTTGCAGACGAAAATACGGGCACATTAAGTTGCTACTTGTATAATTGAAGTTTAAATGCGGATTAGGCTGAAAATTTTACTTTATTTATAAATGTTACCTATTTCTTCTTTTCTCTATACAAAATTTGTGGAAATTTAGGATTTCTTAAAAATTACTACAAGCATTAATGTTCTCGTGTCATTTAGAACATCATCTAAGAAAAATTAATAAATATCAGAAGATTTTAACCCATAACGGTAAATTTGAAAAAAGACAAATTTGTTATCTTAATTTGAAACACTTACAGAAAACAATAAACAAAATTTTGAACAAAAGTTGAAAAAATTTATTTGGATATGTTTGTGACATTGTCTTTAACGAAGGTTCTTATAAACTATCAGTTTAAATTATGCAATGTCACGCTTCTATCTTTTGAGAGTAATTGATCATAATGACTTTGGAAAGGAATTTTCTTTTTTCCCATCACTTTCTTGAAGCTTAATTTCCTTCAGTGTCCCTTATCTGGTGTAAAAACAACTGAAAAAGGAAATTACATAATGAAAATGTTAACTACGTTTGAATACCCTAATTAGATTTCTTATCTTTGATTCTTTGATTCGTAATAAAGAGCGCGAAATCATTTAACACTTTTTTCAAAGTACAGGGTGTACAAAAAAAAAAAAAAAGAAGAAAGAACGAAAGAAAGAAAGGGGGGGGGGCTTTGTCGTGCCTAATCAGTTGCTTTTTTTGAGGGGGGAGCATTTGTTTTGTTTTGCAGCAGAATTAACATGTACTTTTGGATGGTAATTTTATGAGAATGGTCGCCAATTATAATTTTTCATAGCATAACAGCTTCAAATAAACATGCTTAAATTTAACATTCGAACATATAAACTTGATAAAAAAAAATAAGAGTAAAAGTTTTCGTTTTCTAAATACGACCAAAATTTTAAAATAAAATTCCTACCCATAAAGATCAAGTCACCTTTTTATTCATTTATTTATTTATTTTTGGTCAACCGTATTGTGTTGGTTCATTGAAGTGAAAGTGCAATTGCCTTCTCAAATGACTGATGGCCTGATCAGTAAGGCGAAGGTTGTATTCAATTATTTTGAGATATAGTACTTGGTTTGTACTTGATTTACCATGTCGTTTTCAAAAACATAAAAAATATAAATCTGAACATTTCTGGTATTGTTTGCTATGTTCAATATGTTCTGTAACTGATAAATACTATTTTTTCAAAATGTTTTAATTGAAAACAGGCTTTTTCTTTTCCTTTTTTTTTCGAGTTTTACCAAACAAGAACATTTTTTATACGTTCACTACAGGAAGAAAAAATGCAAAATGCTAAGAAGAATTACTTCATTTCGTTGCATTCAACCAGAGCTTTGTTCGAATTTAATTTTAAGTTTTAATTCAGCGCAGACGGTTTTTTTTTTTTTTTTCATTTTTCATTGGATGTTTAGGAATTGAAAGGAATCAAAAGCGAAGTGGGAAGTCATTTTCTGTTTAAATTTCTGGCTTCTGGTAAAGGATTTTACTAATTACGCTTTTACAAGAAAGAAGCTTTTTCATAACATCGCATTATAATATAATCGATTATTTGTGTGCTGCTAATTATACTACACTTCTCTTTTTATTTAAGAAAGTCTCCGTATTTTTTTAAAATTTGTAGTGTGGTATAAAATTTGAAAAACTTATTTTTAAAAAATTATCACAAAAATTTCTTTATTATAATATTGAAAGTTTTTACCAGTTTATTTTTCAGTTTTTCAGTTTAAAATCTCGCAAAAAGGAATAACTTCACATTTTAAAATCTGCCGAGAATAACTAAAAGAACATTTTCATAAATTTGGTCTTTGCAGCTAATATTGTGGATACCATAGTAAAGCCTGAAACGTATTTTATACCCTGTAAAAAATCTAAAATGTATTAAAGAATATTGATTGCGTTAAACATAAAAAAAAAGATCAACATAAAAGCTTAACCACTATTTCTCAAGCTTATGGTTTCTCACATAACATTTTCACCTACCTATTTCTTAAATGCTCACATGCTTCTTCTCTTATTTTGTTTATTACATTTAATAAAAGAAAAAAAGAACTACTTCATCAGATGTTCTGCGAGCTGTTTTTTACTTTTCACAACGAAAACTATTCGTGCACTTTCAGATGTAGTTTGAGTTCAAAAATTAGTTTTCTTAATACAACAAGAGAAAATATTGACTTAAGAATGTGCGTGTTATTTATTTTAGTGTACAGTACGGCTCCAACGACAAGGCTTCTGACATAGACGAGTATATTTTTGTTTGTGAGAAAATAGAGGGAGTTTTTATGATAACCTAAGACTGAAACCGTAATAAGCAACACTAACCAATTTTATTCACCCGTATATTCATTGCTAATTATAAAGCTGAAAGTCTGGATATCTGGATCTCTGGATGTCTGTTACTCGCATAGCGAATAGACTGTTGGCCAATTTTCATAAAATTTGGCACAAAATTAATTTGTAGCAAGGAAGTGTGCACCCTGAAGCAATTTTTGGAAAATTCGATTTTGATCTTTTTCTATGATTTTATTTTATCACCATTGGTGGATTTGGTTCCTCTGTACCAAGCGAATTGCCACAACATGGACGAGTAAATTACCATGACATGGACGAGCAATTTACAATAACATGTACGAACAAATTAACATAGCATATTGGCGAGAAATTCCTTATCATTATTTCTAAATTTACTGACGAACCAAAAAACCTTTTAATTTTCTATTACGGGCAAAGTTGTGCGGGTACCGCTAGTAACAAATAAAACTGCATAATGCATCGTTCATCAAAGTTCAAACTATGTCAGGAAAACTATAGCCCAAATGAATGTTTTCGTCTGAAAAGAAAAGTATTTTCATTATTATTATTTTTTTTTTTTTTTTGCACTGAAAATTATGGAAAATGAATTGTTAATTATTGTGCGTTTGTAAATTCATTTTTCATTATTCTGCTACGGTAGCGCCCTCTGTATTGCTATTTATATGGACATTCTCTATGAAGCACATAGGAAACAGTAAAACTGAGGTATTTATGTTGCTTGGAGCTTCAAATTTCCAAAATAAATAAGTGAAACTTAATTCAATTTATCTTCACATCATTTCTTTAAAAAAAACGTGCACAGTTCATTACCAGTGACCTGAAAAAATTCCATTGAATAAATTTTTGTTAGTTTTTGCGATCATGTACTTGTTTTATATTGATGAAACACTTTTCTATTTTTGTCGAGTAATATAGGATTTTCATAGATAGCACATCAACTTTTAAGCACTAAAGGAATTACAACAAAAATGTTAACTTTTGTGCTAAAAGTTAAAAACAGCGTTCAAAATACAAAATTGATGGAATTTTTCCCCTTTATATTTCCTTTTCTCTAATTTTGCCCCTATTTCTTTATTTTTTTAAACTCCTTTTTTTTCGTTGAGAAAGAACTTTCCTGCATTCCTATAAGCATTTCTGAAAACACTTAAGGAGAAAAAAATTTTGAAGTAACAAAATTTTAAAAACCGAGAAGTTAAATATTCGCAAACATAATCCTTACTTTTGTGTGCTAACGTGACATTGCTGAAATGAAAAAATCTCTTCATTAATATCCTTCATATGTACGAATAAATAAAAGAATTACAATTTTCAGAAAATATACGTCTATACTGTAATAGTTTTATGAATTTATAATGAGTAGTAAAAATGCGTTTCATTCCAATACACGTTTGTTCAGAGAAAGATAATAATGAATAGTTATTTATTTTTATCTTGATTCTGAACACAATCGCATATTTTATTTTTTATTCACAAAAACTTCTTCTAAAACAAATAATTACATTTTTTAATTGTATCAAAATCACCCTGTGCTTATTAAATGTTATGAAGTAAAAACAAGCAAAAGAAAAAAAGAATACACCCTTTTCCATTTTCCCGAACTCAATTAAAATAGTTTTGAATGTATCTCTGAGTACCAAACTACTTTAGTTTAGATTAAAAACTTTTTTAATATTTAGTTATATTTTACTGTTACCATACTTCCATTCCTATTTTTTTTTTTTTTTTTTTTTTTTTTTTGTTGCTTGGCTATTGTTAGGTTTTTGATTTGTTAAATGTAATTATAAAAAGTACTTAATTAACGGGTTGAAATCGAAACAAACGAACTTTTACTGATATCCAAATTTATTACATTATTTTTAGGGTTAAAAATATGTAACCAGGCATTTAGAAATATGACACTTTGTTTTGTTTACGATGCGTAAACTTTTAGAATAGGAGAAAGGAAAACACGATATTGTAACCACTCTGTGGATGATTCTACATCAAACTACCCAAATGAAACAGTCAGCTACAGCAGCATTTCTTGGATGTTTTTCCGAGTTTTTGAGCGAGATAAGTTTTATTTACTGTTTTTTTTAGAATAAAAATTAAACTTTTCTGATTTTTTTCAAAAATTCAATTTTTGACCACCTTTTTGAATCGTCAGCTTTCTATAAATAATCATGCTCTAGGTGTGTTCAAAATGCAATTAAAATGTTTTTCTCAGTTTTGAAATTAAAAAAAAAATGGGTTTCTCAAATTTTTTGCTTTAAAATTTGGTTTTCTATATCGTTAAGTCCTCTTAAAATTAAAAACTAAAATTTTTTTGAGAACATATCAATTTTGATGCCAAAGATTTTTAAAAATGTATGTTGATTTTCACAGATCGTACTTCAAAATTTGTTTACTTTAGAAAAGTATTTTGCAGTAAACCCCCTTTCCAACTCAATATAAAAATAATAATAATAATTCTAAAAAAAGAAAAAGATCTCCAAATCTTGATTTTTATTCAAAAAATCTAAAATAAAATTTATTTGAACTTATCCTACAGATATCTAATCGTAAAAAAGTAGTGAAGGCATCCTAGAACACAGCAATAGACGACTTAACGTGCAATGACCCCTTTGCGTTAGGTTCCACTGTGGTCGTAAATAAATGTTATTTATTTAGTTCTGGAAAATGTGCTTCAACTCTTTATAAATACTACTGTTTTTGATTTTCTCTCATGTAACTCTATACTGCGTTCATGGAAAAAATGGACTTGATGTCAATAAAGAAAGGCACTGTTTGGCGACATCAATCACGTGTTTGGCTTGGACAAGAACAATTTTGCGCCAAGCAGACAGCATATGCGGATACTATTAGTTTACTTTTTTTTTAAATTGCAGCAAGCATCCCCGAAAGTGGCATAGTGACAAACCTTCTCGCAACCTGAGTATTTACTATTGGTCTATCTTTTCCGTAGATGTAGTATAGATACAACTTTTAGCTTACCTAACCACCTTGTCTAAAGAAGCTTTTTGAGCTGCTGATTCACCCTAACAAGAGGGGTTGTCCATAAATGACGTCGCACTTTTTTCTACATTTTTGACCCCCCTTCTCCCTTTGCCATTAAGAGTCAAACTTCACCTTACCCCCTCCTTCTCTTGTCACATGTCACTCTAATTTTCATAAGCATATTGTTCTCAAAACTGTGATGTCACGTTTCTTGTTACCCCCTGCCTTTTGTCATAAACTGTCTCTCACAAAGTCCTAAACACGTTCCTCCCTCAAAACGTGACATTATTCGTGGACGACCCCGTACCAGATAATACAGTGCGATTCACTCAGTTTTCCTTTCTTTGAAGGTTATGTCCAGCATTGCTCTGTTCTATTTTTGTTTTATATTTTCAACTATATAACATGCTTGAGTTGTGTTTCTTCTACATCTTAGTTCCTTACAATTCCTTTTTGAAACACCAGATAAAGTGTATTTGTTGAAAAAACTGAATTTGTAAGAAATCCAATAGTTTTTTAAAGATAAATTTACCGATGCAAAAGGATTCTAAGAAAATAAATATTTATGGAAAAGCTAATGAAATTTATTTTTGAATTCATTCTTCTTGGTTTATTTGCCTTTCAAATTTCACTTATGTTTTTCTTTGCTGACTTCCATTCTTTTGAACATTCTAAACTCCCTCTATATGCCAGCGTATTGATTTCTAAATCTCTCTACTTAATAAAAGTACACAACATATTCAAAAACATTGTGATTTGAAATAACAAAATATCCCCAAATGCAGGAATTCGATCCATCCTATGCCAATGAAAAGCGCAGATAATTTACATCTTTTTATATAATGTTACAAAATGTTCTACTCCCATTGCATTCAACTAATTTTTTTTCAACACATGCCATTTATTCTGCTTATTTTAAGAGTTTTCTTAAGGATTCTTCAAAATAGCTTTTAACATTCCTTGATGTGGTGATTTCCGTTTTTTTTTTTCAATGCATGTTTCTTACGCTTGAATTCATTTTCTCATTTTGGTTTAAGAGCTTTGCGTCGAAATCGGAAAAGAGATTTCATTACTTCAAGCTGATGCTGTAATGCTATTTTTGTGAGCATTTGTAAAGAAAAATATTTTAGCTAGAGCATATATACATATATATATATATATATACATTATTCAAACTATTTAATAAAAATTTAGCATATTTGGAATTTGATTTTCTGCCTGAAAAAGTTGTAGAAATGTTGAAGAAGTTCTTGACAACAGTTCTCTCTAAGAGATTGAACTTAAAATAAGAATCGCACGTTTGTAAAATACTTGTAGTGATAAATATTAAATTTCTAATTCGTGGCAATAAATATTTCTGCTTCAATTTTTAATCGAATAAATATTACAAACATATTTTTAGAAGATTAATCTAAAAGATACGAGTTTTTTTTTTTTTTTTCTTTGAAGATCCGATTAGGAGCGAATCGAAAACCACAGTGAAGATGAATGTTATTTTATTTTGAAACATTTAGATAGATAATCCAACTACTTATCCTTAAAGTCACCATTCTAATGGCGACATTTGTCATAGCGGGTCCCTAAATTTCCCAAGACTATACATATGGCAGGCAGCTGCCTGCTTTTACTGTCAATTCTGTAGACTGGTTTGAGCAAAACTTTTCTTCTCTGAACCAGATTTTTATATGAAGAAAAAGAGGAAAACCGGACGGAGCTAAGTCTGGATTGCAATGGTTCAGCAGGTGCATCATGAATAAGTCTTTCTTCTAAGTTTCAACAGCATTGTTACATATTGCTGTTAGTCGTGAAAGCTTTTCTTGTACACATTGCACATTTATCGGCGATTTTCTGCGGATCCTAACCATTAGCCAAGCAGAAATTGAATTTTGACATTCACTCTTAGCAGGAGATTCTATTTTTCTAAGCATGTTTACAAACTCACTGCACTCTTAGAACTGACAACTTCGATCTGATTAATAGACAGGTAAACTAGAGACACTGCGCAACGCATGTGCAGGAAGTGTGATTATATTTTCACTAGTTTTTACGACTGTTCAAACCTTGGAAGAAAAAAGCCTTCGTGCATTGAAACTTAGTAACTTTTTTCACCTTCTACCTTGGTTAAGATAAGACGTTTACGTCACCACCATAATTGCTTCTCATGCTTTTTTTTTTTTTTTTTTTACACTTTAATAGAATTTTTAATGCTTTTTAAAAATTTAATATGTTTATTTTGATTACTAAACGTTTTAAAAAACTTTAAAGTATTTAGTAATTTGCTTTATGTTTCATTGAAACTTAATGCGATTCAATGACTTTTTGTTTTTATTTATTTGGCAAATAACTTTTCATCCTAGTGGTTTTCTAATGATGATTCACACAAAAAGTTACAGTGCATTTTATAAGCGAATGCATTTTGTATGCATGTGCAACTTTTCTTATGAAATGGAGTAGTACGTTCGACTAAAGGAAAATAAAGGAATAGTTAGTAAAGAAATATAAAATCCTAGATTGCAGCATTGAAAATAAAAACTTAACTTCATTAAGCATTTTATCTCAGGTTTAATAATCTTGTTATAACGCATCTGCAACTGTCTGAGCACCCTTTTTGGCATTCCTTACTTTATTCCATTTTAAAGTTGCTGAAAAATTATGAATTGCAAAACTTCCTGCTCATAAGAGTTTGCTTAAAAAAGTAATTTAATTTTGCCTGGCTTACTTTGAGTAGTAACAATAAAAACATCTTTTTTTTTTTTTTTTTTTCAAAAGTACGCTGTTACATTTTAGAAGAAGTCTCTCTCTCTCTCTTTTTTTGAGCAGTAAAAACAGCAAATGAAAGACCTTGGATTAAAACATGAGCGATGTTTGCAGTACAGGGTGCAAATTCATTCATTCAAAAATATCACTCCTAATGAATTTTTGTTGAATAACACAGTAGTGCAACATTTTTGGTTTTTTAGCTCAAGGACATAACCAGAAAGATAACCAGAAACCATTAAACATAAACAGGAAATTGTTTTTGAATGCTGAATTCAAAACGTAACATCATTTTGTACAAGTTTTATGGACGGGAAGAAAAATTAAATAGTTCAATTTTGTACTCGTTTCTAACGCAAAAATTACTTACGATTATTATTATTTTGAATTTTCTTTCAAAAATACTTGAAACTAAATCAATCTTTAGCTCACTGATTTCACGTACATTTATTGTCTCGACAATCCCCTTTCTTAATGACGCTCTTTACAGGTTTCACAAGAATAGAAAAAGTATTGCTAAAGTTCATTATTCTGAATTAAAAAGCAAACTCTAATTAACTTGCAGAGTTTGCTTAGGTAAAAGTTTCAAATAAATATTAATAATAGCCTCCGTTCTCTAACTAATTTTGAGACGAAAGCATGACAAGAAGCAGGGTTTGTTATATTCTCCGAAACGACGGGCATTATTTTAAGGATTGTTATTTTGCCGGAGCTTCATAATAAACACCGATTAATTGAAGGAAGGAAGCCATTAATCAGAAAGCTGACTATCGAGGTTTAAAAATATGTCTTTATTGAAATGCCTCCATTTTTTTATTTCCAAAATGCGAAGCATTAACAACAGGGGATAAAAAGAAACACGAAAATAAAAAGGGATAAACACGATGAAAAGGCTTCATCCGGTATTTGTGAGTTTACTTTCAGTTAACGAGGGTTAAATTTCAAACTAACTGAATGGCCATTTCGCGAAAAAAATAGCCATTTGGATCTGCACGTGACTGCGAATGTATAGGGTGATTCAAAATTCAGGACCAACTTTAAAAATGAATACAGTAGACTCCCGATTATCCAGACTAATGTGGCGGATTGGCAGTCCGGATAACAAAAAATCCGGATAGAGAGGACGGAGTTCCATCTTCTAACTCCACCCCCTACTTAATTTAAAACACATGTAATTATATATTTTTGATCAATAACAAAAGCAGAAGTAGTACTTACTGTTTTATTTAATAGCTATATATTCAGTTTTCATTTTGAGAAAAAGTCCTTGATGGAGAACTGTTTTTGCTTTTCAGCCCTTTTACGAGAAGCAATGTCTCTCCACTTACACAAGTAGATTACATCAGCTAGAGTCGCTTCCTCTTGCTGACTTTTGTACTCAAGAGCTGCCTCAATCATTTTAAATCCTTCTGAGTGTGGGATGAGATTTTCTGTGATCTCCTCCTCTTCTTCTGGTATTTCTTCTTGTACAACCATTTCTACGTTGTCATCGTCAGTCATTTCATGAACTTCGTCACTTTCCATCCATTCTGTGATAGCCTCTTCACTGACACAGCCGCATCCTGGTATATTTTCAAGCAATGAAACGAGCTTTTTGCTTTCTTTCTATAATTCAGATTACTCCTCACAAAGTTCATCTCGATTGTCTAACAAATTGTTCCAAGATTTTAAAAGTGATGAGCTTGGAACTTCAATCTATGCTCCGGCCACCCATCTTATAACTTCTAGCATGTCAATTTTCTTCAAAGTTGTTAAGTAATCTGCATCATTATTAATTGCTGAAACTAAGGATTTTAGAACCACTAACAGCCACCTTTAAAGACGTTAATGCTGTAGCCAGGCGAAGGATCTATAATCAGCTTTTCAGCAAGGCAACAATCCCTGACCTCCACTGCCCAAGAAACCTCTCTTCTACAATAGCTAGGCTACGTACTGGACATTTCAAGGGCATGAAGATTCTACCAAATAATATTAAATCCTATCCCATCTGCAAGCACTGTCCCTATTCACAACTAACCCCGGACCATGTCTTTAATTGCCAGGCCATTATTCGCTCCCTCCTCCAACTTGGAGCACCACCACATGAAATCCTTTACAGTCATCGGGCTCCAGAATTAGCGGATCTTGTTTTTAAGACTTTTGGAGTCATTTAAACCTTTCGCACTCTGCACTTCTTTGGACAGGACAATAACAACAAGGATTTTAGAAATCGCCGGCGGTACCTTCTCTTTAGCATTTGAAGCACACCCCGATCCATTGGTTGGCAAAGAGCTGTTACATTGGATGGCAAAAATACAACTCTTATGCCACCATCATATCGTAAGTTCATCAATGCACGGATGAGATGGTGCATTATTATTGGGGGATCACAATGCACGGAGGTTGCGGGCAGGGGGTAGGAAAAGAAAAACATTTCAGTACTCTTTATTTTTTCCTTCACTTCTATGACCAGTTTTACAAATGACCGATTTCAAACATTCTTTACTAGGCCGGATAGTACGGAGTCCTGACAGTCGCGAGCCGGATAATTGGGCGTCTACTGTAATTCGAAAACGAATGAAGATAAAAAGATGCAGTTTACACTGAACGAATCGAAAAGGAGTCGGGTTTTGTGTGGCAGTGAAACGAAAATAGCTCTGTTTTCGACAACAGATGGTGTTATAGCTTTTCATTTCTCCATAATACTTGTAATACAATTAAACTAAACGAGCTTTTTCAACTATGGACGGCATTTCGATGCATATAACTTCGACTACCATTACTTGCTGCCATTATTCCTTTTTATATCGTTTGTTGCTTCGCGAGATCCTAATTCAGAAATCCAACAGCACCATCTGTTGATCGCTAACAGAACTATTTTTGGTTCGTTGCCAGCCAAATCTTTTTCATCTGTTTAGTGCAAGCGGTATATTTTTATCTTTATTCATTTTCGAATTATGTATTAATTTTTAAAATTGCTCCTGACTTTTGAATCACCCGGTATTTTAGTAAAAAATAAAAATTTTAAAAAGTTATCAACAAATTTTGCAGCTTAAGAAATCACAAACGCATGTAAAAATTTCTAAGCAACAAAATATTATCATTATCTTTTAAAATGACTATTGTTAAATGAAATACATTCGCTGTCACGTGTGGGTAAGAAATGGCTGTTTTCTAATGGCCCTGAGGATATTTATATTCATATTTTTTACTCTCAGAATACAACGTTGATAATGCCTCTATTCTGAAATTTATTTCTAATAATAAATTTGTAACAGATAATAGAATCTACAAAAGTGTATGAAAAATTTGTGAACTCAAAGATGTCAGGGAAAAAAAAAGCTTATTTACTTTAAAATGTGAAAGGAACTGACTGTAGAATATCGATTTTCATCTGCAACTAAGAACAGTCTTATTTATCACTCCAGTGAACTTATTCTGAAACGAATAAGTGCATTTTCCTCCCACTAGTTTTAGTTTTACGCTTCACATTCGAACTGATATGATACAGCAGTATTTCAAAAAAGTAAGGCGAATAGTTTTTATTTTCACTGATTCTGTAATTTTAATTACTTGTTTGTATTACCTCTGCAAATAATGGTTAGGCACAGATGACGGTATGTATTTTTTTTAAGCATCGGAATTATTTCTTAAATTTCGAGGAAGTTTTCATAGTTCAAGTGATTCTATGGAACTAATTAAAATAAAGAAACATTAGGTAGATATCCTTCAAAAACGTAAACCACCGCAAGTTCCTAATACGCATTTGAAAAACGTTTGGAACACTTTTATTCCGAAAATGTGTTCTAGTTGCGTGAATGTGCACACAAATGTGTTCCGAATGTGCTAAAAGAAAAGAGTGTTAAAATGTGCTCGGAAACTGTTTTAAATGTGTCCCTCTCAGAATATTTGTTAAATATAAACTTGGGAATATATTTAGGAACAGATTGGGGCGCAATTTTTGCGGGTTTAACAACTGTTGGAAGATTTCTGTTAACAAATCTCAAAACAAAAGCTATATTTAATATTCATTCTATTCAATACATTATGTGTCTTTTACTCAAACAGTATTACATTAAAATATTTTTGGAAAATAAGATTGGTTTAAGAAACAAAGTACATTTAGATCATTCAGTAAAATCATCTAATATTTAGTCCGATAACTGGAAACTATTTATGGTGTTTAGTAATTGATTTTGTGGTAAGTTTATTTCTTTTAGCCTTAAAAAGGGGTCAACCAGTAAAAAGGATTAAAACTCTTTTTTCGGTCACTACAATATTAATTAATTTGAGGGACGTTATTTCTAACAATCTTTTAAATGCATAGAAGGACATGTTCTTTTTTTTCTTTCGTTTTTTTCCACTTAAAACAAACAATTTCATAAAAGTACATATAAGAAACGGTCCATTTACATATCCATTTATCTTTATCCATTTGCTTTTATTTATTTATTTATTTATTTATTTATTTTGTCCACTTAAATCAACAATTTTATAAAAGTATATAAGAAACTGTCTATTTACATATTATTCATTTATCTTTATCCATTTGCTTTTAAATGTGTTTTTAATTTCCAGCTCTTTTAACTAATTTTATCTTTGATTTAAAGCTGAAGATTTTATTTGTACAACTTTGCTCACGATAGCAACAATAAAACTAAACATTCTTTTCAATAAGAAAACTTTATCTTACTGCTGTTTACGGCATGCAATGAATACAGGCAATAATTTCAGATGTTGTTTTTAAGTGAGTCGTTAATATACTAAAAATCCTCTGAAATCCTTCGAGGCGGATTGACATGGAAATTGGCAAATGAAATAAAAAAGTTAATTGGAACAAAAATAAAAATAGAAGGATAGAAATTCAAAACTATCTTTTGATTTACGAAACATAATTGGAAAGTTAAATGTGTCTTCCAATGTCTTCAATTTATGAAATTTAAACGCAGCTTTTGAGCAGTTAAAAATGTATTGTTTAAAGTTTGTGAAAGTTTTTCAAATTCGCAAACGTGTGACCTATAGAAACTTGTGTAAAATTATTTGAAAACTAGAAACGATTTTGTTATCTTTTTGCAAGCCACTACTTTGTTCGCTTACGTTTAGTTTGCGTACAAAAATTAACTTCAACTATTTAACGTTATCATTTTTTTGTGTGAAGTTTCTTTAGAAATGTAATTTATTCTGAAATTTTTTGCCTATCATAAATTTCATTTGAACACAATTCGACACATGACATATTTTCTTCGCTTTCTTTTCATACGTCATATAAAATGGAGGCAAAAAGAAAAATAATTTACTGCAACTTCAAATAGTTTGCTTTCATAATCGTACTCGTTTTTTGTTTTGCTTCCTTTTTAACTGTTAAGGATGTTCTGCCACTTTTTTCTGTGATGTTACATCTTTATTCTCTTGGATGGGTCATATTACATATTTTGAATATCTAATTTTTTTTATCCGTTTTACTTTATTGCTATTATTATCATTATTATTTATTTATTTTATTTATTTATTTTTTTTTCTTTTGTAAAAACAGATTTAAATTGTTTTAGAGCTTTGTTTCACTTTCATTCAATTAGATATTGTTCGTGTTTAGATATCCGAACAATAAGATATCTTTGGTTCTTAAAACATATTTTAATAAACTTTATACAAGTATCTTGTATCCTACATCATTTCCATCACGCTCATCAACAATTCTATCAAAATTTATTATTTTTCCGCAGTTAGCAAAATTAAATTTTGAATTCAAAAATGATGTAATTCTAAAAAAAAATCTGACTGTCATTAACTGGAACTTGCCGAATCTCTTTATGGGCTCCAACTGGCTGTATTCCCAAAGCATTGAAATCTGTAAGTCGTTCCCTGAAAATGGCGCTAAAAAGGGAGCAAACAATTATTTTTTTATTAAACGAATTCTTTTGTTGCTATTGAATACAACAGCTTTTAGTAACACTTTTTCAGGCTAAGTAACAATGCTTTCAAATCATAAATCTTTTGCTACATTTCAATGCCAGAAAACAGAGCAAAAAAGTCTTGATTAATTATTCTGAATGAGAAAAAAGAGAACACGAACTACCGAAATGTCCTTCGCTTAGCAACTAATCTACTTCCATTAATAGAGGACTTTTGGTCAATTCATCGCTCTGTATTCTCAGTTTCTTGTGTATTATCTTTATCTTTGATTTTGCCGTTCGATGACTTCTGCACGTTCCTTTTACCGCCATCAATGCTTTGTCCTATTCTTTGACTTTCACCGCATGCTTTCCCATTGTTCCAATCACTCTAGTTCCTATTGTATTTCTGATTTATTTAATGTTACCATTTCCGATTCCTTTTTTCTGTATTTTTGCTCGCCATTTGCCACCATTTCATCATTTTCCTTTTATCATTCGTTATTAGCTTTCTCGTTTAGATATAAGTACCAACACATTGTGTAATTTTCCTGCTTTTCCCTATCGGTGACCAAAACGTTTTTCTCATTCTTCCTGACTTTTACGAGGCACTGTCTACAAAGTACAGTACCCTAACATATTGTTTCTCCCTTTGTGAAACCACTGAATAATTTGTGATCATATCTGTGATCTAACCATTCTGTTAATTACGTTTTAAGTTTGGCAGTACCATCGAAATTAGCGGTATTAGGGAAAAAAGGCGATATTAGACTTTAGAGTAGTAATGTTTATTATCTTAATAGGCAATAGATGTTCAAAAACGCAAGATCAAAAGTTACTTAATTAATTTTAAATGATGTCTTTGTAGTTCATACATATTCTTCGGTAATAAAGTGTATAAAGTAATTGGCTGAAAAGAGAAATGGAAATGCATAGTGAAGTGTTAATGCATCTTCAACAATGTCATAACATTAATAATTACTATTATCATTGGTATTGGCGTAACGTTTAGTGAAATTATAAACTGCAATCACTTGAATAAAAAAAATAAATATCAATTTAATAAATATATTATTTTGGTACAAATTAAACTGCATAGTAAAAATAAGTATGGGAAAAGAAGAGCAATTCTTACTTCTGATGGTACGTTGCAGAGTCGTAATTGGTAAGAGGGCTTTAATACTAAGATGGGAGGTTGCAAACAAGAAATTAGATACTGAAGTAGATTTAGTATATTTCGTTTTCCTCAACCAATTTAAACTTAAGTGCTGAAAAATTTTAATGGTATGTTCTTTAAATAATCTACGTTGTGAAAGAAACTATGCATTCTGTTTAATATTAAGTTAGGAGAGATTGTAAAATGATTTTGAATAGACAAGATGGTTGAGAAAAGTATCCATGAGATTTAATCTAAATAATTTGCTGTGTGGGTTTTTCAGAGTAAATTTCAGTTTATCTCCTAAAGCATTTAGAAAAAAAAATAATGAAATTTGTTTTCTTTTGGTTCTTCTACCGACAGAAAAGAACTGTTAGTCATATGGAAAGATCAATATGCTAATACCTTGTAGTAAGCTAAGGTATGAACCAGCGCATCATTAAAAGCTTATTTTTTAAAAAATAAATAGAACACATCACTCCTTCAACGAAATGGTCTTCACATAAATTGTGAGACAGCATTTTTCGATAATGACTCTTTAAACAGCGCTTAACTTCCTGGGCAAAAATGGTGACAAAAATTCATCAATTCGTTAAATTTTGTAGTATTTGGCAAATGACAGTAATTTACTTTAAGTGATCTATGTAAGTATCATGACAATTTGGGAGAACTCTTAGAGTTCTGCATCAGATTTTTTGGTGGATTGAAATTTAAAAAAAAATGCTTCAACTCAGTGAATGAACACCCCAGCACGACATTTCTATTCATTTTCTTTCTGGAAATGTAAAGAAAACAGTTACTACTGTCGAATTCTCCAAGAAAGATGTTTTCAAACCTATTTTTTTTCAAAATAGCTAAAAGCTGTTCATTCACTCGGGGGAGGGAGGGGGGCATTCACTGGTCGGTCTACTCTACATTTAAGAGATTCAGTGGGAAGGTTATTTATCTTTTTAATCCTTATTAATATTTTACTGTCTTTGCAAAGTTATAACTAAATGTCTTATTTTCATCTGTTGTTTCGTTTCAGGTGACCAAGATTATCCATCACGTCCTCACCCGCCACTCCAGCAATCCCTATCTGCCTCATCATCCAGCCATCCTCCACAGCAACAAGTCCCTTCCCAATCACGCTATTTCTTCAACCGACGTCATCCGCTAACGCTCAGCAACATCTCCATTCCAGTAGCAACTTCCAGCAACAGCAACCTCCTGGAGGATCCGCTATGGTCCTCATCGCCCACCATCCATCCCCTGTCGATGTCGTCTTCCTCGTCCACCTGTTCTGCACCACCTGCCGCGAAGAGGCCAACCATGGTCAAGCAAGCGAACGTGGTGGGAAGCGACATCGACGTCACGGGTTCCACGAGCAGCAAGCCCCTCTCGAGCGCTTGGCAACAAGCCCTTGCTGTCACTGGCAAGGGCCCCGCAGCGGCTGGAGATGGACCTGGCGCCGTTGGAACAGCTTCTACGAGCTTAGTAGCAAAGGAGCGGAAGAGAACGCAAAGGAAAGGACCCAAGGTGCTAGAAAGACCTAGTAAAGCGCTGTTTTGCCTCACGCTAGAAAACCCAGTGAGGAAATTGTGCATTAGTATTGTTGAATGGAAATATCCTTTCATTTTGGTTGTATTTAGTCGTTAGAATGATCTGTAAATTCTGCCTTCACCAAGTGCAGTGGAGAGTCGTTTATACACCTATCAATTATCCGTAGGTTCAGCTTAGTTTCAATTTAATCGGATTACTTTGTTTTAAACTGTATATCTTTTGCATGACATCAATTATTATATGTTTCTTTCTCTTAACTTAGCACATTGGATTTGCATTTTAGTGTTCAGTCCAAGATGGAGTTTTCTCCCTCACTACCATCAAGATGTCAAGTTGTACTATCAGGTACTGTTAGCAGCACTATCTAAGAGGCAGGTGGGTCTAAGAGCTGCTGCTGAGTTTTATCCTCCTCCTCTAGTAGCGATTCTACATTTTTTAGTAGAGCGCAACTCTTCTGTAGTATGTTGCATCTCTGTTGCGCTTTTGGTGCTGGGTGCTCTATGTTGCCTTTTTGAGAGTGCCTAGTTTCTTTTTCGGTTCTACCCTTTCGAACCCAGTCTCCTTTTTGAGGGCAACCTATTCCGTTTCGGTTGCTGTTTATCTCTTTTGAAAGAACCCAAATGTTCAAAAGACATCACACTGACCCACGTTTTAATGGACGCGGCTCTAGCTATCTCGTCAGTGATGACACTTATTTCAAAAAAAATTGATTCCCAAAGCATTTTTTTTTCTCTCAGTGTGAAATTTAAATTCGCATTCAAAATTACTTTCAGACTTCATCACGCAAAATCCAATCGCCAAAAATTATTCAACATGGCAATTTTGAAAAAAAAAATCCTATCAGTCCGACAAGACTATTCGTTTTAAAATGGTGAAGTTTCCATGAAAGTCGCCACAAGATATCGAATTTATTCCTATAACAGACAACCAAACTTCGGTACAAATCTATACACTAAATTGGTGGAGCCCCAAGTAAGTTAGATACGCATTTATCTATCAGCAGTGCGCAGGTGCAAACGTTGATTGGCAGATTATTCTGGTCAATTACTTGAAAACAATCATTTATTAGCTTGAAGCTATGTTGTTTTAAATATGAGTTTTAAAATTCTATGGACTGTGCATTTTCTATTTTTGTGTCTTAAAAATTGTCATTACATTTTTTTTTCATGTTATCAAATGTTATGTAATCCTTAACTCATTTTTCCTACGCCTTTTGAATATCTTATTCTTCTCACCATTTTTTGCAACTGCGTCGCCTTAGCTATCTACACGCCTCATGCTTGTATGGACTCGAATAAGCTTAATCATTATTTGGTAAGTATTTTTTCCTTTTCTTAAATATTTTATTTGATACATCATTAAAGAAACATGTTTTAAACACTTACATTTACTTACTTACATTACTTTCCTGAATGTGCCTTAAATTTCATTCCTTGCTCGTATTGAAACATAATGGATGAGTTTATCTGCATATATGTTTCTAATCAACAGACAGAGTATTTGAATAATAAAAGTGCCTTTTTTCTTCTTTGCTTTTCTGAAGTAGTATTGCTTTTCCATTTTTCTGTAAGGTCCTATTTATGGAAGACATAACTTTTTATGGGAGGGTAAACCGATTTGTGACATAACGCGCGTAACAGCGCAACTCTCGTCTGGCATTCCTTTCGTTCGCGCATGTGACAGAAGTGCGCATGGTCGGGGAAATTTTGTTTCTTTACTCTTTGGGTCAACTTTAAGCGTTAAGTGATAGTAGAAAAAGTAATTAAACTAACAAAAGATGGATCATCGTCGCAACATAACGCAATCTCCTAACGAAAGGTGAGTTTAATAATACAATATAATACCAATAACATTGTAAACAATATATATTTAAAACAGCATTTAATCTTTAAATTTATTTTCAAAACAAAAACATTTTTGCGATTAGTTATACTAAAAATATCTCGCATTATTTAGGTTTTCGAACTGTGATAAGATGTACATATTTTAAACGAACTTCATCCCCGCAGACTCCGTAATGCGGGGGTTGGGGACGGTCGAGAAAACAAAAATAATAAATAAACATTTAGTTTGTTCATCACAGAGTAAAATCTAAAATGTTTCGTAAGTTTGAGTGTTTTTTCTGATAAACGAAATATTTAGAAACGATGCGTCATTTAATCTATTGTTTTTGCGCCGATATCAAAACTTATGTTTAAAAGTAGTCTAAATGGAAACTACTAACAAAGAATAAAATTAATTTTCACTTAGAGCAATTTTAAAGTCTTTTTTTTTAATTTTAAATAAAAATCTAACCAGCAAGCACTTTCTCTCTCTCTTGCGTATTCATACGTTCAATATTTATTTACAAACCTTTATTTTAGGGCTATTCCAATGGAAGTCGTTGCAGATGTGCATCAACATCAGCAACAGACGCAACAACACTCGCAACGAAATATACAATCAACCCAAACACGATCTTCAAATGCTGAACGGAACTGTACTTGATGCAGTTTTTGCAAGATTTTTAGACAACATACAATGCAAAAATTTCGTTTCTTATTATAGCTACCATAAACCAATTGTTACTTTCATAGGATTAAAAAATGATAATAATTTATGTTTATGAAAGTCATCACTTCTACCGAGCGTCCCGTGACGCACTTTTTTTTTAAAACTTTATAAATGTTTTTAACAGAAAACTAAACAATATTTCAACATACCAACATCTTTTTAGTTGAGGCTATTTTTTAATTATGGCTTCTATGCTTCGTTTTACACATTTGACAAACAATGATATATTTTACGTTTGAGTTTATTTTTCAAGCAGTGAACTTTTTATATCATTTTTTTTATAATCATGACTCGAAATGAGTGTAGTGTAATAAAGGAATTTTAAATAAAATACATTTATATAGAAGGAAAAAATTTACATGTGAACAATTTTTTTCATTCTTTTTCTCCAAAAAATATAATTAATTTTGCATAGTAAAAATTTCCTCACGATTGAATAGTCATTATTTTTTGTGTCATGGAGTTTTTTAAGAATTTTTTAAAATTATTTATTTGCTTTATGGTATTAAAAAAATTCAATTGTTCACATGTGCCCCTTTAGCTGTGCACATATGAACATTCCTAGAGCACATATGAACACGATTAAAAAATGCACCATAAGCATCGTATTTCAACAAAAAACTGTGTAATATAAAACATATATGTGTATACCAATTACATTGAAGGGTTTGAAACTTAAACATTGTCAGTTTATATTGTACAGTAATTGTGTCAGTAAGAAAATATTTTCTTTCAAATATTTATGCTCATAGTCAAGTTTTAAAGTTTCGTAGAATGTTCTGATTTTACCACGGAACGTGTGCATATAAATGTTTTTGAAACTATAGTAATATATTTCAGGATTAGTATGAAAATACTTATCCAAATAATTGGAGGAAGATCATTTAAAATTATAAAACGAAAACATTTCGGAAACTTTATACTACTATCAATAAAATACAGTAAAAGGTAGGCGTTTTTATTAGGGCTTCATTAAAAAATTCTACACATATTTCTTTAAAACTGGAAATTAGATGCAAATTAAAAAGAGAAGAATTTGTTGAAAAAGAAGTAAGTAATCAAAGAGTTTCAGTGTATAATGAAGTTTTTTTTTTTGGTACGTAGTATATCTAAACTTTTAATAAGAAACCTATGAAAATTTCAATAAATATTTAAATGAAGCATTTTTTCCACATGGTTTTAATGCTCAAAATTTTATACTGTTGAAATTTGCATTAGGAGCTTGACATTTCTATCTTTATGGAATAAAATGTCACGCAATGTTCAGCATAAAGAACATTTTAACTACTTTTGTCAAAACAGCCTATGTATTAGCATTTCTAGGGTTTTTTTTTTTTTTTTTGAAACCGAGTTGACTTTGACAATTTTTTTAATAATCAATCTCATTATCTGTGATTATTTAAAATCTAACTTGAAGCAAGTATTCAAACTTAAGCATCATTTTTCTTCCTTTTAGATTGAAGATATTTGAATTTTTACATTGAGTATGATACATTCTTTTTCAGGAAAAAACCGAGTATCTCTTTTTAGTCATTTTTATGATCGAGTGCTTTATGAAAATTATTGCTTATGGCTTTTTGTTCCACCCCGGTGCCTATTTACGCAATGGATGGAACTTTCTGGATTTCGTCATTGTCATTATAGGGTAAGTACATTCATTTTCATTACAGTTTTACACCTTGAAATACTTAAATAAATGATAATGCCTAATGATATGTCTTTTAACTGAATATTTTGCATCAGCGTTTTAAATGAGTGCTCTCCACAAATTCTGTGTTTCTGAAACATAGTCCAGAATTATAAGATATCAGAACAGTTAATAACCTCAAGATATCAGTGCTTAAATATCCAGCCTAAAAACTTTCAAAATTGCCGTTTACATTGTATTTACCAGTCATCCCAGTTTTATTTAATTTTTCACTCTTATAAAGGGTGTCCCAAAATTAACGCAAGATTTGAATTTGCCACAATTTTTGCTGTGAATTGTTGGCAGCCAGGGAAGACGAACAATTTGACAGCTGGGAGTTTAGGGTTAGTAAAAATGGAGTGTTACGCTTTTATACAGCCAGCGAAACAATTTAATCACTGCATAAGGAATTTCCTGTTCGTGTACTCTCTCGTTTCGGTGATATGAATTGTACCCTAGATCGTGTGATTTTACATCATTAGACTTCTCCCTATGGGGTTATTTGAAGTCAAACGTCTATGTCAGCAATCCTACAACCACCTGCGCATTACCTAATTGCGATATCGAGCGCCAATAACAGTAAACTGCTTGATCCGCCCAAACTTTCATTATTTTTCAAATAATTGTTCGATAATGAAAACGCATTATAGAATCGAAAACGCTCCATTTGTAATAACCCTAGACCCTCAGCTGCCAAACTGTCCTTTTTTCAAGATTTCCCACAATTTATTCCAAAAATGGCGGCAAATTCAAATCTTGCGTTAATTTTGGGACACCCTTTACTTAGTTCATTTTAATGTTTTGGTTTTCTGTTGGTTTCTGTATGTATCAAAATTGTTCCAGCGAGTGCCGTTCGTGAACTGTTCTGTTCCCCCCAATCACCACATATGGTTCCACCCTCACCAGAGTTGGTACGGTGGTACTTGGTGGGGTTTCAATAAATAAATAAAAAATAGATATCAGTGCTTACTCTTAAAGTCTTGTTTCAAATATAAAATGAAAATTTCAGCAAATTTAATAGGATTTAACAATGCAGTATCGCATTTTAAACATCATATATACGATTTATATTAACTGTAAAGCTGTGTCAGTAGTTATTTATGCACATTTAAGTAGCTTTCCATTAAAACATTTACGGAAAAAAGAATATTTTTTCGATATTCTCAAAGTTTTGTCATCATAATGCTACTTTCAAGCCATTTCATAGAACGATTTTCTTTTTATTCATTATCCTTTAACCCAATATTGAATGTAGAAATCACGTTTTGATTCTACTCAACTAACGGTTTTAGGAACTTGGAAACGCCAAAAAGTTTTGAATTTCGTAACAATGAAAAGGTTGCTCGGAAAATTATAGTTAATTATGTACCTGGAAAAGTACTTGATACAGTATAATAACAGGGGAATGAAGAGATGTCAAAGTTATAACGTACAAATGCGTAAATTAAATTGCTTATACGTTCTTCAGAGTCAAAAGGAGCCCCATTTTTAATTCTAAACATTTAATTTCTGCATAAAAGATAGCCTAAAAGAAAGGTACCAGTGTTAATGGATAATTTTACAAAGGAAATGCAATGACCAAGCTTATTACTGATTGCAAGGATTTTCGTTAATAGCTGTTCGCAGTACAACCTGTAATCGGAACAATGCCTCCTCTATGCCGCATTGCACCTGGTAACATACGTATACGTATATTGGCGAATTTTGAGCTTTTAAGAACCTGTAACAGTACAGATAAAGCCATTACTACAAAATGTGTATATGTTTAGTAAAGGGGAATTTCCTTATAGCTGTTTTAAAATACCTACAATAAGCCTGGTTTTTTGTCAGTGTGAAACGGACTTAATAAAAAAAATCAATGAAGCTTTAGGTTTAATCTTCACTAATAATAAAGCTGAAAGTCTCTCAGTCCGGATCTCTGTCTGACAGGTTCTCTCTCCGTCCGGATCTCTGTCAGTCAGGATCTCTGTGACGCGCATAGCGCCTAGACCGTTCGGCCGATTTTCATGAAATTTGGCGCAAATTTAGTTTGTAGCATGGGGGTGTGCACCTCGAAGCGTTTTTTTGAAAATTCGATGTGGTTCTTTTTCTATTCCAATTTTAAGAACAGAAATATCATAAGATGGACGAGTAAATTACGAAATTATCGTAACATGGAACCGTAACATAGGCACAAACCAATTGGCGAGAACGTGGAACCGCAACATGGGTACAAGCCAATTGGCGAGAAAATTCACCATATATTATTCGTAAATATACAGGCGAACCAAAAGACATTTTAATTTTTCTATTATGGCAAAGCCGTGCGGGTACGACTAGTTTGATATAAGTGAGTTTTTTTACATGGAAAACAGAAAACAAGTTATTTTCATATTATTTATTTCTCATTCAAGGTTATTTTTTTTCATTCATTCAAGTTATTGAAACATATGAAAATTTATTTGTGCTATGTATTGTCTCTACCTTTGCTTTTAATGTTTACATTTCTGCGATTTTACCAGACTTTTTCACTCAAGTTTAAGGTAAAATTGCAATGCAGTTTACCTTTAATAAATTTAGAGTCAAGTACCCTGTTCAATCAAAAAATTGGGGAAATGTCTGTAAGAAATTTTTGCAATGCATGATATCTAATCATTTTTTATCTAGAAAAAATCTTGTCTCAGATTTTTCAGATTGAAACGAAGTATGTGATTTTAAATCGCTGAAGAGCCTTTCACGGAAAATTTGACATTTTTTTCTCGCAAGTGACAGCTCATGCATTTATTTAAAAATAAAATTGAAAGGGTAATGTGTGAACAAAAATTACGTTGCTTAAAAAATCACAAACGTATAAGTTATTCCTTCAGAAAAACCTTTCGAAATTATTATTTTTGAATGAAATATATGAACTGTCCCCTGCGAGACAAAATGGCGGCTATTTAGAATAATGACCCTAAAACGGAAAATTAACTGAATTTCAATAGATTTATGAATGGTGTCTTTTAAGAAATTTTAAAAGTATTTTCTTCTGAAAGAGCATACTTAAAAACATAGGATTTGACCATTTTTAAACTAATTTGACAAAGTTCAATATTTTTTGACAATTATTTCAATTAGTGCGCAGATTCAATATAATTTTTTACGCTTTTGCACATGACATCACAAGTGATGAAATGCCATTCACTGATGCCATTAGCGCGGAGGGCAATATTTAATTCGCTTCTTTACTCGCAATAATTGGGGACGACATGGTTGATAGCAAGCGTAGAGCGCAATATTTAATTTGCTTCTTAATTATAATAATTTGGAAACTCGTAGACAGCAAGCGTAAGCATTCAGCGTGTCAGTGGTGTAGTGCACCAAAGTTTATCACTTATGACGTCATAAAGACCACGCCTTATTTGAAAAATTGGACATTTTAAAAATGTAATTAAAAATTGAAGTTTTGAAAATGAAAGTTTTTCTTCCTCCATGTTATTTTTTTTTGCTCATTCTATTAATTTCAGTGACTAAAAGTAGTACTTTTGACTGATGGGAACAACCCCATTCTGAAGTTTATTTTTTGAAGATAAAATGTAGCATATTCATTCTTTAATTAACGTTGTTAAGCTTTTATCAACTAGCCCACTCGAGTAAAAACTATAAAACGACGCATTATTTGTTATATTCTTTATATGAAACAGTTTTTAAAAGTATTTATTGTATCAAAGTAACGATAAACCAAATCTAAATGCCCTTCTTAGGGTTGCAAAGTAGAAATCGAGAACCTATAATAAAGTTTTATCTGCAAAAGTAATTCTATTCTCGTATTTTGGAAAAGTACTATTAAACATTCACATCATGAAACATGATTGCACCGCAGAAAGCTTTTGTTTGATTCTTAAATCAAAACTGCGTAATGAAGGAAAGTTGTAGCAATTGTTAACTTCCCCACAGCTGGAGTAATTAATAACTTTTGGCAGAGTGATATTATTTAAGATAAATGAAGCGTCGATAACATGCTGCATTAGAATGGAATTTCTCAAATTATGAAAAGGAATACGCGCTGCTTTCTCTTTAATTTCCTTTGAACATAAGCTAAAGTTTTAATGAAATTTTAAAATTAATCATCAATTTTAGTCTTTTCCTCAAGTACTGGTTGTTAATTGCATGTAATTTATGTTGTGTTGAATAGTTATATATATATATATATATATATATATATATATATATATATACTAGTGGTACCCGCACGGCTTTGCCCGTAATAGAAAAATTAAAAGGCCTTTTGGTTCGTCTGTATATTTACAAATAATGCATGGCGAATTTTCTCGCCAATTGGCTTGTACCCATGTTACGGTTCCACGTTATGATAATTTCGTATCTCGCCAATTGGCTTGTGCCCGTGTTATGGTTCTAAGTTATGATAATTTGGTAATTTACTCGTCCATCTTATGATAATTTTGTTCTTAAAATTGGAATAGAATAAGAACCACATCGAATTTTTGAAAAATCGCCTCGAGATGCACACCCCCATGCTACAAACTAACTTTGTGCCAAATTTCATGAAAATCGGCCGAACGGTTTAGGTGCTATGCGCGTCACAGAGATCCAAACATCCTCGGGACATCCAGGCGGAGAGACTTTCAGCTTTATTATTAGTAAAGAAGTGAACATTATTACTTCTGATAGTATTTAAAATTCTTATGGATAAGCATAAAATACTCATTTCTGGTTTATTTCGAAATTTCATCAATACTTCCGTTGCATGTTAAAATTACACTAGTTGCTACATTAAAAAAAAAAAAAGTAGTTGTAGTTGGTAATTAATTACATTTGTAACAAAGTAGCTGTAGTTGCAGTTCGCTACAAAAAAAAATGTACTTTTTCCAATCACTGCGGCAGGGGCACCCCGGCGGGAATTCACTGTGACCTCCTAAAAATTTCCTTATTCGAGAAATTTTGCTTGACTATTTATTTAAACTGTCATCACTTGGTTTGTTTTGATTTCGTTCACCAAAAGTAATTCCTAGTTATTGCGTAAATTTTTTTTTTTTGGGTTATTTTCTACGTGAGACTTTTTTTATGCGGTTCCTATCCACCGCATAAAAAAATAATAATAACTGTGCTGAGAAAACTATTTTTTTAAGGTACTAGTGAAGTTTCGAACGATTTTTTTATGCGATTGTTTTATGCGGTCCCTATACATCGCATAAAAATGGGTTTGGGTATACATTACGTAGTTTCTCTTTTTCGCACCAAAAGGCTTTTTAGTTCAGTAATACTTCGCATTATCGTATATGGGCCAATTTTGAACAATTAGAAGCCTGTAACATTACAGATGAAATTAATACTACAAAAATGAGTAAACGCGCTGAAAATCTTGATGTATTCTCAGTTTTTTGTTAAATGAAACAGAAAAATTATGGACAAAAAGCAAACAAATTAAATAATCTTAGCAAGTTTAACTGTAATGGGCAGACTGCCAGATTGAAATCACAAAAATCTTATTAACTTAATTGCTTTAAATTGTGTGCTGAAAAAAACAAGCCGTCAACGATCTTATTTTTGTGATTATTTAGACACTAAACCTTTTCTTTACTCCGGTTTTTTTTTCCAACAATTAAAATGTAAAACAATTTATTTAATATGAAATAATCAAACTCAGTTTCATAGTTCAAACTTTTTTAAACCAAGCATCTAAAAGAAGGATTGAATGAAAATTGTTTTACACGGTGTATTTTTTTTTTTTTTACCTATTAGGTTTTAAGACTTTAAACTGGATTTATTTTGCAATTCAGTTTCTAATTTTTTTAGCTACTTGTTACATACGTTCATATTCAAAAACTTTAATGGTTTACGTTCACAATATGCATAATGCCTAATGATTTTAATGAATGAATTTGGTACCATTTTTACAAATACCTATTTTCTCTTATGAGGGAAAGATATATTTTGCTTTGCAAAAACATATTTTTTAAGTGTGAGAAGAATTAGATCTGGTAAATAAAGCTGATATCTAGTGCTAACTAATAATCTATTGTTCAAATGTATGTTTGTACACGTATACGGATATGTGTTAGTAGAATGTAAATGGTAGTAAAAGTATTTCAGTTCTGGACAGGCGTTATGTTTATTTTCAGTAAGTAAAAACTAGAAACCAGTCAAATGATTAAATGTATATAAATTATGAAGAATAAAAGCATCTTTGTATTATCTATAAACATTTCTGAAAGAAAAAAATCTCAAAACTGGGAATTCATTAAAGTTTAGTGAATGATTTTGAGCAGTCGACTTCATTTTTTTTTGCAGAGACATAACCCAAAACCATCTTTTATTCATAATTACATTCTTTACTTTTTGTATTTCTCACTTTCCAAAAATCAAACAATGCATAATTTTATACATATGTCCATAATGATTATTTATAAGTTTTTTCAAAAGCAATATCCAATGTTTTTTTTTTTTTTTTGCTTTGGCAAAAGACTGAGGGCTAATATATGTTTGCTTTTTATTCAGTAAATTCAAAACCTAATGTAACTATTCGATTTGCTTTGTCATTTAAAATAACCAAATAGAGTTTTTTATGAACTTCAACGGAATAAAAGTTATTTCCTTTGAAAATTATTTTTGTAACAACCCAATTTTCTTTTTCACGTTCCCATTAATTTTCTCCAGGTTCATATTATTAATTCATTTTCGCATTTCACTTTATTTTATTCCTTGTCAGCAGAACAATGAGCTTGTTACTAATTTCATTTTGCTTTAGTCGTTAATTTTAACTGATGCTTGGTGAAATTAAGAACATTATCCAATTGTTCGAAATAACTGCGTTTCTATTATTTGTTTGTGTACTTTGTCTGCATTATTTGACTAAATTCTGAGCTATGAAATATTTATTCATATTTATTTCCGAATTTACTCCAATATGGATTTAATGCATCTATTTCAGTGAAAGATAAATATTAAACTTTTAAACACATTGTTACACGTTCACATTTGAGCAAGATTCAGTTGTTAAATTAATTGTATTCAACCACTGAATACTCAATTTTCTCATTCTTTATCAAGTACAAGCTGCGTCGCACGGGCTTTGTACGGTCCACTTCAAAAATAAAGTTATGTCAAGTGACGTGCGTTCAGCATTCAGGCTTGGAAAAAAAAGTAACATTTTGCGACAGATTGCGGAAAAATAACCAAAAAGGAAACATTTTAAATTCCCCGATTACAGGGAAAGCCACAAAACAAAAGCCAGAATTTTATTTCATCATTTTCGAGAGAAAAAATGGTAACACATCTTGCTTCTCAGTGATTTTCTTCATGCTACAGCTTTTAATTTAAGGCATTGTTGCGGAAAGTTGAGATGAAGTACTGAATAATAATTTGAATGGAGGAAAGCCTTCGAAAAATAGGGATTTTATGTCGAAATCTGAGTATCATAATTAATAGTTTTTAATTGATAGTTTGCTAATTATTATCAAAGGATTATGTTCAATAGCCAAACATAAAGATGGTAAAACTACGAATCTATAGATACCTAGTTCGATGGTCAGTTCACTGGCGTTCGGTAGAAGTAAACGCGTTTTGCATTCCATATCAATGATAGGAAAATGTTTTAGTCTGACTTTTTTTTCGGAAACCAAATAATCAAGCTTGTACAATAAAGTATAAGTTTTACAGATTAGAAAAATGTAAATAAATAAATAAATAATAAAAAGGAAAATTTTGCAGTTATTGCACTTTAACTTACCATGGATGCATGTAACTCACTATTTAATACACATGTGCATAATTTAACTCATTTTCAAGGGTGCCCAACCCCCTAAGAGCAAGGGCTCACCCCCCCCCCCCCCCCTAAATGTCACGAAAACCCCCCAAAAGCAAAAGCCATACCCTAAAAAGTGAAAAATACCCTTACCAACAACCCAACTCCTAAATATTTCAATGGCACAGTCTACGCCATGACCCCCCCCCCCCCCGGTGAGCACCCCTGTCATTTTAGATGTACACAGAATTCCTTTCAAAAATATATGTAGCACAAATTTGAAATGAACGAATTGTTTACTGTTACACGTTATGTAAACAATGCGTGTTCGGGAATAATATACTGCAAAGAAAAACATAACAATCCATTTATTTTAGAAACGCACATGCCAGTAAACAAATCGAAAGTATCGAAAAAGCATTAACGAAAATCTATCGATCGGTTTAAATTCCAAATTAGATTGAATCACTAATGAGAGCGTCAAAACGTAGAGTCTCCTAAAGGTTTTCAGAAGTTACTCCAACGCTACAATGTACAAAAAATCTTAACTTAGTTTATCTTTTTCTCGATTCCACTTCAGTTCATCGCAACGTTAAATCCACATGACATCAATTCATCGCGCTTCATTTCCTCATGTCGGCAGTTCGTTACAGTACGCTAGCTTTATAATTTATTATACATGATATTTTAACATACTTTTTGACCATTTAAAAGGAATTATTAAGAAATTTCAATTGTAATATATAATTTAACTCACTTAAATTATTCATCGTTTGCACAGGGCATAATATGTGTTATTTTAGGAATGACTTTAATTAATTTAATCTGCGATGAAATGATCATTGTTCGTATGCCATTACTAAACAGGAAAATCATTTAAGACATAGTTAAATGTTGTTCATGCCTCTATTAGATGAAAAACGTGATGATTAAACGTGACTTAAAAATTACATACGAATTATACATAATTTGTATGTAATTTTTAAGTAGATAAAATATTTAAGATTGCATTAAATGTTTCACATTTCTCTATCAGATGGAGAACCTGATGTTTAAAATAAACGATGACTTTATTATAATTCTTAAGCAATTTTTAAGTTGAGAAAATGTTTTAGAGAACATTAAAGGTTGATCGTTGCTCTATTAAATGAGGAACGTGATGATTTGAACGCAATTCGCGTATAACTTTTGAGTAAAAAAAAATATTTAGGAGAGCGTTTAATGTTGTGCGTTGCTCTATTAATGAAGGAATGTAATGATTTAAATCTAAGTTGAATTAATTATTATTCTTGTGTAATTCTAAAAGTAGAAAAAAATACTTAAGAGAGAAGTAAATTTTGTGCCTTGCTCTATTATATAAAGAGCTTGATGATTCAAATCTACGATGATTTATTTATAATTCGAACAAATATGTCTTATTAAGTGGAAGAACGTGATGTTTTATACCAAAGAAATTTTAACTGTAGTTCATTTATAATGCTTAAGTAGAAAATATATTTTCGAGAACATTGCAGTTTGTATGTAGTACCCAATCCTAATCATTATAGTTTGAAGCACAAGTCAAAAAAAAAAAAGTCTGCCAAATATTCTAACGCAGTCTTCCCGTACCCCGTAAAGTGCTGAGCTTAAAAACTCTGAATTCATAAAAACGATCAAATATTCTTCACGCAAAACTGTAAAGGAAATGCATAATCAACATGGATAAAGCACAGAAATATGGATGATTACGCCAAAATTTTCGAAGTTCATGTTCACTTACAATTTATGCACTTATAAAGGCGTTTCACGGGATATATATATATATATATATATATATATATATATATATATATATATATATATATATATAGTTTAAAAAAACGAATTTTGAGTTGAATCTGTGACAATTTTATATGGTTCTTTTGTAGTTTATATTGCTTTTATTCGTAGCCTAGTTCGTTGAGAGTTTTTCCAAATTGGATGTTTGCTTTTGCTTCAGTAAACGTCACAATATTCATTAAAATAAAGCATGAATAAAATTTAAGCTAAATGTCTTATATCTATGTCCCCGATCAGCTCATAAACACGTTTTTTTTTTTTTTCGATTTGATGCATTAATCGAAAAAATTAAGTGTTGTCTATTTAGCAAGCTCAGAAATTACGTCAAGTTTGTATTAGAGGAGGAATTTAAGACAAAATAAAATTAGCATTTCTTTACAGAGAAAACATCAAACTCTAGCAAACAACTTCTCGTACTCTTTCTCATTTTACTTCAATTACTTAAATAGTAAAGACTTAAAATATTTATACTGGAGGTTCTCAAAATGCAAAATGTTGATGCTGATTTCAATGTATCTTTCTCCAGTATCACCATAACCTTTTTTCCCTGCTATCATTTGTTTCTTGACAAGCGAAAAAAAAAAAATTCTTCTTTTTGTCCTTTTTTCAATTACCAAGTAGAAAAAACTTGCATATTTTCTCTTATTCGTTTGCCAAGATTATTCTCAGTCATTTCTTTTCAGAAAAAATGCTCCATTAAATGCATTGACAGCATATTCTGCTCTCTTAATATTCGTTTCTGAATTAACAATCAGCAATTTTCGAGAAGGATGGTACGCACGCGTTAAGGAGGAGATTTTGTTTTTGAATTGCTTTTCTGTGCACTCTGATTTTTAATGCATTGGATCGCTGCCATAAAAATATTACGAGTTTCGAAACGGATTCGCCATTTTTCAAACTGTTGTAAAAACGGAAAACAAAACTAACCCCCAAAAATATGAGATCATTTGGAAGGTAGTTTATTGAAGCATAATTTTCAATACGTAGAATTAAAATATTTTTGACAATAATGTTCAATTTTATTTATCTAAAAATTTTGAGTAAAGGAATTAATGTCCATTACCGATCAATTCAAAATTGAAGCTCTTACGTTTTTAATTCCTTATAATTAACACTGCAATTAATACTTGGGCAACAATTAAAATTTCAGCAACTGCTTAATTTTAATCAAATTGTGAACTAAGGATAATCATTGACCAACCTCTTACCTTAAAACAAATTTTGTTCATTTATACCTTTAAGCAATCAATAATCATCATTAACGTTTATTTATTTCTTTTGGGAAAAAAGACTTTATTAAATGCATTGACAGCACATTCTGCTCCCTTAACATTCGTTTCTGAATTAGCATTTAGCGATTTTCGAAAAGGATGGAACGCACGCGTTAAGGAGGAGATTTTCCTTTGAATTGTTTGTTGAATACCATAGACTAATAATAAGAGTAGACCGAGCTTTCTCATTCTTGCTGATAAAGAAAATTGGTTCATAGATGTATCATGTGACTAGTGGAAGGGCTTGGCGAAGACTTTAGCAGCATGGTTGCTAGATGGCAGCATTATCTATAGTTTGGCACTCGACATGTATTTTAAGACAATGTGTTTTCATTAAAAAAAACTTCCAGGTGCAGAGATTGAACTGTTTTTCTTTTAGTTATGCATTATTTTGACATTAGTAATAGTTTTTGATCAGTTTTCGGTAACTTTTATTCCATTTGGAGCTGTCAGCGTTGGCGTGAACGAAATGGCGTAAACGTTTTGCGTTAACGCAAAAATGTACTAATCGGTATCTTAAATTGAAACTGTAGGTAAAAATCTTACCGTTTGCTGATTCTTCTTGGTCGCTTGCATCTTTTATTGCTTAGAAAGTTATTGAAATTGACTAAAGAAAATGCACAATACTATCTAAACGAAAAACTCACTATATTAACAAAATATTTACAACTTAGAATAACAAATTTACAAATCGGACTCCATAAAAGATCATTCTTCCGTGTTCCATCAATTCTATTTATTTTATTTCGCGGTGGCGTTGATCGTCTGCTACGATTAACGCCCGCTGTTGCTAGGATATCCACCAGTCACATGGTTTGGTTTATGAGCAGCAAAAGGGTTGCCATAGCTCGGTCTACTCTTATTATTAGTCTATGTTGAATACTCAGATATTTAGTGCACTGGATTGCTGCCATAAAAATATTACGAGTTTTGAAACGGAATGGACATTTTGCTGACTGTTGCCATGACAGAAAACAAAACTAACCCCTCAAAATATCACATCGATTCGGAAGTTGTTTCTTGAAGTATATCTTTAAATATGTAAAAATAAAATATTTTTCACCGAAATGTTTAATTTTATTTACCTAAAACTTTCGAACAAAAGAAATAATTTGCATGGCTGATCAACTCAAAATTGAAGCTATTACGTTTTCAATTCTTTATAATAAGCATCACAATTAAAAGTTGGGCAAGAGTTAAAATTTCAACGACTAAATTATGAACAAATTGTGAACAGAAGATATTCGCAACTCCAGCGCTCAAATACGCTACCTTGCGGAGATTTACAAAACTGCCGACAAAACTAAAACATTGCGTTCCATGTGTTCATTTTGGGCAAAACAAATAGTTTGTTATGTGTATTTTTTTTATTTGCGTAATTCATCATTTGGAATCGTCATCCGCAACAGCGTAAAATCAAAAATATCTGATATAAACTGTGAGTACACATTTAATTTATCTTGTTCTGAGTGAATTTGAATAAATATCAGTTTTTCAATTCGATGAAAAAAAAACGAACTTAACAACATTGACTGGACACTTTTCCTTAACCTAATTCCACATAAATGATTTAAATAACCTTTGTTACTACAGTATCCTACTGAAATAGACAGTATGCAAATAAATTTTCTTGAAAATATTTATCGCAGAACAGATTGAAAAATCCAGAAAGAACGTTAAGAATTTGAACAATAAAAAATAAAAGTTCGCCAAAAATCTGTTTATAGGGTTATGGTTTTAAAATTGTGTGAAAGAATAATGTATCTTGACAAAATTTCGCATATCAGGTAAATCATTTCCATGACGAATGAATTAAATGCATGATGATTTCTTTTGATCTGAAGTTAATCACTACGCCCACCTACGCATTTTCAAGTGCTTTGCGCTGGACCCGAGTTTGAACCCGCGATCGTGGGTCGTAAGAAGCCAATGCTTAATCACTACGCCCACCTACGCATTTTTAAAAACTTGGTTACAATGTGATTAAGTTCTAAAAATATTCTCACCTTAGTAACCAAACTTAGCAAAAAATTGGATACAGTTGTATTATATGGATATAGCGCAAAGACAATTATAAATTTTTGTATGAAACTACTTCCCTAAACTTCAAAGTGAGCACTGATCCCGCATTTTTCAAATTTGGGTTGTCACACTTAAACCTACCAATATTACACCTCTCAATATCTTGTGTGACCGTACAGAAAGGGCAGTATTTGCAGCACCAGTTGAAGATAGTTGAGCATTTTACATCAGAATAAGAGTTTCTAAATTATGTGACAGTTCAAAAGTTTAACACTAAGGTCGTTTTGGCATTTTTCAAAGTGCTGCTTTTGATGGCACTGATATTAATTGACGTAAATAATTTTCATAAATATCTACCTCAAATCAAGGCCGTATTCAAGGGGTCTCTTTTTAGGGTTTAAACTCTCTCCGAATTGTTTCAAAATCATTCCAAAAAAAATTTTTTTTTCTTTTTTTTTTTTTTTTTTTGCTTAATAAATTATTACTAATTTATTTTTATTGTTTTTCTCAGTATCAAAATAAAATTTTTATCATTGAAAAATTGTACAAACTCAGTGCTGCGGTATTTACGTATTTTTTGCAGTTATTGTGAACGTCATTTCTTACAAATCAATGCAGTGTTTTCCTTCGGATTTTGAAAACCTGATGCTGACAAAATCATCAAAATTCTTTACATTTGAAAGGGACCATTATTTATATTTAACATTTTCTATATTTTTTTCAAGAAATTAAAAAGTATTGCTTCCAATGTTCGAAAATGAGTACAAGCAGCCATTCGTTTGAGTTATCAAAAAGACGTCAGTATTCAATTAGGGTACAAGGAAATTATATAATGTACACAGATTTTCTTTTACTTCATTAAATAGATTCATCATTTTCACCTGCTTTAAATAACCGATGTAACAAAAATCAATAGAATAAATGAATGAAATCAAATTCAATTAATTATTTTGATTTCAGGAGAAATATGTTTGGTAAAACTCTCCCCGAAACAAAAGTCTGGTTACAGCCATTGAGAAGAGATAAAATGTAGGGAGCGGAGACGCTCATTCGTTAAGCAAAAACCCCAAGTCACGTGACAGATTTTAAAGAAAAGCATTGAAAGAAATCGGGATTTTTTCTCTAGTATCAACAAAAACGTGTCTATCATTCGTCGTTGTTTAGTCACGTGACTTGAGGTCTTTGCCGCAGCTTTTGCTATGTCAATGATTGGACTAGCTACCTTCATTTACTTCTACCTGCTCTAAGGTTGCCTTGCTTCAAATATATGTTACATAAGTTTTTGTACAGTAAATTCTTTAATATGGCGAATACTTTATTTACATCATGAAAATCAATTATGCGTGCATTAGATTAGCTCACAACTTTGCTCCAAAAACTTAATTTACTATCGAAGTTTAGTTTCTTTGCCCATAAGTCAGAAAATGAAAATACAAAGAAGAACCAGCCCGGTTTGATTTTTCGGATTTATAACGCAAAAAGCAAACAGCTCGTGTGATGAAAAGGGATAAAACAAGAATAAATGGAATTAGCAGTGACGAGCTTAGTTCAATATCAGCTGCATCTTTGGCGTTAAAGAACAAAATCATCTTTACGGGCTCTTTTATCAAACTCCGAGCTTATCTTTATTTCATGGTCCTATCAGAATAGAGTCGTTTAAGCCATTTCCAAAACTTTCCTTTTTTATGCTCAGAAATGCCTTTCCCTCCAAAGTATTCTTTCTGTTTTCAACCTCCGGCGATCGTGGACTAAAAATATAGTCTTAGTGTTCTTTGTTGTCTTTCTTTTCGAGTCGTCAACTCTCTTGGGAAATTTCCTCAGAAAAATTTCATCATGGCATCCAAGAATATCTTTACTTCTTTCGAAAATTTTTGATTTCATTTTCTTCTTAATGGATGACTGTTTTTACATTACCGAAAACTTTTAACTGTCAACCGTAACGAAGAGTTTCTATTATTATTTTAAGCTGAAGAGTGAGGTAATGCGGAACATATTTGAGAAGACAAAAACTGGAATTTACAAATCGAGCCGAAAGGAAGAATTTTTATTTTTTGATTGATTTAAGATGTGTAATTATTTAAATTCAACGTCAAGTCATCACAAGTTTTTTAATACTTGCTTCCTCGATTTTGAAAGTTAAACGTTTTGTTTCTTAAGAAACTTAGAAAGCGGCCACAATTAAACAAATAATTACACAGTGAAATCTCGGTGCAACGAATTTCAAGGGAGCGCAAATTTTGTTCGTTGTAACGAAAATTTCGTTGCATCGGAATTCAAGAAATGTAATGGCATTAAACCGGGACAGAAAATTTCTTTAAAATTGCTGAGTGTGTTAAATCCATTTTAAAATTGCTTACATCCAAAATTGTGCTGTTCTTAGAAACATAGAACTTGGTTCTCAATAATAACCCTACTTAATTTAGCGTAAAATGCAAACGAATTTAAATAAATAATGAGCCTGGTTATAATTTTCAAATGTTGGCATTTTATTTGCAGTGCCAAAAGAATTAACTGAATATTTGTCTTCAAGAAGGAAACATGTAGAATTTTCATTTGTTTTAAAAACTAACCAAAATGAAAGTCGAGAATTTTCGCTAACTGCTGACTACTCGGCAAAAGATTCAGGGGGAAATTCAGCAATAATAGTAAAATGGTATTAAATTATTCAGCACTTAAAATTACATTGTAATAGAAGCAATAAGGTTAGCTTGTGCATTTAATTGAGTATTAGACTTTTCTACTGTCATCACGTGCTATTTTTAAAATACTTCGGGTTGATACTTTTTATTCCTGATGCATTTGTTATACGAGTGAACACACGGTAAATAATTTTTTCGTGTCCCCAAAGAAAGATTCATCAGTTTAGTTTAATATTCATTATTTCACTAGTTACCGTTATGTTTCATTTTGTAAAGATGAAGACCAGAAGATTTAAAAAAAAATTTTAGTTTCATAGGTACCAGGGGAAAATGTTGTCAGGGGAGTGACACTATTAGCAGAGTTATCTATGTTATTCTCTTAATTTTTGTCTCTTTTTCTTTTTTATATAATATTTCCGCTTTTTTTCTCTTTTAATTCAGAATTTTTATCCGGATCATTTTTAATATTTTGGTAAAGTAATCTTTCGGCTTGACGCTTTTTTCCCAGTCTATCTCTCTCTCTGTTTTCTTCTTTTTAATGTCCATCATGATATATGAGTTCAAATGAGCAACTAGAACAAATAAAAAATTAAGCTTTATAATCGTAAGATGAATATATATTCCCAGTGGTACAAAAAATGCCAGAGGAGTGACGTCAGAGAAGTGACAAAATCACTCGTAACTTGTAAAAACAACATCACACATTCTTTTTACTAGAACTTAATACTTACAAACTTACATTTAGGAAACGATAAACTATAAAAACATATACTTAACAGGGAAAATACTGCAACGACTGAATCAAGCACGCTTTGCGGCAGTAAAAACGAGAATTTATGCAGTATTATTTGAAATTTGATCGAAACAATTATTAGCTTGCTATTAACGTTAGCCTGTAATACGCGGATTATTTGCGGTCAAGAAGACCCTTTAGCATTTTAAATGTTAAATTTCATTCTTTCAATTTTGCCAGGTGAAGGTGACACTATTCTTCTGTGACTTAAAAAATAACTTTTTTTTGCATATTAATAAATATTATTTTAATATGTTTTGATAAAATATGTTTTGATGTTTATTCAGGAGTACGATTATAGTAAAATATATTTTGTCAGTTTATTTTAAAACTAGTGGCACCCGCACGGCTTCGCCCGTAATAGAAAAATTAAAGGTCTTTTGGTTCGCTTGTATATTTACAAATAATGTATGGTGAATTTTCTCGCCAATTGGCTTGTACCGACGTTACGGTTCCACGCTATGATAATTTCGTATCTCGCCAATTGGCTTGTGCCCATGTTACGGTTCCACGTCATGATGATTTCGTAATTTATGATATTTTTTTTTCATAAAATTGGAATAGAAAAAGAACAAAATCGATTCGAGGTGCACACCCCCATGCTACATACTAACTTTGTGCCAAATTTCATGAAAATCGGCCGAACGGTCTAGGCGCTATGCGCGTCACAGACATCCTACAGACATCCTACAGATATCCTACAGACATCCTGACATCCAGACATCCTCCGGACAGAGAGACTTTCAGCTTTATTATTAGTAAAGAAGAAGAACGCTGAACGTGTTTATACAAAAAATCGGAAAAAAGGGAAACCAAGGGACTACTATTTTCAGCTATCATTTTTTAACTATTTTCAGCTTATTAATGCTAAAATGAAACAGTAATTGAGAATTGATTGTATGGGCCAAATTAAAGACAATATTCTTTACTAGTGGCACCCGCACGGCTTCGCCCGTAATAGAAAAATTAAAGGTCTTTTGGTTCGCTTGTATATTTACAAATGATGTATGGTGAATTTTCTCGCCAATTGGCTTGTACCGACGTTACAGTTCCACGTTATGATCATTTCGTATCTCGCCAATTGGCTTGTGCCCATGTTACGATTCCACGTTATGATAATTTCGTAATTTATGATAGTTTTTTTTTTCTTAAAATTGGAATAAAAAAAGAACCACATCGAATTTTCGAAAAATCGCTTCGAGGTGCACACCCCCATGCTACATACTAACTTTGTGCCAAATTTCATGAAAATCGGCCGAACGGTTTAAGCGCTATGCGCGTCACAGACATCCTACGGACATCCTACAGACATCCTACAGACATCCTACAGACATCCTCCGGACAGAGAGACTTACTGCTTTATTATTAGTAAAGATTAACTAACCATACGATAACAATAATATAATTTATATTACCTTAAAAAATTCTATGCACCGTTAAAATTCAAAGAGCGTATATTCACCTATACAAGTCATTATTTTTCTTATTTAAATCATCCCACATAAGCACATAAACCAGAAAATTTATGTCAAAGATAGGCAACTAAATTAAATTTTGATACACGAGTATTTCGTTTGAATAGTGTAAGAATTCAATTCAGAGTAATTAAATTATTGGGTTTTACTATTTGATGGTCTTGATGAAATCAAACTAAAAATAGCTCACTAAATTTGACGTTAAGTTTCTTCAAGTTAAATCAATCTTTAACGGTGTTTAGAGCAGCTTTTTCATTTAAGAAGAATAATAAAACTATGGGCTTTCATAAAGATTTCATTAACTCTATTGGCCTGGTGGAAAACAATGCTTAATTTGCAAATAGTTAAATTTAGTATTTTGCGTACTCTTTGATTTCCTCTAACATGACTTCATTTTCTCTCCATGGATTGAAAGTCTAGAAATACTTGAACTTCATGATGCTTTAAAAAATGCTACTGTCTTGATGAAAATTATTTTGTTTTTAAGAATGTTCATTGAATCTGATGCTTTATATCTAATTTTTATTTTGGACTTTTTTTCTGTGTAATTTTTGGAGTAGTAATCATCATTTTAAAACACTGTAGTTGTTAAATTCAAAAGCACTTTATAAATATGATTCACCAGGTTTTTTTTTTTTCTATTTTTTTAAATGTTTTTAGTCCAATACATTTAACTATTGGTGTGCCTTAACAAAGGTAAATGAATATCCCCCCTCCATCTCCCCCCACACATACATATTTTCTCCTTTTTGTTTCCTTTTTTTGAGTGAATTTTCAACATTTTTCCCCTGAAAAAAAATGAAATTTTTGAGCTTCGCAATAGATTTCCTACTTTCTTTGATGAAAAATTGCTTAAAAAGGAGTGTCCACTAAATTTTACAATTGGCCTCCCCATTAAATTTCAAGCTTTTTTCAAATTTTACTAACATTGTAACATTTGAACTAATCTTTCTTTGGTTAAACTATTTTTGCTAAGCAACTGAAACTAATTATGCACTACTAAAGTTAATAGTGACTAGTTTTGAAACCAACTAGTTTGAAAACAGTTCATTAAATTCCAAACTTGGCATTACCTTTGAATTTCTCTTGAATGACTCTTGAACCAGTTTTTCGTCAATTATAACCAAGGCAGAAAAATCTGCTTACATCGAAAAAAATATGTTGAGTAAAAAGTTAGTAATGATCCGAGAAATACAGCAAAAGCTGAAGGGCATTTGATAGCGCGGGAGACAAAGAAAAAAATCCTAACCCCCTACAGCTCTTGTTATCTCTTCTCAGATGAAACCAGATGGCATGCTTTGTAATCGATTTCAAGATTAGCTGGGTGAAGGAAACGAAGTTTGTCGTTCGTTCATTTTCAATCTTCGATCAAAATGTCTTAAAGAAAATGGGGACAATATTCTCTTAAAACGGGGTAACTCTCCAAATCAATTGCTGCTTTGGCAACAAGGATTCTGGGGATTTATTTTTTTCTTGTAATAAATAGTTTTATGTTTAGAAAAACATCTAAAGCGTAGTTGGTTTTCTTAAGGCAAAGTAGATTCATTTTTGCTCTAACTTGTATCTGGATAAGTGGGACATGTTGGAAAATTTTTTACTTTTATTGTCGTAGTAATTAATAGTTAATTAAAGATATTGATTAACACACTTCGGCTTAAGGTACAGCTAATCTTAGCTAAAGTTTGAAATATAAAAAAAATTTAAGTGCATATGTCACAAAATGATGAATGCTAATGTAACAGCCGATAAACTGTTCCTGTATGCCCCATGGTGGGGAATGCTGGTAAACAGTGGGAAAAGTTGGAACATAATTAAATGAGCTATTTTTTTTCTTTCTAATGAGGCTGCGGAAGAGGCACTTCCTTTTGCAGACCTAGTGCAATCCCCGGGCATAGCAACCACTCTTTCTCGTGACACCCCTATCGGTGGGATGCCATTGCCACGAGAATTTTGACGCCCAGTTTCCTCACTAGATGGAGGCACATGGGCTCTATTTGATGCGAAACAGCACTAGGAATTTGATTTTGCCAAGAGATACTCCATGCCAAACGAGTACTCGAGGGATCTTTTACATGCTGCATAATCACACGATATGAATGCTGTCGATTTTCCGCATCTTGAAAATCCACCAACTGGCGCCAGGACCGAACCTGCGCCTTTGGGCGTAAGAGACCAGCGTCTAACCACCACACCACTCTTTTTTTCACGTTCTTTTACACCACTCATACGAGCAATTATCTTCCCCAATAATTTGCTTTTTGAGGGATGTGTCTGTTATTTGATGTAAAAAATTGCACATTTTGCAAAACTTTCATTTAAAATGCAAATATAGTTCATGGAGTCCTCTTCTTTAAATTCAAAATAAAACTTTTGACTTATATGGCTGTTTTTTTTTTTCTTTTAAGAACCAAGTGATTTAAATCTAGCTGATTTAAATCGGCGAACTCAGCAAACTAATATTATTTCAGAAAAGAGAATTTAAAATAAGTATTTATATACTATCGTAAGCAAGAAGAGGTAATGGACTTGTCATTGAAACACTGTTTCAACATACCCCTTCTAAAGTATATATTTCAGCTCACCCTATACTAAACTATAGTTTTCTGTTATTTAAGCCTAACATAACAGTGGCAACATACGAATACCTTCAATTAAAAAATTGCCTAATTTTTAAGGAATGTGACAACAAAGCATCAAATCAGATTAATATTGTACTTTTAAAAAAATCAATATTTTAAGGAGCATGAAAAAAAGTTGTTACCTTCATTCAAATTATAATTGTTTGTCTACCTAAAAAGATTAATGACCTATAGTCCTGAAAACAGCATAGAAAATATCTGTACTTAAGCCACACCAGATGAATATTACCATATTACCAGAGTTTTTGATTTTTTACAAATAATTATCAATTCAAATGTTTCAACATTTGAGTTGGTAGTTATTGTGCTGCGTATCCTATGTTCCAAGATCTCCCAGTCGGTTTTTCGCAATGATAAATAAGGCTAATTTAATTAATAACATTACTAATCTGTAAGGATAGTTTGAAAGTTCTTTGAAAATTGTATGCAATCATAGATTACCATTCTTATTCGGTATTTTTTGAGGTCATTGTAGAATCTTGCTTGAATTCTTCGATTAACTCTTTTTACAAGTTTTAGTAGATGTTTTACAGTTTAAAAATAATAATTTAAACCGGTGTTGAATGTGTATGAGTGTTCACAATTGGTAAAAATTCTATCTTAGTAGTTTCTTATTGCATGTTTCTTTTTTCTCTAAGGGTAGTCCTCAAATGATATCACGCTTTGAGGAGGGGGGTCGTGAAACTGTGTCACTATGACACAAGAGGGAGAGAAGGTATAACAGTTAATGTGACATCAAGCATATTGTGCTAGACTATGTTTACAAAAAAGTGGCGGGTGACAAAGGTGAGGGAGGAGGGTAAGGTGAAATGTGACAATCTGTGACAAAAGAGGGAAGGAGGTCAAAAATGTTGAAAAATATTGTGACATTTATGGACATCCCCTTGGTCTATATAACATGTGTACCAAGTTTAAATGGCATTAAAACAATCTCCAAGTATTTCTAAACAGGTAGCTTTAATTTTATTCACTCTCTATTTTTCTAATGTAATTCATGAAAAAGGTAAATACATTAAAATACTTTCTTCGGTAAGGAAATGAAAAGAAACGAAAACATACAATATTATTTCAACCTTGAAAGCTTTAAAAAATATTTCTCTTTTATTTCTTGTAAATACAATTCCTAAAAAGCTGGGATTTTTTTGTTAAATGTTTTATTTATTCGGTTATTTTTATTTATTTCTTACTTTCTCTCCCGTAATGCTGTTTTTTACATTTCAAGCTTAACGCTTAGCAACCAAGTTAGAAAAAAAAAGAAGAAGAAGAACGACTAAAAACAGAAATGTATATTTGATTATTTTGAAATCAAACCTTTAAGTCAGAAGAAAAGGTAGTTAATTTCTTTTAGTCAGTTGTTTTCCTTTTCAAAGTTGTTTGTTATTAGAACTTCACTTTGTTTTTTTTTTCGATTCTCTGTTTAAACTTGAATTTTTTCCCCGTCTTTCATTTGTAATTAAGTAAAAGTGCTCACTCTTTGTCCCGGCTTATGTTTACTTTTAACTTTCTTCTTTTTAAAATTATTATTTGAACTCCCTTGCGCTGGAATTTAAATAGTGTTTTATATGCATTCTTAAATTATAATTAAAATTCTTAAATTGTATTCATATATTTATTTATTTATTTAATTTTATCCATGATGTTTCAACTTTATATTATTGATTCACATTTTTTAACAGAAGAAAGTAAGTTTGGAATTTTTTTAGAAATTTCATACTTAGTTTTAATTAGCTTTTATTTTATTTTCTAGTTTCCCTTTATAATCACTATTTATGATGAACTGAAGAGAATATTACACTCCAGAGTTTTAAAAATGAGTAATAGTTTTAATAAAATAATAATTTACTTTAATGTGGAAATGATAAAAATAAAACTCTTCATCTTTTGTTTGTTTACTCTCTGTACCATGGAATAAGTTGTAAATTCGTTCAATTAAAGAAAGGAGTTTTAAGTCTGTTTATACAAATGCTTTTAAACACCCTCCTTTTTTTAATCTACTTTCCCAGTAAAAGTCAGAGAAAGAAGAAAAAAGCATGAAAGAAGGCTTAATGCATCTTGAAAATATTACAAGAAAACAAAAAAAGTCAAAAAAAAAAATAATAATTAAATAAATATTGAGAAATTAAAAATTGGAAAGTAGGGTATTAAGATGGGAGAAATGTCCGTTGGTCTGTCTGTCTCTCCCCCCCCCCCCAATTACTTTTGAGTGAATAGTCCGATTCGAACAATTTTTTTTTGTTCGACAGATCTCGACGAAGACACCTCATTCCTACATTTTACTTTTTGATTTGAACTATATTTTTTGTTCTATTTTGAACAGTTCAAAAACACTTAACATTAGCGCCTACGGGGAAATTCAAGGCAATTCCAAATTGTGATGCGAATTTGCTTCAAACAAACTTTGTAGGAAAAAGCTTTTGATGAAAAACTTGTATATAAAATATCTTTTTGATTTGAACAATTTTCCGTTCAATTTTGAACAGTTCATATCCCTTAACATTAGCACCTACGGGGAAAATGAAAGTCAATGTAGATTCCTTACTTGAAGACGAACTTTCTTCAAGGAAATTTTATTGGAAATAGCTCTTGACGACAAACTCCAGACTCCGACTCAGAGAATTTAGGGGCACCTGAATCTGACTCCGACTCCTGTGCCCGACAATTAGTCGGACTCCGACTCCCCGACTTCGACTCTGACTTCGTAGTTTTGGCAAAAATTTATACACGGAGGAAAAATGACTGACTGGGATTCTTGGATATTCGACTCCGCGACTCCGACTCCTTTATCCCAAAATGATATTGACTCCGACTCCGACGCCATGGTTTTAACTGTGAAATAATTATTGTTAATATGACTTGTTTTTATTTTCACTCCAAAGTTTTAATTTTTGTATTCAGTTTTCGGCGGATAAACTCGAAGTCATTTATGTTTCTACATACAGATGATTTTTTTTTTTTTTGGACACTGAAAATTATTGCTTTAAGTTGATATTTTATTTATGTTTTTATTTATTTTGGTAAGTGCATTAATTCATTTGAAAAATTATTTTTGGCAACAGGGTAAAAAGAAACTATTCTTTTTATATGATCTATTTATTTTAATGAGCGTATTAGTTTTAATTAATATTTTTTCGTTTTGAAAGCTGTTTAAGAATTTTTTTTAATAGAAAAAAAGTGTTTTAGCTGCTTTGTTTAAAAGGTGCTGCTATTTTATTTGTTCTCCTATTTATGTATTTATTATTTTTTTTACGCATCTAATGTTTTAAATGAATGAAGAATATTTTATTCCTAGAAATCAGCTAAAAATATTAAAAAATTATGTTTGAAACAATTTGCGATTTTAGCTGTTTTTGAGAATATTGATCAGATACTAGAAAGAAGAAATGGGTTTACGGGAAAGTAGGTTGTTTAGTTCTAGACGGAACTTCTTGTTTTATTTTAATGTCTTGTTCAAACATTAATAAACCAGAAGGTTTTACTTGACACGTAAATAGGCAACCGACAACTGCTCACATGCGAAGCATTGGGCGCGATAAATTTCATCCTCTGTCTTTTAAGAATTATACTTGAGTTTTATTGATAATCATTGCAATGGATCATTTCCGAAATTTTGAAAGTATTTTTTATCTGAAAGAGAATGCTTAAAAACGTAGTATTTGACCATTTTTTAAATAATTTCACAAAGTTTAATATGTTTTAACATTTACATTTATCAGTACACAGATTCAATTTCATATTTTACGCTTCTGCACGTGACATCAAAAGTGATGAAATGCCATTCACTACTGATGCCATTAGCGAAGAGCGCAATATTTAATCCGCTTCTTTACTCACATGTATTGGCAACGATATGGCTGATATCAAGCGTAAAGCGCAACTTCTTAATAATCATAAGAAAAATATATCTTCAAACTTTTCTATATTGAAAAATCAGGTACAGTGAGTGGCCAATAAGTTTCATATCGAGCTGCTTGGATAGTCTGGAATCGCATAACCTGGAACCGCGGTAGACAGTAAGCTTAAGCATTCAGCACGCCAGTGGAATGACGCGCAAAGTTCATCACTTGTGACGTCATACAGACCATGCCTTATTTTGAAAAATTAGATATTTAAAAAGTAATAATTAAAAAAATAAACGCTTTGAAAAAAAAGTTTTTCCTCGCTCCATGTTTTTTTTTTTCCTTATTCTATCAACTTTTGTGACTAAAAGTAGTACTTTTGACTAATTCGCAACTCCAGCGCTCAAATACGCTACCTTGCGGTGATTTACAAAACTGCCGGAAAAACTAAAACTTTGCCACGTTGCGTTCCATGTGTGACGTAAACACAGGCAGTTTGTTCTGAGTATTTATTAACGCAATCGATGTTTTAGTTTGATTTTTGTAGTTTTCAGCTAAAGAAATTGTTTCGTTCCTTAGTAGTATTCTCGAGTTTCTCAGAATAATGTTAGTTTTTCTTATTTCCTTCTAAAATGTGAGTTGATTGAGAAATGGTTAAAGCGAAAACTCTGGATTAACAAACTTGGATAACGTTATACAAGGTAAAAAAATTTATTGTTTCGTATAAATTTGTAAGAATATGGGTTTTTTTTAAAAAAATCTTAAATTAATTTAACTAACCATATTTTACTGCAGCATTCAGTTGGAATGGACAGTAATCAAAATATTTTCTTGAATATATTATCGTAGAACAAAATAAAAAATGTTTAACCGAGAAAGAATTTACTTTATTCCTTTTATTCTCAGCTGAAAGGTTTCGCCAAATTTGTTTAGGGTTATAGTTTTAGTGTGCGAACAAAGTAACCTTGGCGAGATTTCGTGTTTTTAGTTAAACCGTTTTTAATTTTTATCATGAGTGGAATAAAATGGTAGTAGGATTACAGAATTCGATAAGTTAAAAGAAATAATGGTCATTCAACTGAAAAGAAAACTACTACCATATTTCCGTGAGAATTTTGTTGATGATTTGCATGACATGACATAATTAAATCGTAACTCAGAAATTAGAAACATTGAAACAGAAAAATTTTAAATTAACCGATTCGTGAATTCGAGAGAAATAACTCAGCTACAAATGCGAAACACTAAGCGCTAGCCAAGCAAAAGGCAAAGAAGTATCATCTTCTTTTGATAATAATTTGTAATGTCATATTAAATTTTCTAGCATTAATTGTTATTCTTGTCAGGCCACAATTATTATTTAGTTTTATCAAGAATTGATAAATATCGAATTCAACATCGTGGAAATGGCTGCTTAGAACTACGAACTACGTAGTTTGCATTAATGTTTGACGTTTAGTAATGCTTCTTGAATTCTAATCTCTTTCTACGTGGGCCAAAATATCCTCAGGACTTAAAATATTGATTTAAAAAGGATAAAACAAAAAAAATCATACATACGAACAAAAGTCACAACACTTTTAGCATTTTCTTCGTTACCACGTGCGTTTGTTTTAGTTTTTTCGTCCGCCATTAGACAGTGACTGCAGTGCCCCCTATAGTTCGTTGGAGTTGCGAATGGAAACACTCCATTAAGCGTCGTACTGGAAGCTGCAGAGTTATGAATTCGAATATCAGATCTGTTGAAATCATTGATGTGAGTGACAAAAAGACATCCTCTCCTTTAAATTTCTCGTTTAAAGCAATAACTTTTAATGATGTTGTTCAACATATTTGTGACCTTAAGCTTTTCGGGCTTCAAGGTTTTAAAGCTTTTCAGTTTTTCCTCGAATATGCATCATAGAGATTAAAGTGTATATAATAACTTCATTTTCACGTATTATTTAATTTGTGTTCAAACGAAAGTTTATTTTTCTTTCAGAATTATTAGTACAGCTCTTTCTGCACTGATGAAAGAGGGTTTTGATGTGAAAGCCTTACGTGCATTTCGTGTTCTGCGACCTCTTAAGTTAGTTTCCGGTGTCCCAAGTAAGTCAAAAAAATCAAGCATTAAAGTGTACTCTATTTTTTAGAAACGTGACAAACTTATTTTATTAGATTTTTCGTTAAAAAAATGTTAAGCTCATATGAATTTGTTACTTTATCAGTTTTTGATTGTTTTTATTATGTAAAAGAAGGTTTTTCTAATAATGAACTTTTTCATGCGAATCTTGATGCTGAGATGCATTTAGCATTCTTGGATTTCAACCGTAGCTATAACTATGGCATAATCAGCATTTTTGATGAAGATTTTGTTGGAAGATAAGTTTACCACTTGGAGAGTGTTTGAACTGACTTTGAAGGAAAAAACGTTGAGGCTGGGTTGAAAATCAAACAGAAATTTAGTTAATTAAGAGCAAGAACTACTCTGTTTCAATTTAGTATCCGAACTGATCGAAAATGTAAAGCAACAACTTATACTAAAACAATCCATTTTTCCGAATAAAAAATTGCAATGTTAGCAAAAATAATAGCAATAACAAGAAAAATATTAAACGTATCAAAACTTCTACATATTGTTCAAAGTGATAATAATAACATAATAATGGAGTCTAAACATTTTCCTGAAATTAGTAAATAGGTAAGAATTAAAAACAAATCATAAACCTCTCCAACTATCACGAAAAAGAAAGAAAAACATTTTCTTTTTCTTTACCAAACTAAATATAGTCGTACATTAAAGAGAATCGAACAAAATATGATATATAGTAAAATTATGTCTTATTTTGACAATAATGAATGTTTAACATGATTTGAAATTATGTGGATGATAATAAGTATCGATTGTATTTTATCATAAATGAGACCTGGACCAACTAAAGGGTTCAACAAAAAACTGGAACTTAATTTAATCAAATTACAACTTATTGCCAAAATTCTTAATATTGAAAAATCAGGTACAGTGAGGGGCCAATAAATTTCATATCGAGCTGCTTGGATAGTAGTTAACTTTCGACAATTACATTCATTTTAACTAATACTTTGTCGTGAGAACATTTCTAAACGATTCTGCTATTATGTTTATTCGGGTTATTCACTAAGTGAGTCCTAATTCCCCACAGGTTTACAAGTAGTTTTGAATTCCATTCTACGTGCCATGGTGCCCTTACTTCACATTGCTCTTCTTGTCATCTTTGTCATCATCATCTATGCCATCATAGGACTAGAGCTATTCTCTGGAAAGATGCACGAGACGTGTTTGAACAACAACACGGGTAAATATTCATGTTAATGATACCAATAAGTAGATATATACAGTGAAACTTCGATTTCACGTCTCCCGAATCTACTTTTTACGTTTTTTTTCATTAGGTGTCAATTTTTCCGTATACTAATAACAGTGGCGTCAACAGTGGCGCGACTTCCTAGCAACTGATTTAGTTGCAAGGAAGTTGCTTCCCTGGAAGCTACGACCACGTTAATATTGAAGATGACCGCCGCAGATGCGGTCGAAGAATTTGGGGGCAACAACACTCAGCCCACGGCACAATAGCCCAGAATCTCACATTACTACAATAGTGTGATGAAGGGATATTCGACTAAAATAAATAAAAGAATTACTTTCAATTTTGTTCCTCTAAAATAACTTTTACTTACAGGAGAATTTGCCTTAGAGGAGCCGCACCCTTGCGGTGAAAATGGTTACCATTGCAACGCAACAAATAATGAAGTATGCACGGGGTACTGGGAAGGGCCCAATTTCGGCATCACTAACTTTGATAACTTTGGACTTGCAATGCTCACTGTCTTCCAGTGCGTTACTAATGAAGGATGGACAAACGTCCTTTACAATGTAAGTTTCTTTCCCTTCCAATCAAGTTTCATTCCTTCGAATCAAGTTTCATTAAGATATTTTTTATTTGAACCTGAAATAAGAGAGAAAAAAATCCAACCTTGTTGAAGGTTTTTGATTACAAAAATGTAATTATAAAACTGCGTGAGTGCCGCACAAATTGCCAAAATGAGTGTATTTGCGTTCTGAAAATAATGAAATAAAACAAACTTGGTGTGTGAAATGGGATGAACAATCGTATTTTTCAAAATTGTTTTGAGGGGAATGGAAAAAATCTCACATTTTCATGTAGAAAGATATTTACAAAATACTTTAATGATACTATTTCGAATCAGTACATGACTATAAATTTTAAAAGTAACAATACATTTCAGTAAGAGAAGCTGTATATTTTTCAGTTGTTCTTGGACAAAATTTATCGCTGTTCTGGCATGTATAAGTTCCAATTCATATCGCCTGCAGCGAAATTGACTTGTTGTCCAAGAGGAATACTTCTTCGTACAGGAATTTGATGCCTTTTTTCTTCAGAAAACCACGCAGACAGAAAAAGGACTAAAATAATGCCAGCAATCTTGTCATTCAAAAACACATAAGCTAAAGATAGGATGATGCAACTGATGATGTAGAAAAGCATGGTAGCAAATTTGATTAATGATTTACGATTTATTCAGAAACTTATTCTTTGCATTCAACGGGAAATTTATCTAACTTTTTCTGACATGAATGCACCAATACGTAGTTTTATTGTTGGATTCCAAGTGACAGCTGGTATCTCTCTCTCTTTCTTGCACACAAAGTTACTTTGTCATCAATACATTGAAACACTAGCGCATTGTTAACTCTTGCTATGCTTAAGTTGGTGATTCCAACAATGGTAAATGCATTTTTGTAGCATTTGCATTCTATTAAGAATACGAAAAGCATGAAACAACCACTAGACGTTATATCGCGGATATCACAAATTTACCACAGCAACTGCGCTTGCGCGCGAACTAACTCATTTCAAAAGTCTTGCTTAAATCAAGTACACACAATTTATAACGAATCGCTGCAAAACACGGATATTTACGCTAATATTTTATACATTTTTGAAAAACATAATGTGTCATGTTTGTGTTAAATGCATTAATTTAGAAAATAAGCAAATCAATAAATATTGAGGTGCCATTTTTCGCTTTCAATTATAAAGTATACCAGTTAGATATATATAAATATATAATATATTCATAGCTGTAGTTTTATACAATCTATCACGCAATCGATGTGAAAATATTCTGACTGCATTCATTAATTTGTTGCTCTGCTTAAATATAAATAAGCAACATGGAATAGAAATCCCAATGAGCGAAGTTCGTGTGCAAGCGCAGTTGCTGTGGCACATTTGTGATATCCGCGTTTTAACGTCAAGTTAAAACAACATCTACAATAACAAGATATGTGTATCTATCTGTCAGACGTTTCTTGGAACTCGTTCACTCATGGATGCGAAAAACTCTAATCCTTTTTTTATCGTTTCCACTGTCGGGAAATAAATATATAAATTTGATATATATTAGTGTTGTCATTTTGCTTACATGCTAATGTAAATTGAATAAAATTTTACTAAGGAGCTCCACCCTTACTTGCTGCATCTTTTCCTCAAATTTCAACATTTCCGTATGGGTGGATTTGCAATCTAAAGCGTAATTCAGACATCGTCCGCATATCACGTTCGAAACGTAAAGCGGACAGACGTAGGGGAGACCGGGGCAAGATGACTATGTTAACAATTTTTGTTGTTTATTAATTCATTTTTAAGGATAGTAAAATTAATTTCACATGAGCTGTTAGAGTAATTCTTTGTGATATTAAATATATTACCATTTAATTTTTCAAATAAGAATAACGAAGAAAATTTTTATTTTTTTGTGACCTTAACAAATCGTCATGGGTAAGATGACTTTGACCTTGGGGCAAGATGACGACGTTGAAAAAGGTTGAACACATTTTATGTTTTGAATATGTTACCTAGTTTTAAAAATGATAACTGTGTTTTTACAGCTTACAAAGTATCAAATTAAGCGTAACCTATTGGAGCGTAATGTTGAAGTGTTAAGTTGTGCAGAGAACAATAGACACAAGTAAAAATGCCATTTTCATAATTGGAACATGCCTCATGCCACCACTCTTGACTTTTACAGCACTAGGTCCGTTCTTCTGTTGGAGGGTCACAATATTCGTCTTTACAAGCAGGGCATCTTCTAACACCATTTTATGAAGTTGATGCAACTGAATTGCTTGGCATGAATTGAACTTAATAAACTTGGACCTAAAGGAATTTAGTTGCTATTTTTTTACTCCCTTTTTAGCTTTACGAGCTAATTTTCCCTGTTTTTTTTCAAATAATCTTTTTTGTCCTTCCGCTTTGCTCCTTGTTCTGACATTTCTTTGATGGGTGTGCTTGTAAGAATGTTTGAGCTCAGTTTTCTGCTTTCTTTTCTTTTTTTTTCTCACATTTTGTTGCTTTAGGCAATGCATTGAAATCAGAAACACTAACAGGCTTCTTTGATGCATCGGAATCGGCATTTTCCATAACTTCTGCTTCGTCTGGAGGGTTTTTATTTTGCATTTCCACTCCCTAGGTCTGAGGATTAGCGCTGTTATTCTCAGTTTAATCGCCAACAACATCATAGTCCACTAAAAACAAGATAATAATGAGTCTTGATCCCTCATTCTTTAAACCCTTTATCGTCATTTCCAACTGTAGCTGGCTTGAAGTAAGCGGTGCTCAAAAGGCTACTATTTTTTTTTTTTTTTTTTTTGTCTTTGATAGTTTGTCCTAGATGAATGATCATAAAGATGTCACATGCTTGGCTATAGTAGGTTTTTAATGGACAGAGAAATGACGCATCAGGAGCTAGAGACCATGCGATGTGTGGGGTGGCATCCCAACTACATGATAATGTTTTTTTCACTGAAATATAAGATAGCCTGCAAAGTTATGCGAAATTTATGATTGTCAATAATCAACAGAGCAGGAGATTCTTTGCTTGGTTTTATTCAGTCAACTAGTCATTTGGTCAACTAGTTTATAAATAGCCTCTGGTCGCCGGCTTTCGAACGACGTCTCCCTTGATTCAATGCGTCCTTTAACCTCAGAAGAGATAGAAGCGCAAGGTCGCGTGAACAAACACACAGACAAATAAGCGTTTACGAGATTTAATAAAATGTACAACATAGTTAATTTAATAATTTCCGAAACACGGGGCAAGATGACGAGCTCGTCATCTTGCCCCGTGTTTCGGCCCGTCATCTTGCCCCGGACTGCCTGTTTGAACGAATTCTTCTCCATTGCCATAAAAGAAGGCGATTAATTGACATTTATTCATGGTAATAGGTAATATTTAAACTAAGTTACTCATAAATACTAAAGAGACACTATATAACTTATCTGTATCTGTAGCAGAGCTTATTTACAAATGCATAAAAGTTACAAATGCATAAAAGATTGTTCACCGTGGCAACGGTGAACAATCAGAGCTTCAGAACTAACACAAATATGGCGATTTCAGCGTCTCTATACTATTGCTGAACGAACAGCGGATAGGAGGCCAATTAAATGAATTCACAACATGGAATCAACCTCCCCTCCCCTTCGTTGTACCGAAAAGAAAAGGCAAATGTCATAGGAGGGTAGATAGATATTTTAGTAGTCCCGAAGTTTTGAATTCCATTAAAGACGCCATTGCAATTCCGTAATCCTACAAATCAGTGTAGTTCAGACGGCAAAATCGTTTCCGGAAAATCGGTCACGAATTTCGATAAACTTTTGGATTTCGGTCAATTTTACTAGATATGAGCGCAGGTAAAAGTTTGAGTACATAAGCTCTAGTTCGGCTGCAAGGAGGGTCTGAATTTGCTTGTTTGGCCACGAAACTGCAATAGCGTTTTCTTTGGTATTGGAAATTTTGGCACAAAATTTGCTTTCCTAACATCTGTCTCGTCTCCTGTTAGTACAATGTAGAGTCGGTGGAAATTATTCTATACAGTTAATGCATACAGTTGGGTGATACTGCAATGTAATATCAAGAAAAGGCTAAAAAAGCTTAATAATAAAGGGAAAAAAACATTGCTTTTCCTGGAGCTAAACTAGAAACTTTGGACCCCCCCCCCCCCCCGTTACTGTCGAACTAGAGCCTATGCAGTCAAGTCGCTTTACCAGGGCTCATATCTACTGGGAATTGATCTAAATTCAGAATTTCTTCCAGGTCCGTGACCCTCAAGGTCTTGCCGTTTGGTAGTAAGTTTGTTGGAAGGAAACCCCGCCTTAAAGTTTGGGTCCTATATTGAACCTAAGTTTCTCCGTAGACGCTAATGTTGAGGTATTTTAAATTGATAAAAACGAAAAATTGTTCAAATCAGAAAGAGCTTTTCCATAGATTTTCTTCTTCAAGAGCTTTTTCCAACAAAGTTTGTCTGAATCAATTTCGCCTTTAAGTGAGGGGTTTATATTTGATTTGAATTTCTTCGCAGGTGCTATTGTTAATTTTTTTCGAACTGTTCAAAATTTAACGAAAAATTTTTCAAATGAAAGATATACTTTCTATATCTGTCATCAAGAGCTTTTTAAAGCATAATTTGTTTAAAACAAATTTGCCTTTAAGTTCAGGATTTAAAAAAAAACTTTAACTTCTTCGTAGGCGCTAATGTTTTTTTTTTTTTTTTTTTTTTGAATTGTTTAAAATCGAACTTAAAATTGTTCAAATCAAAATGCGAATCGTTTTTTAACAAATTTAGTCAATTATTAAATGTTAGAAAATTGCACGTCAATGTATGATGGGTGAAAAAATTTTCTACATTTGAACGAAGCAGTTGCATGTTTGGTTATATTTTGATAGTTTAAATTTTAACCCTAATCCCAGTGGATTAACCCTAAAATCCAGTAGATATCGTTCATTGTAGACTGCTATTCGCAACTCCAGCGCTCGAATACGCTACCTTGTGGTGATTTACAAAACTACCGAAAAAACTAAAACATTGCCACATTGCGTTCCACGTGTGTCTGTTGACGTAAACATAGGCAGTTTGTTCTGAGTATTTATTAACGCAATCGATGTGTCTTAGATTGTTTTCAGCTACAAAAATTGTTTCGTCCCTTAGTAGTATTCTCGAGCTTCTCAAAATAATGTTAGTTTTCCTTATTTCCTTCTAAAACGTGAGTTGATTGAGAAATGGTGAAAGCTGTTAACACAAGAAAACTCTGGATTAACAAACTTGGATAACGTTATACCAGGTAAAAAAATTTATTGTTTTGTGTGAATTTGTAAGAATATGGGTTTTTTTTAAATCTTAAATTAATTTAACTAACCATATTTTACAGCAGCATTTAGTTGGAATGTACAGTAATCAAAATATTTTCTTGAATATATTATCGTAGAACAAAATGAAAAATGTTTAACCGAGAAAGAATTTACTTTATTGTTTTTATTCTCAGCTGAAAGATTTCGCCAAATTTGTTTAGGGTTATAGTTTTAGTATTGTGCGAGCAAAGTAAGTTTGGTGAGATTCCGCATGTTAAAAGTTAAACCATTTTTAATTTTTATCATGAGTGGAATAAAATGGTAGAAAGATTACAGAATTCGATAAGTAAAAAGAAATAATGGTAGATCAACTGAAAAGAAAACTGTCACCATATTATCCGTGAGAATTTTGTTGATGATTTGCATTAAATCATAACTCAGAAATTAAAAACATAAAAACAGAAAATTTTTAAATTAACCGATTCGGGAATTCGAGAGAAATAACTCAGCTACAAATGCAAAGCAATAAGCACTAGCCAAGCAAGGCAAAAAAGTATCATCTTCTTTTGATAATAATTCGTAATGTCATATAATTAAATTATCTAGCATTAATTGTTATTTTTGTCAGGCCACAATTATTATTTAGTTTCATCAAGAACGGATAAATATCGAATTCAATATCGTGGAAATGGCTACTTAGAACTAAGAACTACGTAGTTTGCTTTTATGCCAGGTTGTCCCAAAAGTTCTGCACCATCAATGGTATGCAGATTGCGACGTGGATCGGATAACCCAGTAAGATGCGCATGCGCTCAAAACTGCCACCAGGGAAACAAGTAGAGGTCATAGAATAGTGTGGATGTTTATTGAGGAGAATAGCGTCCGTAGTAGTAGTGTGACATCGCGAAAGATGTGTGATTCAAAAACTGCGACACGTGCCGTGCTTCGTTTTCTCTGGAAAAAAGGGCTAAGTGCGAAAGCTGCTAGCGAGGAAATCTGTGCCGTTGAAGGACCTGATATGATCAATCGATCCACAGCATCTCGGTGGTTCAAACGTTTTTCGTCTGGCGATTTGAGCCTGGAAGAGCAGCCTCGAAGTGGACGGCCAAAATTGGATATTGGGACCGCTGTGGCAGCTGCTATCCTGGCCGAACCTCAAACCAGCACACGTTCGATAGCACACAGGATAGGAGTATCCAAAAATACAGTGTACCGGAGGCTCCTTGAACAGGACTTCAGGAATAAGCGACCGAGACAAAGTCCACATGAGCTGACCCAACGGCAGGCCGATAACAGAGTGAAACTCTGTCAAGAACTTTTGAAAAACCCAAGGGATGATCGATTCTGGAAACGAATCGTTACTGGGAATGAGAAGTGGGTGTTTCTCCGATATCCAGACACGCGCAAACAGTGGGTACCACGAGGTCAAGATACCCAGGCCCACGCGAAACAGGACAGATTCGCCAAAAAGGTCATGCTGTGTGTTTGGTGGAATATCCATGGCATTATTCACTTCGAATTGGTTCCTGCGGGCCGTGCCGTCACAGGGGACCTCTATGCCGAACAACTGGAGCGTGTTCACGCTGTACTTGTACAGAAATACCCCGCTCTGACAAACAGAAAGAGAGTATTGCTGCAACATGACAACGCACCAGCTCATCGCTCCAGAACAGTGCAAGCGAAACTCGAGGAACTCGATTGCATGGAGGTTCTTCCGCATCCTGCTTATAGCCCTGATATTGCCCCTTCCGACTACGGTTTGTTCCGTTCCATGACGCACTTCCTGTGTGGTAAACAATTCAATGACTATGACGAGGTGACACACGCTTGTCAACAATTTTTCGATTCGAAACCTGCCTCATGGTATCATCACCAAATTGAAATTTTGGCACAACGATGGCTAGCTGTCCTAAATCACAATGGCCTGTATTTTGCTGAATAAAATACTTTGCGTTTCTGATACCATTGCTTTTTATTTCGATGCTTGTATGGTGCAGAACTTTTGGGACAACCTGGTATTTGACGTTTAGTAATACTTCTTGAATTCTCATTTCTTTCTACGTGGGCCAGAATATCAAGAAGACTTTGAAAATTAATTTAAAAAGAATAAAGCGAAAAGATCATGCATACGAACAAAATTTACTAGGCTTATTAGCATTTTCTTCGTTACCACGTGCGTTTGTTTTTACCTTTTTCGTCCGCCATTAGAAAGTGGCTACAGTGCCCCCTATAAATCGTTGGAGTTGCGACTTTCGTTTCTTCATTGCCCTGAAATGACATTATTACCAGTAAAACAGTTAAGTTGTCGGATCCAGTTCAGCCTCGTCAAAATAAAGCATTCCCCTGCATGTCAAACATTACCAAAAAATATTATCAAATTATCATGCCATGGTACAAGTTTCATTGTTGGTGACGTCAGGAGCGTTAGTCGATCAGTGAATTCGCCATTAACTATATGAGGATGGTTATTTTAATTGTTCTTTAATAGTATGACGCAGCTTGATCTTTAATTGTTCAAGGCAGTTTTAAATAGGGCTTTTTTTTAGGAATTAGATATATTTTTTCCATTCTCCTCTTCAACCGGATTTTGGCTTAGCTGGATTACCATCGCATGTTTCCTAATTAAACCGCTTAATCTGGAGTATAGTATAGTTCAAAACGCCTCATATGATATCAAGATCCTTGAAATTTTCTCAAAAGCCTTACGATTCACCTGTTAATGCTTTTTATTTTTTATGCGTCCATAGGACGTTGGTATAAAAATTGTTTTTTCTGTTTCGAATTCGGCACATTATTTTTCATTTCGTTACATTTTTCAACATTTTTAGAATGACTTATAACGATGTTTTTAACAAATATCTTTTTTCTTTCAGATAAATGATTCTGTAGGTAATGAGTGGCCATGGATTTATTTTATTAGTTTAATCATAATAGGTTCCTTTTTTGTGCTCAACCTCGTCCTTGGTGTCCTTAGTGGGTGAGTAATAAAAATCACCTTTCAATACAATGACGTGTTTTTTATGGTAACCTTAATATCTTGTATACAGTTGATTCCTTAAGAAAAACAGAAACGTACGTTAAATTAAAAATTAAAAAGGCATAAATCAATAAAAAGGCATGAATCAAAACAGACATACAGATGCATGCTCCAAACTTATAACCCTCTCTCTTTCTTTTTTTCTGTAAATAGTTTTATTGACTGCGTTAAACTAATTCCTCTGCAATATGCGAGGCTCTGTCTGCCATGCTAAGCGCAAAAGTTGCATCTGCAACCGAGTTCAAAATGAGAAATTGCCGTTTAAAGTTGTGTACCTCCATGTATTTGGCTCAGATGGAATTTTTTGGAATTTTTAAAAAAATACTTCCCACGAACATCTGAACATAAAACATTGTATTTAGGTGAAATATGTGACAAAGAACCACTTGGTGACCGTAACTCAATTTTGATTTTAAAAAAAAAGTGCAGGTACGACTTTTGTGCTTAGCACGATAGCCGTGGTCGTCTTCCAGTTTCTTGATTATGTTTTTCACATAAAAACGATGTTGACGCATTATAAAACATTAAATATTCTTGCTTTCGATTTTAGAATGAGGGATATCCTACCCGCCCCCCCCCCCAAAGAAAAAAGTTATTTTAAAATATTTTACGAACAGACAATTGTTATTATATTTATACTAAAGGTTCAAAATTTCCCCACTGTATATTTTCTATTTTTTCTATTTCCACTGTTCTGTTTCTCACCCTGTCCTTTTTTGTAAACTTGTATGCATTGATTCTTTCAACTTCGGTTACAGGGAATTTTCAAAAGAAAGGGAAAAAGCGAAAGCTCGTGGGGATTTTCATAAATTACGGGAAAAACAACAAATTGAAGACGATCTCAGAGGTTATCTGGATTGGATAACGCAAGGAGGTTAGTATTAGAAATGATTTCTTGTGTCCAAAACAATGACACTTCTTTGGATGAAAGTGTTCCTTTTCCTAAAACCAAAATTTTTATTAGATATGTATCAAAATCCTTTTTTTTTTCAGAGGACATTGAGCAAGATGATAAAGAAAATAAAGATGATTCTAGAAATAGTAAGTTTTTCCTTCTCTTTCCGATAAAAAACAGCTCAAAAGAATTTTATTCATGGTCGACATGTATTTTATACTGATTTACTGTACTTTTAAAATTGCTATCATGATATTTTTTAATTTTTTTCTTTAATTTTCATTAAAAATCAAATTACATGATGCTAAGAAACAAAATTTGTTGTTCTCTGATTATAATAAAAAGAAATACCATTATCATTACAATCGAGACCGCTCAATGTAATAGCCAATTTGTAACGGAAAATTATTTTTATAAGCAGTATATTCCATTTTCCGGGGTCAAAATGACAAATTACGAGGGATTACTACCGCGAAAATTTATTGCATCAAGCGCGATATTTTTTAAACTGATATTCCAATAAACGTCCGTTTATTGGAATAAACGGACTCGACTGTTTTATTATTACAAATAATACTATTATTTAAAAAATATTATTTTGAAATCTTTTGATATGACTAGAGGACTCTAATTCATTTAATTTAAATATTGGATGTCACTGACAAAATAATTGTTTTTCTTTATTATTTTCTTTTGCCATGTTCTACCTGAAAATTTTTAAGGCATCGCACAGCAACTCCTGTCAATTAAAATGTTGGGCAAGTCCTGTTAATTTAAATATTGGATGTTACTGACGAAATAATTGTTGTTTTTTTTTTTTTTTTTTTTTGGTCATGTTCTGCCTGAAAATTTTTTAGAGCATCGCGCAGCAAGTCCTGTAACGATAGTTATGTAATATTTAGGAAATTATTTCTTTCTGCAAGATGTTTCTATCTTTTTACCCTCAGTTTCGCCGACATTTCAAATTCTCCCCCTCCCCCCGTTAATATAGATATGATTGAAGCTGAAAAGGGAGGGGATTTCGTGTCGGCGAAATTGGGGAGGGGGACACACCTTTTCTATGTTTTGTCATTGATTTTTTCCAGTAATTTATTTACTATCAAAATGCAATTTCTGTTAGCGTGCATATTTAAATCCTGCAGTAGGTTCATTTTTAAAATCTTACATAGCTCTTATACATAGATGACTTACTAACCTTTTTTTTCTCTGACCGCTGTCAATAATTTTCAGTACTATTGAAATTAAAGTCCCAGCAGAGATGCTACTTAATACAACATTGTATTTGAATCCCAACTTTTAAGTTTGGAAACATGGCAAGAATTGTTTCTTCATAATAAAAAAAGGGGTTCTCCTCCCCAGGATAGTAGCGCGCCTGCCTCAAATGCTACCGAGCACCTGCCTCCCCAACGAAAAAAGTCCCTCTAAGAAGAGATCTAAAACCCTCTAAAATTTACTGTTCCTTCCCCAAAAAAAGTCTATGGCGCCATTAATCCTCCCACCCGCTTCTCCCTCTTTTGTGGTCACCCTAAGAGAATGGAGAAAAATTCATAAGAATGATTATTTTGAAAAGCTTTGTTAATAAAATGCACAGATACCGTTCCTAATTACCACAAGAGAATCCGGGTAGTTGTTTCCCCCCCCCCCCCTTACTTTAAAAGCCTATGTACTTGTGCTGGGTTATAGATAGATGATTGTGTATAGTTCCTAAAGCGTATGTTGGTGTTTGGGGTATCAACACTTTTCATTTCTAAAATGACTGCCACCAGTCTCTATAACAGAGATGCCCCCCCCCTCCCCAGGAGTGATGACGAGACCCCGCACCCTATTTTACTTTAGCCCTCTAAGATCGAGATGCCCAAGAAACGAAACAAAAATGGCCATTAAAGCACCCCTTTCAAATGTTTCAATGGAGCAGCCTCTGCTGAGCCATTATCCCCACTTAAACCCAGTCAATAAAACTACTTGTTTTTCCTATAATGAGGTAATAACTAAGTAGAAATCTTCAAATGTGAGAAGAAAATAAAATGGTGTAAAAATTACGAAGTTTAAATTACTAAAGCAGAAAAAGGAACTTAACAACTTGAAATAGAATAACTAAACTTTGAAAAGCGCGGAAAAACGACAGTATGAAAGCGTTTGAGCAACACTGCAATGAACTGTGAACTAGTTGCTCCTACCTATATACCACGTAAAAGACATTGACAGTTGACACAAAATGGCGAGTAAATTTCAACAAAGGGGGGGAATTCTATCTTTTAGTCTGGCACACTCTCTTTCAACAACTTCTCATACCAACTCAAACATACTTCGCTTGTTTTCACCAAAATGATTAATCTAAACATTTGCATCTTCCTTTGACAATAAGGACTCTTTTATGTTTTGAAAAAAGTTCCATCAATTGTCACTCCACATTTAAAGAATCCTTATTCTCTGAAAGATACGATCTCCACAGCTCTTCTTCTTTCGCTGCCACAGGAGTGCGATAAAGATCATTTAGTGCACCACACCGATCAGGATGCATCATTAAGTGACTTGTAGATTAGACTTCTTTTCCTGTAAAGTTTTTTTCTTCTTCTGGAAATGGTGCTTTTCCCTTCTTCCTTTTTTCGTGCAAGGTTTAGTTGTTTTATTCACTTAGGACTAGGGCTGAGTCACGCCGTAGGTGCATTTTAAATTACACCAGGGATAGTTTCCCTCATGTGACAAGCTAAAAGGCATTGCGAAAGTTTTTTTTTTCTTTCTTTACTAATGAGGTTCTTTTCCTAGTAGTCTTTTGAATGCCTTACTTAAATATTTCATTACATTTAAATTACGATGATACACGTACTTAAAAAAGTGTTTTTTCCCTTCTCTCTCTCTCTCTTTTTTTTTTTTTTTTTGAGCAATCAAGATTGCTAATTGTTTTCATTTGCCGTCCTTGGTGTTGTGGTTCCTTTTTCAACCCCACCGCCCTCTGCATGCGCGGCTACTCCCGGTACCCCACTCGCTTGTTTCTAGAAATGGTTCATGTCCCTCCTAAAGGCGCGGTGTGTGTATGCGTGTATCTGTCGGTCTATCTGTCCCCCCCTAATAACTTTTGAATGAATAGTCCGATTCGAACAAACTTTTTTTTGTTCGAAAGATCTCGGCGAGGGCACATCATTCCCATATTTCACTTTTGGATTTGAACTATTTTTTGTTCAATTTTGAACAGTTCAAAAAAACTTAACATTAGCGCCTACGGGGAAGTTCAAGGCAATTCCGAACTGTGAGGCGAATTTGCTTCAAACAAACTTTGTAAGAAAAAGCTTTTGATAAAAAACTTGTATATAAAATATCTTTTTGATTTGAACAATTTTCCGTTCAATTTTGAACAGTTCAAATCCCTTAACATTAGCGCCTACGGGGAAACTGAAAGTCAATGTAGATTCCGTACTTGAAGGCGGATTTACTTCAAACAAATTTTGTTGGAAATAGTTTTTGACGCCAAACTCCAGACTCCGACTCCGAGAATTTAGGGGCACCTGACTCCGACTCCGACTCCTGTGCCGGACAATTAATCGGATTCCGACTCCCCGACTTCGACTCTGACTTCGTAGCTTTGGCAAAAATTTATACACGGAGGACAAATGACTGAGTCCGATTCTCGGATATTCGACTCCGACTCCTTTATCTCAAAATGAGATTGACACCGCCTCCGACTCAGCAGCTATGGTTTTAACTGCGAAATAATTATTGTTGATATGACTTTTTTTTTATTTTCACGCTAAAGTTTTAATTTAGGTATTTAGTTTTCGGGGAATAAACTCGAAGTCATTTATGTTTCTTCATAAAGATATGCGCAGGCGATTTTTTTTTTTTTTTTTTTTTTTTTTGACAATGAAAAGTATTTTTTTAAGTTGACATTTTATTGTTTTTATTTATTTTGGTAAGTGCATTAATTCATTAAAAAAATTATTTTTGGCAACAGGGGAAAAAGAAACGATTTTTTTTTTTTTTTTTTTTGATATGATGTATTTATTTTAATGAGCTTATTAATTTTAATTATTATTTTTTCGTTTTGAAAGCTGTTAAAGATTTTTTTTAATGGAAAAAATTGTATTATTTAGTCGTATTTTTTTATTTTATTTATTTAGTTTTTTATTTTTTAAGCATCTATTTTTTTTAGATGAGTGAGGAATATTTTATTCCTAGAAATAAGCTTAAAATATTTTAAAAATATGTTTGAAACAATTTGCGAATTTAGCTATTTTTGAGAATGTTGATCAGGTATTAGAAAGTAGTATGGGTATACGGGAAAGTAGGCTCGTATAGTTCGAGACAGAACTTCTTGTTAGTTAATAAGTAATCTTTATTGAATAAAAGAAAAATACTTTTTTACGAAAAACCCTTTTTACCCTTTGTAAAATTTGCACCCTTTTTAGTTAATGTTTATTAAATTAGTTATTATGATTATAAGACGCTAAATTTCGTAATATTTTCATTTCATTGAGAGGGTTTATGCTATGAGTGTTATTAAGTAACTTGTAGTGGTCTGAACTAATGATTATTACTCCCTGTAGGGACCTTACTCACTTAAAGCTACATATGCTTGACCTTAGCAAAAATGCGCGAACTTAAGCCAATCACAGCTATATTAACAGCGCGGAAAAGTCGTAAGTCAAATCTTTCTCCTAAAACTAAACAAGAAGTTCTGTCTAGAACTATACGAGCCTACTTTCCCGTATACCCATACTACATTCTAGTACCTGATCAAAATTCTCAAAAATAGCTAAAATCGCAAATTGTTTCAAACATATTTTTTTAATATTTTAAGCTAATTTCGAGGAATAAAATATTCCTCACTCATCTAAAAAAATTAGATGCATAAAAAATAAAATAAAATAAATAAAAATAAAATAAATAAAAATAAAATAAAATAAAATAAAATAAAAACGAACAAATAAAATAGCAGCACCTTTTAAACAAATCAGCTAATATACTTTTTTCCATCAAAAAAATCTTCAACAGCTTTCAAAACAAAAAAAATAATAATTAAAATTAATAAGCTCATTAAAATAAATACATCATATCAAAAAAAAAAAAAATCATTTCTTTTTCCCCTGTTGCCAAAAATAATTTTTTTAATGAATTAATGCACTTACCAAAATAAATAAAAACAATAAAATGTCAACTTAAAAAAATACTTTTCATTGTCAAAAAAAAAAAAAAAATCCACTATAATATTAAAATCTGTTCCCGTCCGTCTGTCTGTCTGTCTGTCTGTCTGTCTGAAGATCGATCTTCTCGAGAACCACTGCGAATCGGAAGTCAAACGAGATACCGATCAATTCGAAATTTTCCAAAGAAAACAATAGGACCAATCTCATAATTGTACGACTTTAATTAGCGGATATATTAATTAAAACGTTAATTAACATAACGCTATTCAGGAATTTTTATTTATTTCCTGTTGCCATTTTGCATATGGGTGAGCAAATAAAATTCTAATAATTGTGTCAAAAGAGATTTTTTTGGCTGCTGTCCAAATCTTAAAACAACGTTTCCATCTAGAATTTCATTTTTAATTAGTTTAAAATTGGTTGCTGTATTCGGACATATCGTCTGTCCTTTCTTATTTTTTCACATTCAACGTTCTTAACTCTTTTCAGCATATGAAAAATGTTTCTTTAGTAATGCTTATTGATTGAAGTGTAAGTTTATCATTCACCGGCCTCATATTTGGGTACATTTAGGATGTGCGACTAATTATGTTTATTTTGTTGGACTTTTTTCCGTCACATGGGTGAGTTTTCGAATTGTAATAAATCTCTTTTTCCTTCCTGTTTCGATTTTTGCAATACAGTTTGTATCGTTAAAAGAACACGTTAAATTAAGATTGTTTGGATTTCTTTAAGTGAAACAGAGTTGAACAAAAAGATTGTTTTTAAGGATTTTAACTAAAGCTTAATTGGAATCTGATGGCTTGATATTAAATTAATGCTTATTGGTATTTAATAAGTCTTGGTGCTTTAGTTTCACGTAATCAACAAAAAAGTGTGTCATTTTATGTAAAAAGCTGATTGTAATTGTACATACAATATTTCAGATATATTCTATCAGATTTAATTCAGTTTAAATTAAAACGTTTAAAGTGAGCACATATTATAGTTGAGAATGCATATATTTTCATCTTTTGTGCTATTTGAAAATACTCATAACTTGTATTATTGATAAATATGATTAACGTTAAAGAGGTTTTTGCCAAAAATATGCTCTACTGGTGTTTTGCAAACCTTGCATTACGCGTAATTATTTACTCCTTAGCGCTTTAGAAACTGATGTCAGAATAATACAAAAACATCAATTGAACAGTTCTTTCATTTTTTAAGTAGCCCGTGCAACGCCGGGCACGCAGGCTAGTAATAATAATAATAATCGTCTGCGCATATCTTTATGTAGAAACATAAATGACTTCGAGTTTATTCCCCGAAAACTAAATACCTAACTTTATAATCACGCTATTAAAACTTTAGCGTGAAAAAAAAAGTCATATCAACAATAATTATTTCGCAGTTAAAATCATACCTGCGGAGTCGGAGTCAGAGTCAATCTCATTTTGAGATAATGGAGTCGGAGTCGAATATCCGAGAATCGGACTCAGTCATTTGCCCTCCGTGTATAAATGTTTGCCAAAGCTGCGAAGTCAGAGTCGAAGTTGGGGAGTCGGAGTTCGATTAATTGTCGGGCACAGGAGCCGGAGTCGGAGTCAGGTCCCCAAGGACGTAGCCAAGGGGGGGGTTCCATGGGGTCCGGACACCCTCCCCCCCTTCCCGAAAGACCACTGTCTGCTTTTCCTCGGTTGTTGCACCTCACGACAACAAAAATTTTCCAAAGAGAGAAATTTTATGAAACCCGGTATTTTTCCCTTAAATATTCCCATTTATCGACAATTTTCCCGCGTCCGAGTCAATTCGGAACACGAGAACCTCGTGAAATAACTGCGGTTCCGAGTTGCCGCCGGTCTCTTCCTGTGTCGCGAAGAATCCGTCTGAAAACGACGAATTTCCAATTCAACCCAACTGGGTTGTGACCTTGAAATTCGGCCCCTCTCCCTCAGCCCACCAAATTGCCATCGGCAAAGTAACTGAAAACAAACATTCCCCAGTCTCATTGGGGTGGTTTTCTTTCTTTCTTCTTTTCGTTTTGACTCTTTTCCCGTTTGGACTTGATTTTCTAGACACATGCTGCACGAAGGACAGCCAGAGTGAGGTGCATCCCTGGTGAATTAGTAATTGAAATTCCTATTATTTTCTGTTTTAACACACAGTTTTTTTCTACCACGCGCTTATAGGAAACATATCTTGAACAAAATTGTAATCAGAAGAAAATTAAGTGTACATAAACTAGGTAAGTTGTAGTGTTTCCTTTTAAAGTTTTTTTAACAATACGAGCAATTTATGTGTTAATATGTTTTCCCATTTAAAAACTAAGTTCCGACAGCAACGAAAAAAAAATTCTACACATTTCGTGTGATTGAGGATGAGAAAAAATAAATATTAATTATTAATTTATTTTTGAACTTTATATTTTTGGTATGATTTATTTCAGATTCATTTTATATTTTGATTAATAATCTTATTTAAACTTTTAGTTTATTTTTAAAAATAATAGATTACTTATCTCCCCGGAAGCTTACAACTTTTAAACTGTAATCCTGAAAAGTTCGTTTTTTTTTTTTTTTTTTTTGAACATAAGTGAATAAATAAATTTGAAGTTGATGCAACGAAATTACTTTTCGCTGTATCAAAATTTTATGAAGCGAAGAATGAAATTGAAAATTACTTGAATATTTTACTGTAATCAGTTTATGAAATTGCAAGTTCGGCCATATTAACACATGTAATTTAAAAGTAATTATTAGAAATTCGTACTTTTAAATCTTACTGAAATGTGAGTCTATGGTCCCAAGAGAAGAGCAGCTAGTCATTTTTAACTGAAGAAAAAAATCTTTCTTCGATGTTGTTCCGTTTTTCAAGAAAAGCATATTTGTATTTGTTTCATTGGAATAAATTTTCTGATTAGTATTTACCGCCTTTTTACTGAGGAATTATTTAATAAGCGTCTATGCATCCATCATTAGTAAATTGCGAAGGTAGCATTAAACGTAACAAAAAACGGACATGTGCATTTAACTATAAAATTACTAGGTGAAAGTTTCTGCTATTTACTACGCATATAATTAAAAAAAGGTCAATGCGAGGTACATTTTCTTGTGTTTTTCACGTCTATATTAGATTTTTTTTTTAACTCTTAATTTCTTCAAGTTAAAATTATTTGCTATTTCTTGCAATAGAATATCTTTTACTAACATCACATAAAAGAAAGAAAAAAAAAGTCAATACCTACGTTATAAAATATGATATGCTTTCGAGAATACATGATGATTACAAAATCGCTCCTAGAATGGAAGTTATACCAATTTGAAAATGAAAGAATCAGAAGTGTTATTATTGTTAGATGAATTTTGGAAGGTAGATTTAAATCATTACTGGATTTTTAACCACAATCATTCTAAGATTTTTTTTACAAAAGATTGTCTTTAGGCTTTTGAACATCAGATGACTGTTAGCAAAAAATTTAGAAACTGAGGCTTTAAGGAATTTATAAGTTTTGATTTCAAAAATTGGCTAGCTTTATGCATATTACATATTGTTGAAAATGTATCTAATTTAATGCTACTGTATTATCGCAATCGCAAACGGGACGAAGATTACCTTAATGATCAAAATTTGACGTTTGACTCCAAATCATGGAATTTTCGAGTCGAACACTTGCTTACTGCTAATAAAGACAGTAAAGTAACCAAGTTATAATCAAATATTGACACGATAATTCGTAATAGAGTATATTGCCATTTTCCCTGTAGTTGTTTACAATTATATTTTTAATTTGAAAAAGACTGATTTGTACAGAAGTTTTTTTTGTATTGGCAGAATAAACTGAACTCGTGTTTGGTGGTGAGATAGGTGGGTGCGATGCCTCCTCTTGATCTTTTAAATGAAACATCAAATTCAAAACATCAGAGGAAAATCGCCAATAATGTTTAAATCATTCATGACCTTATAAAAAAACATTTATAAAAAGCAATCATTTGCATTTTTTCCAAAATGTTGTTAAAATAAAAATACATAGATGCTTAATTTCATTCACCATACATTCCACTACTCGACAGGTAAAAGATCTCTCAGGTATTCGTTTGGCTTGACAAAATTAAACCCCTAGTGCAGTTTCGCACCGAAGAGAGCTCAAGTGTCTCCATCTGGTGGAAACTCGGCATCGAAATTTCCTGTGCAGTCACATCCGCGCCTTAATGGTAGCATTTGAAAGACTAGATGCCATATCGGTGGTTCGCACTAGGTCCGAAAAGGCCGCTAACGAAGCCCCATTAGAAAGAAAAAAAAATACCATAACGGATCCTAAGATAGCTTATTTTACCAATTCGTTTTGCAAAAAAATAATAATAACGATTTAAAAAAAACGGCAATACGCATTTTTTTTTTTTTTTTTTTTTTTTAATGATTGCAACAAAGGAAGTCTCCATCCATCAAAGAGTTAATAGTTTGTTCAAGTTTTTAAAAACGGATAAAATTAGAAACTTCATTCAATTTCGTATAATCAAAAGAATGTTATAAAGTAGATAAATAAAGAACTAAATAACAAATAAATACCTTTGTGCTGAAACTTGGATTACTGATTATTTGAAATAAAGAACTAGTTCAAGCTTTTTAAATGAAACCTTGCTAATATTTTCGTCGAGAGGGTGGTTGAATTTTGCCAGAAATCTTGTTCAAATCGGACAGGGTGGCGGAATTACGTTATATTGCATTCGTAGTTATACATTCGACTCGATAGATATAGATTTCTTTATTTTTTCAAATAAAATGACTTGTACATATTTTGTTGAAATATATTACAAAGCTTTAATATTTTATTAAACTATTACCTGCGTTTTCCAAGTAATCCATAGAACAGTTTTCGTTTTCCGATTTTCTTTTATTGTGAACTTTTTATTAATAGGAATTATATCACTCATTTTCAAAGCATCAGAACAGAGGAAGCTTATGTGATGGAATTTTTCTATCCATGTATGAAAACTTAGTATGGGAAAACTTTTAGTTTAATGTTAATTTTATAAACTGACTAATTTTTTTGCCACTTAATGTAAAATTTTTGTTAAATAATTTTTTAATAAATGCTCTATCAATTTCAATTATTTAATTAATTTTAGTTAATTATCATATTTTAATAATTAGTTTTAATTGGATTTATTTTTTAACGTAAATATGAGCTACTAATTTTGTTTTAGCATGCCTCCTCTTTTGAAGTTAGTGAAACCTTGGACCCCCCCCCTTAACAAAGTTCTAGCTACGTGCCTGAGGTGCCCCTAAATTCTCGGAGTCGGAGTCTGGAGTTTTGCGTCAAGAGCTATTTCCGACAAAATTTGTTTGAAGTAAATTCGCCTTCAAGTGCGGAATCTACATTGACTTTTAGTTTCCGCGTAAGCGCTAATGTTAAGGGATTTGAACTGTTCAAAATTGAACGGAAAATTTTTCAAATCAAAAAGATATTTTATATGCAAGTTTTTTTATAAAAAGCTTTTTCCTACAAAGTTTATTTGAAGCAAATTCGCCTCACAGTTCAGAATTGCCTTCAATTTCCCCGTAGGCGCTAATGTTAAGTTTTTTTTGAACTGTTCAAAATTGAACAAAAAATAGTTCAAATCAAAAAGTGAAGTATGGGACTGAGGTATCCTCACCGAGATCTTTCGAACAAAAAAAAAGTTTGTTCGAATCGGATAATTCATTCAAAAGTTATTGGGGGGGGGGGGGAGGGGACAGACAGACAGACCGACAGACCGATAGACCGACAGACCGAGAGACAGACCGACAGACATTTTTCCCCATCTCAATACCCTACTTTCCAATTTTTAATTTTTCGATATTTATTTAATTATTTTATTTATTTTTGACTTTTTATTGTTTTTCACGATATTTTTAAGATGCATTAAGCCTTCTTTCATGCTTTTTTCTTCTTTTTCTGACTTTTACTTGTAAAGTAGGCTAAAAAGCTCGTCAAGAGAGTACATGTAACGAAACTCAGTACCCTGAATCACGCCAAAAACAAATGCAACAGATGTTAGAGATGAAAATCGAATTAGTAAACAAAAAATTTAGGCAGTGAAACGCTACCTGCATTTGTCGCACGATCGTGCGACAAATGCAGGTAGTGTTTCGATAGCAACGATCCCGAATTGACAATATGGCGACTGGTTGTTGATATGGGGAATTTTGATTACTGTCACGTGCTTAGTGACACTCCCAAGATTAAGAATAATCGATTGAGGTAAGATTTATCAAAATCGACCAAGGAGTTTAGCCTGTACAACGCCACATAGGAACAAACATACATACATAGACTCATAAACACATTACCCTCCTTTGCGTCGCGCACGCGCAGTCAGGTAAAAACTACTTATGAATTGCTGATTCATTTTTTTTCTTTTTGTATTTCTTATGCTTCGATGTGTGTTCTACATTTAAGCAGTAATTCTCAAAACATTCATTTATTGCTAAATAAACTCTCCCCCCCCCCTTTTTTTAAATCCTCACACTTTTTTGCTTTTTCTAAATTTTAGAAAAAAAAAGTCAACCTATTTTGTTTTCCATTTAAGACTTTTATCCTTTAATATGGGGCCGTGGTAGCCCGATCAGTAGAGTGTCGGATTCGGGGCCGGAGGATCCTGAGTTCGAACCTCGATGGTCGAAGATCCACCGTCGTCATTAAAGGGGACTGGGCGGCGTTAAATATGTTCGTGGTCTCAATATCCTCCAAGTGAAACGATACCTCTGGGGGTGCTAGCACCAGGCAGCTATTAGCTCTTGGACTAGTTCTAAATTCTCATTAACTTCGATCCGGTGATGGTGCTGCCATCTATCGGTATAAAAAATAATGGAGGCAAGGCACTTAGTATGCAGTCCTCGACATAAATACAGTTGTAGTCAGTTGTGACTCGGAATCGGAATCGGAAATCCTTTAATATACGCTTCACTGCTTACCTCTACTGTTAATTTCCCTAGTTTCCCCTTCTCACAGTTTGCAGCTTATGCATTTTTATTGCTTTTTTTTTCCTCTAAAAGGAAAACTTTTTTTTCTCACTAATACGTTATAACAAAAGTAAACAAAATATGCCAAGCACGAATTCGCAAACTAATTACAGACACGTGTTTCGGGGTTTCAAGTAGCCCCTGTTTTAATGCAACGAAGTGTTATCTTTAGGATGAAATGTCAAAAGCTTTTCTAACAGGAGTCAGTTTTCCTTGGATAAATTTTCATCCCTGAAAAAGGGACATCGAGCAGAATACTATGTAATACTTCATTTAAGTCATGTAAATTCCCGGAATATTGCTAACGGTATTAAACTACTGATGATTTAAATCGTTTTATGAGCTTGACCTCTTTGTTCTTTCAGGTAAACCTTTACGTGATATAGATCGGATAGATATACCAGCAGAAACAAATAGCTTAGATATCATTAATTCTCCATCATGGTGGGCAACAAAAAGGTAAGTACAAAAATACACAAGTGGTTGTTCACAAATGACGTCAAGCTTTGAAGCGGAAGGGGGGGGGGGGGGTTCTTGAAAGTATGACAGTTTGTGACAAGGAGAAGAGAGTAACAAGAAGTGTGCCATCACACATTTTTTAGAAGATAACGTTTATGAAAAATAACATGACATGTTATAAGGGGGGGGGAGAAGGTTAGGTGAAATGTGACAGTGTGGGACAAAGGGGGAAGGGGACAAAAATTTTGAAAAAAGTGTGACATCATTTATGGACAGTCCTTAAGGTAAAGGTAGTTTATCCTTCTTAAAATTACGCGCATATGTGAAATTTGTCTCTAAGGAATTGCAAAGTACAGCCACCAGCTGCTGTGTAGATATTTGCCATTTTTTACCAACAAGAATACTAAACGCCCGATTATTCGCTGTCGGGGGTGACATGATAACCACAGATAAGCGAATTACGCAGATAATTCTCAAAAATAGGCGAAACACGATGCCAGTGTATGCAATAGCCAAAAAAAAAAAAAAACTCACACAAATTTAAGCTTTAGCCAAAAAAGTAACAGTGTATACGTAAAACGAAAATAGTGAACGATAAAAAGGAATAACTTTACTGCCAACGAATTACCCGTATACGCAGCAAGTCGTGCACACAAATTAAGTTACGTTCCACCGAAAATATTTATGAGGTGAGGATTGAAATTTCTCGAACAAAACTGGTCCGGTCACTGGTTAACACGGGTAAAGAGTGTAGATGTAAAAATTGGGTTTCAACTCAAGTTTTGGTAATCTTAGGAGGTTTCATGTGATTGGATGGAAGAAGGAAGACAGAAATAGGAATGTCTAAAAATAGATTTTGCGCGTGTTGATTTAAAACGTTTGCATTTTTTATCTTTCAGTAAATTATCGCCGCAAAAAATAAATTAATAAATGAAAATAAACTGAAATTGTGAAAGACAGCAGATAAACTGTGACAATCGGGAGTTTACTGTATTCAATACTCAGTACAACCGACCCCATATGAGGCGGTGGGAAGCAAAGAGATGTAAGTGGCAAAATTAAAAATTCAGAGATAACCAATTCAAATGGTAGGTGAATCTCTCCTCTATCTTAGGGTCAGAGATGGTACTAATTGCCCTGGTAGGGGCTGCTACACAACATGATTAAAAAAAAAAAATTCAATGAAAGACTACCTGACCTTATCGTTAAACGCTCCTTACTCAAAATTTGAAAATGTCCGGTTACATCCCTGTGCTTCTCATTGCCTCATATGGCATTACAACCTTTAACTCTTTAGTTGCAGAGTATAAAACAATTGAACAGACACACGACTAAAAGGCAAACGGATAAAATGTTTTTTTTTTTTTTTTTACTGTTTTATCCTTAGCCGCAAAACGTTCTGACGTGGCCGTTTTTCTTTCTCAAAATAAAAGTTTGAAGTTTTACAGATCTTTCTAAGATAATTTGCATAATAACTGCAATTTTTAGTCAAATAAATAACTATATAACAACCAAACTACGAGCTGCATTCTTCTTTCTTCGTAATGAATTTATAGCTAATGATTCTTTTTCTTCATTCATAGGAAGAAACTAAGTAGAAACAATAGAAGATTAAGGAGAATGTGTCGAAGGATGGTCAAATCAAAAGCCTTCTATTGGAGCGTGATAGTACTTGTTTTTTTAAACACTTTAACATTAGCTTCTGAACACAATAGTCAGCCCCCTTGGTTAGATTATTTTCAAGGTACGTATTTTGAAAAATGAATTCCTTCCCTAACGTTGACTAAAGGATGACTAAATATTGTATTTATAGTAAAATAATGTGGTTTTTAAAATGTTATGTATCACAACTTTGAAACTACAACTATGATGGACCAATGAGCAATATGATATTGAAATATAATTTATTTAATATAAAATTATTCGAAAAAGCTCAGTGAACTAGGCGAAAGGAAGATCATATTGGAAAGATCTGTAGGGCCATTCCACGAAAAACCCGCCACTTTGTCCTACACGCGACAGCTCATTCATATATTTATTAAAAAGCAATAATTTTAAAGGTAAATGAACAAAACTGTTTGCTTACAAAACCAGGTACTATGTTATTTCTAAAGCAAGAAATAAAAATTCATTACCCTTTCAAATTATTATTATTATTATTAACTAGAAAGTCGCCCGTCAAGATATGACGGATAAAAATTGCTTCTACTCTTCTATATTTGAACGAAGCAATATTTCCTGTTTGGTGATATTTTGATACTTAAAATTTTAACCGTAACTCCAGTGAATTAACCCTAAACTGCAGTGGATAGCGTTAATTTTCAATCATTTTTTCGTTTCTTCCTTCCCCTGAAATGACATAGTCTTACCAGTAAAACAGTTAAGTGACCGGATCCAGTTCAGCCTTGTCACAATAAAGCCTTTCCCTGCATGTTAAACGTTAGCAAAACGTATTATCAAATTATCTGGTTAATCTGGGGCAATTCGTGATTGCTCCAGAAAAACCAAGAAGTGAGTTAACTAAAAGCAAAGAGACAGAAAAAAAAAACGAAATGCAGTAAAAATGGTATTTGGCTGCATTACATCTAATATTCAACAATTTGTTTGACTTAACGATTTCTTTTTTAAATTATTCATGAAAGGAGACGAATAATTCAAAGCAAACTCGAATCTAGGGGAGCCATTCATAGAGAACATGACCCTCCTTTTAAGCGACCAGAGATGGCCTGATACTGATTTTTGGAGAAAATTTTCAAAAAATTTCCCCTAGACCCTCTATTTGTGCCTAAATATTACAGTTCTAAATTCTCTCTCCAATAATGACTCTCTCAAAAACCAGAATCTGCCCTTGATCCGAAGTAAGGTAACAGACAGTCGTAAGTTGGATTTTAATAATAAGAATTTTAGACGGGTAAAACTGATGCTGCTGTGGCTCATGAATACGGTGAAACCATCTAGTGTTATCAGAGTGAATTTTATGTGCTTGTTGGTATTTACAAGACAGTGGTAGAAGATTATGAACAGCCACCACGAGGTCTGCCGGTGTTTCATGTTCATTTGAATTTAATAAGGTTTTAGATCTAAAAATAAAGAAATTTTGCACGTTTTGAAGAGAAAAGGGGAATTTTATCCATTATGCATCCTTTCCGCATCGTATCTGTTGCTGGGTATCATCAGATTTTCCGCTGTCTGTTACTGGGGGACGGACCTTTTTTTCGAAATTGAGCAAATAAAAATAGAATTAACTCGTTCAGAGAATCCTGAAGCAGCCAAACGTTAGATGAGATGCAGTTGCAAGAAAGAAAAATAGTTTTAAAAGTCTAAATACATTAATAGGCTCAGAAAATTGAGTTAACCTGAGAGCAATGTCTTAAGCATGTCTGTTAGTGGTACCGTTGCCCTCCCTGTTTTTTTATACTGCTGATAATTTAGTTTTTAGCATTTGCTGATATTGAATTTGCATTCCGTTTGCAACAAAGTAAAACGTTAGAGCCTTATTTCAACGTATTATCAAACAGAAATTTTATAAGTTAAAAGTATTTGTCATTTGTTTTCTGAAATAACTCTACTAAAAAAACCCTTTGTCATTACTATACTGTGACAACAATTCGGAAATGTTCCTTAAAAATAATCGGCAGCTAATGTGTGCCTAATTTCTGCCAGTAACATATCTTACAAAAACAGGAATGTTTTTATCTTAAAATCCTTGCTAATATTATACTGCAATGTTTCTAAAGAATTCAGAAATCTTCCCGGTAAAAACCAGTCATGCTTTTGGAAAAAATCAGGAACGTCTAGAGAAAACTTAGGTAGGTGGAAAATAGGTTGGCACCCTCTTGATTTACCAGGAAAGCTCCTACAGCATTATTGCGACTATGATCAAAGCTAAGATAGAATTTCAATCAAGTACCAGGCATCTTATTTGCCTGCAATTCATGCAAAGCAAAGCTACGGAATCCAGACTCTTTCATTTCGCTCTCATTGGTAGCTTAGTCAATCTGGAAGCGCTGTTATTGAACTGAATGCGATACACTTAATAAATGCGCTCAGTTAATCTTTATATGAGTAGTTGAAAATATTTTTCACAGCATTCGAGCAGCCTGTAGAAATTCAGGAAATTTTACAAAAATACTTTATTTTCGTAGGAAGTTGATGAAAATCTGAAATCTCGGAACGTTGCCCGAAACTAATCAGTGATGTTTCGGAATTTTCTTGCAGTGAAGTTTCTTTTTCTGAAAGATTTTATTGCAATCAATTCATTTTATGCAAACCTGATCATCAGGTAAAAACTTCTTATTTTCCAGAATGTGCGAATTTGTTCTTTGTTGTGCTATTCACTTTGGAAATGCTGTTGAAGCTCTTCAGTCTGGGTATCCAAGGCTATTTTGTTTCTCTTTTCAATCGCTTTGACTGCTTCGTGGTGGTGAGTTCCATCCTAGAGACTGTGCTGACATACTCAGATGTCATGCCACCGCTTGGAGTGTCCGTGCTCAGATGCGTCCGGTTGTTACGTATCTTCAAAGTCACTAAGTAAGTAATTTAACTCAAAAATGTATTTTTTCTCCTATAACAGTATATTTATACTAAACGAATAAACGACTTGGTGTAGTCAGGAAAATGCTTTGTTAACGTTTTGTTTTCGGCTGAAAATTTTTAAACTGTTCTGAAAGACCTCAAGTATTGACATGAAGATAAACTGAAGTTCGTCTTAGAAAGTTCGTTCGATTTAGTTAAACAACCAATCATTTATGAAGCAATCGAAAAGTTTTCACTTTTTCTGACTAACATGTAACTAAAAACTGTTTTTTTTTTCGTAGATTTGGATAGATTTGGATATTGCTACGTACTTTGTTCACACAATCTGAACACACTTTGTAGCATCAACATCTTTTTTGAACGGTTTTCATTTCTTTTTCAATTTACAAATAAAAAAAAACATATATGTATTTCAAATTGAAATATTATGTAACAAAATTACAGTTAGAATAATCAGAATGTTTTAATACCAAGGCAAACATTGTTAACACTTTAAATAAACCAATGGTCAAAAAGAGAAATTTTGAACGAAAAGTCGTGAATACTACTTTACTATAAAACGAAGAAAAAACAATTTTTTGGCGCAAGCAGTCCTATTCAAAAAGTTATTTAATGTCATTGCATGAAGAATTAATGCCAACCCTAACCCAAATAAATCTAGTTAAACAAAGGCAAAACAAAGTGACGTGCTTTTAGTTGATTTCAGTGCAGTAATTTTTCAAACATTAAGTATATTATAAATCAAAGATACATGTTTCTATTCCTTATTAATTCCAGAAAATTCATGATTTTTTTTTTCGACATTTTGCTCTTATTTAGATACTGGGCTTCACTCAGGAATCTTGTGGCGTCACTTATCAACTCCATGCGTTCCATCGCCAGTCTTTTACTACTACTTTTCCTCTTCATTGTCATTTTCGCCTTACTCGGGATGCAGGTGTTCGGAGGAAAATTCAACAACAATCCTTACGAGGACAAGCCGCGAAGCAATTTCGATTCCTTCTGGCAAAGCCTTCTTACAGTCTTTCAAGTAAGTTACTGCATTAGAGTTCCAATTATCCGAGCTCAAACTATTGGAATAGCTGATATTCCGAATCCCTTTAAGAGTTTTGGAGGAAAACGTACTGCGATTTGCAAAATATTGATTGTATCCATGCGCGCTATTTTTCTTCTATCGTACGTGGATTTAATCAAACAGCTTACTTTGACCGATATGTTCAGGAAGCAATGACATTCATTTACAGTAATATACTAATACTGTTTTAATGTACAGCACTTGTCAGTACACTTAGCATGAAAAATGTTACTTTTCAATTTGATTAAATATGTGCTCTTTTTCTTTCAAAATAGCTTTTTTTTTTTTAATTTCCGCATACATACGTAATTGATTAAAATGCACCCCTTTTTCCGGAAAATCCAATTATCCGAATAGGGTCCGATCCCAATGTGAATCTGGATAATTGAAGTTCTACTGGATTTAAAATATGATTGATTGTACGGAAGGAACATGAAATCAGAATGTTCATTAGCTCTTTTATTTAAAACTGCAGCCGCTGAAAATTTGCTCAGGGACAGGTTCGAAGATAGTCGAACACCTTACCTACTCCCAATCCCTAGTACTCTTTTATGCCGGGATTTTAATAGGATTTTCATATTATTGAGCATCTCCATCCATTCAAGAGCACTGAAGAACTTAACCTTTCTCAGCTCCATATTCAAACTTCATAACCAAATTTGCATCCAATTTCCGTGATTGAAAGTGTCATTGAAAACGACTTAAGTCTAATTTTCGAATAAAACGAAAACCTTAGTGAACTTTTACACTAATAAAGTGACAGTTTCAAATGGAAATATTTTTTTTTAAATAATTTTCGACCAAATAGTGCATAATTTCAAGTATTAGACTAATTAAATTAACACTTATTATAAGAGGAATAAATAAAACATAAAACAAAGATGTCATCAAAAGGGGGGGGGGCTTAGTTCAATTTTGCAAAGATATATGTAATAATACTACTGACACTAATAATACTAATGACACTAATACTAATAAATGACTGTACTAATACTAATAAATTTTTAATTATACTATTACTAATAAATGACTTATTGGCAGTAATAAAATGAGTTTCAAAGGGAAATAAATTAGTAAAAATAATTTTAGACCAAATAGTGTGCAATGGTAAAAGATTAGTTAAAATTAACATATAAGTTATGAGAGGGAAAAATAAAACATAAAACAAAGATTTCATCAAAATGTGGCCTTTGTTCGGCTTTCCGGAGATCGGTCTTCAACGATGCAGAACTTTGTAAAACTTCTTTCATTGTCAGCGCAGCGTATACGCAGAAAAAACAACTTGACTCCCTATCTTTGCTGGAATGTGATACAGATTTTATCAGTTTTCAAAATTCAAATAGTTTAAATTTTACTGAAAACATTTAGCTTAACACTAGAAAGACGGCGTTTTGCGTATACCTAGAAAGACGAGCAGCGGTCAATTTGACTGCAATACTTAAAATAATAGAAATTTCCTCCTTTTGGGATTTTCAGCCATAGAAAAGATTTGTTTCATAATATCAAAGTTTAATTTAACAATTTAATCCTAATATAGTCTGCAAATAAGTCTCAGATAGCTTTTTTTTATTTTACGTTCGATCAAGTGAAATACACATGCTTTACACAATTGGCATTGAGAAAGAGGAAATTTGTACAAAAAAGAGGAAATTTTCTTAGCATGTAATAACTAATAAGTACTATAATCAACCATGCATGTGTTTGATTTTAAAAATATCTTAATATCGCAAGATACCGTACATTACTTTCTTTTACAGTATTTCGAAATACTTATGTTATCACGTCACCTGTATATTAGTCATTAACAGTTTTTTGTTTGGAAGTTAGAACAAATGCTCGTAGTTTTAGTTCCGCGTAATTTAATTTCACACTATTTTAATCTTTTTCCTGAGGTACTTACTTATTTATATGCAGCAAAATTGATCAGTGGGGATGACTTGGCGGAAATTGAAGAAATAAGAGTTCTGTTTTTGAAATTTTCTCCTTTTTTTTCGGCGTCGGACCCTTTTCACTCTTTCTTTCACTACTTTTTAAATTTTGAGCATCAGTTTTTATTAGCGAGGTTTCTTCTCATTCTAACTCAGAAGAACAATCCTTTTCTGCAAATCTAGGCTCCGAAAAATATTCGCAATAATCTCATGAAAGCAAACTATTCTCATCGCTAGAAATATATTTCTCTTCAGATAAGTCAGACTGTTCATTCAAACCATAATCTGTTTTAGATATAAATCTGCAACAGTTTCAGGAGTTAATGTTCCTATAAGTTTTGCTTGTCAACGGTTCATCTCGACATCATGAAGATAATTATGTGACTGAGCACTTCATTATCACCGAAGAAAATAAACGTCAATGCTTCAAGCAAAGCACATGTTTTGGTGCACAAAACAATTCCAGCAAACATTTTTGTAATTTACCTGTTTATATTTCCTTTTTTTTTAGACCCAAAGTAATTTCACGTGTCCAGTCACATGCTTTTCAAATTTACCTTTCCCAACTTTGCCCCCTGTGCAGATAGCAGAAAACTGAAACCATGCAACCAGCAGGTGTTTCGCATTTTCCTAACAGTTCAAAGAATTAAACCTGACCAACAGGTACTACTCAAGCTCAAAAGAACATTACTCACCCTGACAACTAACAATAGTCCATAGTACACACAACTGATAAGCGAAAAAAGAAGAAAACGGATGCATAAAGAAAGGTTCACTTAGCGGTCAAAATGACCGTAGTCAGTCTTTCTAGGTATACACATTTACAGCGACTACAATAATAATCCTAAAAGGAAAAAAAATACTGTTGTAAAATCTTAATAAATAGTTAGGAAAAGTCAATGAAGGAAAAAGAGTTTGAAAATTAAACGCAGCAAATATGAGCATTTGAAAATCGTTTGCGGTCAAAATGACCGCTTCCGTCTTTCTAGTGTTAAATTTTCGAAGAAAAATTGATCCTTTGCATTTCTATCGTGCTATCTGACGTCAGAGCCTGATTACCGCAGGGGCATGTGGGGCACAGGCTCCTCCTCTTAGATTTCAGGAGGGGGCCCAAAATCTCCTTAATTTATCATGCTTATTAAAAATAAGTAATGGTTTCACTTAGAATCTAGAGTACAATGATATAATTGATAGCTTTACAAATGCCAAAACAAGGAAAAAAATCTATTTGTTGATAAAAATTCCCCTTCAAAATGTCTTTGCAAATCAGAAAACCACTCCAAATTTAGTCTGTATTTACTATTAAAAGTTATATCATAGATAATTTTAGTATTTGCGGTTTACTGCAGTGGGCAAAGTTTAACCACATTTTATATATTTATCGTATATATCTTCTACTTTTAAAATGTATGCATTATATTGTGTTACCACCAATTTTAGCATGGTTGTGTAAAAACGCAAGTATCGAAATATTTTATTGCTTCAGCATATAAAAAAAAGCGAGAATGGGGGGAGGGGGGCACAGAATGAATTTCGTGCTCAGTGTCTTAAAAAATCTTAGTCGGACCCTATGGGGGCCCTGAAATAGAAATGTGCCCCAGGGGCGTAGCTAAGGGGGGGGGGGTTGGGGACAAAAACTCCCCCGAAACGTTAGTCTCAAAAAAAAGGGAAAAAGAAGAGAGAAAAGAAAGAAAAAAAAGAAAAAAAATCAAAACGACTTTTTTCTGAGTAACAAAGGTCAAAAATTCACTTCGCTCCCCCCCCCCTTAATGCCATTGAAAATATGCTCCATGTGTGACCCTTAAGCATAAAGACGCCTCCCTGTGCTGCGACAATTTTTTGATAATTGAGTGAAATTTGACACTTCACTTTAGAAATGAGATTGATTTATTAAATCCACGTATATGCAGCCTTTCTTTGTCATAGATTCTGCAAATTGTTAAATATGTTTAATTTTATGAGCCGCGCAGTGGGAATATTGCATACAGTCGAATCTATATATATATCGAATTTCACATTAAAGAAAAAAAATCGAGATAAAGAGATTTTGAGATACGGGGGCTTTAAGAAACTTTTTATAGAAGTTTGAATTATGATTGTGAAAATTTGAAATAGATACTAAAGACAATATGGGCTCTTGATTAAAATTCCTCTTTATTAGTTTTGTTAGGTATTTATTCTATTATTACATTATTAAGTGCTTTATTGCGAGTTTAAGGAATCATTTTGACAGTAAAAGAAACTTTAAGCATATCCTTTTCAAGGAAGTCTTTTATTGCTTTTCGGTCCCTGATTTTTTTTTTTTTTTTTTGATTCATTATTTATCCTCTTGAGGTTAGCAATTTTTGCAAATCTAACTTGGCCAGTATTCTACGATTTTCTTTTTTTCATCACTTGAAAAAACTTATACTTTCTTTTCACTCCAATCATTTCGGTTTTCTAAGGAATCACAATTTTAAGAAAGAGAGCAACCAAAGAACAGTAGTAATCCAGATAACAGAGCGAAATGGCTTTTAACTTGAATGACCTTTAACCATGAACTTGAAATGTTCATTTTTTTACATGTCAAACCTGTGAATTTCACCCCTTTACTCTTCTGCCAAGAAAGTGCGCGAAACGACTGTCCTTTAATTAATCTTCCTGGAAAGCCTCTTCGTGGAATGCATTTCTCCCTTTTTTCCATGCCTCCTCAGCTCTTGAAGACAATTCCTCTGTTTCTGAGTTGAAGAAAATGTTTTTGTTTGCTGCTTTTAAGATCATTGGGCTTCGAATTCAAAAATGATAGCATAACCGGAATTCGAAGCGGTAGAGGTTTTTGTTGGTCTGGTCTCGTGTGTGTCATAGATCATAGTCAAAACGACCTTTGCTAACTAGAGTATCCATTGCAATCACATTGATTTTTCAGCCAGTATTTACTGCATATTCTTTTGGAAACGTACAGTCTGGTTAAAATAGTACATTCTAAGTGAAAGTTGTTGCATAATGAAGCGAGCAAAACCGATAAAAAGCTTTTTTAAACCCAAAGAAAAAAAATTAAAATGACGAAAAGGATTGCTCTAAAAAGAGAAAGTTAATGTTATCTGAAGAAAACGAAGTACAGTCTGCAAAGCAGCATTAGTCCCATCGAACCCTTCTGAAGGTAATTTTATTTTAATTCAAAAGAAAAACTGCATAGCATTACATGAATAAAATGTTTAAAAACGAAATGAATCTAGATTATTTCTATTAGCTTGGTTCGCATTAAAAAGTAGAAAATAAAAAAGACTTCTGTTTATAATACACGAAAATTACTGTTGCTCTCCCAAATAGCTATTTATGTAAATTCTAAAGCAGCTAATAAAATTAAAAATAAAGACTTGAGAGGAGAACAGATGGTATGCATTTGAGCGAATAACTTTCTACCGCCTATATTTCTTCCCTAACTTTTTTCATTCAAATTTTATTAGCTGCTTTAGAATTAGCATAAATGTAAATACATGAAAAGCAACATATAAATATAACGATATGAAAAGCAATTTCATTTTTTGCGGGTTATAATTCAAGAAGTCTTTTTTTATTTTATTTCATACTTTTAGTGCAAACCAAGTTAGTAAAAATAGTCTTTATAGTCTGACCATGGATGAGATTGAAAGTCAAACATCCAGTTTACAGGCGGAAATGGAAGTATCTATTAGTTTTCAGGGTTGCCAGCTTTTGTAGAAGTGTGTTAGCCTCTAAATTAAGCAGTCACACTGAAATGAACGGAACACGCTCATCAGATATTTGATTTCCCCCCTGATTTGGATAGACTGGTTTTGACAAGACCGTTACTAGAAAATTTCACTTTAAATTAAATGGAGGGAAAAGAAAAAAAAGTTGAATTTTCCATAACATTAAAAAAAAAAATCTTTGCTTTTGTTTTGTTTCACACAAGTATTGGAATTGGGGCACTCCATCCCAAAGTATGTAAGATTCACCTCCCTCTTATTTTTTTCAATACTAAAAAAATGTACACACACACACACACACACACACACACACACACACACACACACATATATATATATATATATATATATATATATATATATATATATATATATATATATATATATATATATATATATATATATATAAAGAAGTAACCCCCCCCCCCACGAAAGTCGGATCTAGCTACGCCTCTGTGTGCCCCATTTCCAATGTCAAGATGATCGGACTCTGTATGACGCCCTAGAATTTTGTATGGCCCTAAAACAAAGACGTTAATGTTGACCCATTTTTCTTCAACGTTTCCAAAAATAAGACTAATGCTTGCATATTTTGGATAGTACACAAGTTATGTAACAGTATAGCGTTAGAAAACATCAAATATAAGTCCGGAAAATGTGAAAATTGTGTTTTTAGTTGAAATAAAGGAAATGGAATGTTTTTTAAATTGAAACACATGATAAAACGAACGTTTTAAAATGAATGATAAAACTAGCGTTATGGCATAAATGATAAAATTAACGTTTTTAAAGGTAAAAATTGCAAAATTATTACACGCACTTGTTTTGGGGTTATAAGTCCTTTCTTCAGTATATACAAGTAATTAGCTTTCGACACTAAGCAGCAATGTTAAAATTAACTTTTTTTGTGTCGAGAAATTGTTTCTTTGTAAACCCCCCCAAAAAAATAGTATGAAATAATTTTGCAGATTTCAGCTCTACGAATAATAGTATTTTCCTCCTTTTTATTTTTTTTAATTATATTTATTATTTATTTATTTATTTTTTGGTATGCACAGAGGTAAGGTTTTTATTTGTTATTCTTTAAAGTAGGAGTGTACAACTTGGTATATTTATTTATTTATTCATTCATTTATTTTTTAATATTTACTTTTTTTTCTCTTTACGCAAAGGCAAGCACTCTTTTTTTTTCACTCTTTCAGTATTTTTAGGCGTTTTGATTTTACTTCTTTTTTTTTTTTTGAATACTATATTGTTTAAATATGATTATAAATTGTCTGCGCAAAGCTAAGCGTTTGTATTTCTTGTTACTTTATTTTAATTTAGTAACTGAAATTTATGGTGAGACAAATGATCGTAAAATTCTTTATAATTAAGAGAAACATTACGTGCGATATTTTTTCCTTTTCTTTTCTTTCTTTCTTTCTTTTTTTTTTTTTTTTTCGCTACTTAAAATGTTTTTTTTAAATTATCACCTGCAGTTTATTTTCAAGGTCAGTCCTACAGTTTTGACCTTCTTTTCTCTTCACAGATTTTAACTGGTGAAGATTGGAATGAAGTTATGTATCATGGCATCAACGCATATGGAGGAGTTGGTTCACCAGGCGTTTTAGCATGCATTTACTTTATAATCTTGTTTATTTGTGGAAATTGTATCCTTTATATTGTTAAAAATGCTTTATTTTTCAATTTATCAAGATATTGTCATTTGTCTAATTTATTACAAAAAATGTCCAAAAATTCAGGTGTTAAGATGTGTGCTTTTTTTGTGCTTTTTCTTTTTTTTTAGAGGGGGAGGAGGAGAGGTCTGTGGCTTGAGATCCTTAAGGGAAACACTGTTTGATTAAGACCAGGGGGTTAAAAAAATTTCCCTTGTGAATTTTTTGAAGTTGAAATCTTCAGAACACGGTTGTAAGACCATCTTTGGTGACGTTAAGGGGATCGGCAAATCCTTCCGATTGCAGCTCCAAAAACGTAATTTTGGTTGACTTACAATGATGTTACGGGGAGAAGTTTTCGGAAGCTCTCCTCCGGAAAATTTTCGAAATTCAAGCCCCAAAAACTAAATTTCAGACAAATCTTTAATAATGTTGAGAAGAGTGGGGAGGGGGGAGGGGGGCGGAGAGACATTCCTCAGGCAAATATTTTTGAAATTTGCTTTTAAAACACAGGTTTTAGAAGATCTTCGGTAATGCTAATGGGAGAAGGAGGGGCCCTTCTTCGGTAATTTTCGCTCCAACGGAAATTCCTTCGAAATTGAAACCCTAAAAACGAGAGTTCAGATGATCTGTAGTACTATTGAGGGGGGGGGGAGGTGTCTTGCACTTTTCCCAGTTTATGTCCGAAAAACGAAATTTTTGACGGCTTTTTTACAGCATGGAAAATTTTAAAAATTCCGGGGTGTTCTAGACTCCTGATCCCCTGCTGGCTATGACTTCGGGAGCGTTATTGGGTGGCAAGAGCTGCCCTGATTTACGAATTTCACTTTTATTTTTTGTTTTATGTTTTCGGCGATTTTCAGTTGTTTAATATAAATGTGGCTCTAGAGATCAACCAGCACCCGTGGACCGGTAGTTCTATTGGAACACACCCAACATGAATTAAAAGAAGAAGGGCCCCTTGTATTAGAACTTAGATCACTTTTTCCGCCGTGTCGTATAATGTAATGCAATGTAAATTTATTATGGCGGAAATTATAAAAAAAATTGTTAAAAAGATTCCAATTCCAGAATTAAAAAAAAAATGTTATTTTATTTATTGCTTAATTCTGTTTTGGTAAAAATGAACATTAATTTTTGCACATCAAATACTCGTACTTTGTGGCATATCTGTTTTAAAATTAGGTAACTGTTTTCAAACGCTTTATTTATGAAAATGTTAAATTGCAATCATAGAAATTTCGTAACACACATCTACTCGAAACAAATACTAGAAATGGTGTGGTTTTAAATTTAAAGCTAGCATCAAATACGAGGGGGGTGTCAATTGCTCTTGGGTCAACACCACAAATAATAACAGTCGCATTTTTAAAAAGAATAATGTATCCATATTTACCCAAGAAGCATATTATGATTTGAAATTTTGATTATCATTGATTAAACTGATATTAGTTTGATTGAGCTTGAATAAAACTCGAATTTAATGTTCATGTTCTCAAATTCAATTCCTTTAAGGAATGCTTTATATGTTTAACTTTACTTTCCCGTGTAGCTGAATCTGATGAGTATACTTAAGTTTTCTTGTAATCATACCTATTGGCATTATTGCTAATTTTACATTTGGTTTAAAAAGCTGTTCAAAAATACTTAACTCAATTAGATATTTTACTGAATGTATTTTTAGCTATTGCTGTTGATAATTTAGCCGATGCCGAAAGCCTCACAGCTATAGAAAAGGTATTCATTTAATTACATTCTTTTTTTTTTCTTAAAAAAAATTTCGTCATTTCCTTGTGAGACATAGAACTCTTATACCAGTAAAAAGCATTTATTTTTCTGCCTGATGACAGCGTAGTTTATGCATTTACAGTTTATGTAGCAGTTTAGTTAAACTTCTTTATATAGAAAACTTGGCTTTCTGCTTCCAAGTCTTGAAGTTGACATTCCCACCCAGTATTAGAAAGAAGGCAGAGGTACTTACCTGGTGGAAGGGGGAGGGGGGTAATGACTCAGTGTGTACATTTGAAATTTTTAAGGACGGGGCTATTTTTAGAGATATTTTCTTTCTTTCTTTCTTTTTTTTTTTTGGCTGCTCCTTTGTTCTTGGAGACTCCTGAATATAGGGTTGTCAGGTATATTTTGGTTCCAAATAGTTTTTTATTGCCTATGATCTAGGTGCCAAACTTGGTGCCTAAAATTTTAAATGGCAATGAAACATATCTTGTGCTACCCAGAATAGTCTTTATTTCTTTGGATGGATTTTAAATTATAGAAATACACCTCGAAGTTCTTTGTTTTAACTATTGACACCTAAAAAAACATTGCATACATCATAATGATTTTTAGATTTGAATTCTTATATCTAACACCATTTTCTCCTCATATACTTAAAAATAAATAAATAATTCTTCTTCTTGAATATAAAGAACAGTAGAATCTTAATGCACCCTCTTGTTAAAAGTTTTAAACTCCAATTTTTATGTTGTAAGTTTTCTGACATTTTTCTGTTCTTAATTTTCTTTTGTTATTTGAAATTGCTTTTCATTGCTCCCCAAAACTTTAAAGCTAAAATTTGATTTCACTCAAGTACCAACCTTTTTAATACTAACATTCTCTGCCCCCTCCCCCCCCCCAAAAAAAAGTTCTTTAAGATACTAAAAGAGCAATGTTTCTTTTAAATAGTTTCCTTTACGTTTTCAGTACTTTAAATATTTTCTTACTTATCATTATTTTAATATTATTTTTAACAGAGTAATTGATAAGTTTTCCTTTTGTTCCAATGTAGGAGGAAGATGATATAGAAAAAGAATTGAGCATGATCAATTCGAGGGAGCTTGATGATTTTGATGGTTTGGACAACCGTCATTCAACAAAGAGGAAAAAGAAAAAACGTCATAGCATATCTTCATCTAGTTGTTCAGTTGAAAAAATTTCAAAACCTGAAACACCACAAATGAATCATAATATATTTTTTCGAATGTAAGTAGTCGATTGTTGAAAAATTTGCTATGTTTTCAAAAAGTGCAGATTTTACTCCAAGTTTTAGTAAATGTTAAGACGTTTTACTGATTTATTATTCAAAACCTTTTGTAGTAGTTAAATAATTAAAAGAACTTGTAATTTTCAAACATAAAAAAAAAATCTTCAGTTTTTTCAAAGTCTTGTAATGAAAAACAAAGCATATGCATTTTGAATTGAGTTAGTAAGACTCGGTTCACTGACCTCGACCGATAGCTACCAGTTGGTTGATCACATGACAACTAGTGACGTCAGACGAATAACATGCAGGTGAAAAAATACTTATTATTGGTCAAAAATGTCACATGTGCTTCAATCAACCAATCAACCTGCTTAAATTGCAGTAGATCATAGAACACTGCGGTTAGTCACTGGTCGACCAGTCGAGGTTGGTGAACCCACCGTAATAGTTGATAAATTAGAAAATAAGCGATTGATAATTAGAAAAGGTGGTCACATTTTATATTTAATGAGTTTAGAGTAAATATAGATTTTTTTTTTGTTTTTAATTTACATTTGAGAGTTGTCAATGGGCTTAAGGTTCTGTGGTAAAAATTGTCTATCAAGTGAACATATTTGATGCTGATTCTTAAGGATCGTTAAAATAAGAAACATCAAAATCAATCAAATATTGGTCAAATTATCAAAGAAGCAAAATAGAAAGGTTAACCCTTTCTCTTTTTTTATGTTTTGTTAAAAATATTGAGAAGATATTACCCAGTAAATCAACGAACATTTCGATTTGAATCCTATTTAGGCTTTTCTCTTTGTCTTCCTGACTGCAGAAACAAGTTTAAAAATTAGGGAAGCACGAAATAGCATATTTGCCTAATACCAAATGTTTGGTTAAAATTCCAATTGGATTTGGTCGAACACCAAATATTTGGCAAAATTGTAGTTCACTATGTTCTCCTTAGTCTACAAATGTTATTAATGCATAACTGTTGCATGGCTGTTAAAGAACTTTTATTCTAACACATGAATTGCAATGTTACTTATCTCTTTTATTTCGATATATTTTACTGCTTATTATTTTTGACTACTTATCACTTATTTTTTGTAATTACAGTTGGACCCATGTATCGAAGTAGCAAATTGCTGGAAAAAAATTCAATAAATAGAAATTTCGATATATGGAAACCATCTTATTTTATCATAAAAATCTCCTAAAAAATTAAAATTAAAGCTAATTTTCATGTATGAAATCCTATTTATAATTTATACGAGCATCAGATTAAATGAAAATTAATGATTTAAAAATTATTTTTGTTCCTTCATACATCTTCATTCTTCGGCAATTCAATTTGATCCGCAATGTTAGAGGATTTTCGTTTTGACAATATAATCGAGAGAAAAGTAAAAAATCAATCTACTTAACTTGAATGTTTTTTACTGAAGCTAAAAAGACTATGAATGATAATCAACAGACAAAAGGGATAGCTACAGTGCTACTGGTTACAACTAAGACTTGAAATAAACTTGAGGAATTTGAAGAACTTCAGAACGGAACAATGACCTATCTACACACCTCTCAACCCCAGATTCATTATGAGTTTCATAGCAACCTTTAGTGAACATAATTTTCTTCTGTAACCTTCATTTTTCATGAGACAAACAGTCCAAAATACAAAAAAAATCTACTAATGTCTCAAATTTTTTTCGATATATAGAGATTTTTTCGATATGTAGAAACAATTTTTCTATGTAATGAACATAGAAGTTTGCTGGGATTTCAATATATAGAAAATTTTGATATGTGGAAGTTTGATACATGGAGGTTCGACTGTACTTTTTCTTAATGGTTCCATTATAATCCTTTTGATTGTTAGTTGATTTTTCTGTACTTCCTGAGTCATTTTCATTCATAAATCATCATCATAAATTCTCTACTTTTGCCACCTTTGCTTTAAAAAAGAAAATAATAAGTGCAGGAACATTATAGTCTTCTATACAACTTATTTTCAATCATAAACAATTTGAAGTCAGTCTAATGAGATAAAAATTTACATAAAATTGAAAAGAAGTATGGGAGCTTAGCTCCCATAAGCATTACAAAAATTCCTTGATGTATTTTTGGAAAATTACCTAGCTAATAAACGTAGTAGTTCACGCTAATAAATATTTTGAAATTATAAGAACAAATATACATACTTTATTTAAATAGAAACTTGCTAAGTTTCAACTTTTCTTAATACTATCTTGTAATTTTAGGCAGCGAGAAAAGCCTGATAATTCTGTAAGTATTTTTGATTCTTGCTTATTTTATTTTCATTTGCATTCTCATTTTATATTTATTGTTATTTAAAATAAAAGGTTCAATGTTATCAAGCATTTAATTGCATTTATGTATCGCATTAGTTTAGTATTATTTTGAATTAATGATGCATAAGTTTCTGTTATCCCACTTTCTCATACTAACCTTATTATCACTTATCTCCTCCCTCTAAGAATTTGGTAATAATGTTCTTTTGCTTTTGTTGTAGTTAACTAATTTGCAATATTCAACAGTGTATGTTTATTATTCTTCCCTTACTTAACTCGAAAAACTTGTCAGTTTGATGAAAATATGTACATTCTTTCTTGCAAGTTGTAAAAACTATATGGTAATAATATAGAGTGGTGGGTGTATTTATGTGTGTGTGTAAGATTTATAGAATAGTTTAAAATATATAGAGATTTAGAATGTCTGGATGTATAGAATATCAGCATGGCTTCTAGCTTCTTTTTTTTCTTGGCCAGGCCAGTCGGTACTGGACATAAAATCAACTAAATATTCAATTCAAATGGTTAGTAGTCTCAATTAATCTCATTCAACTGTAGTTCAAATTTAAATTCAATTGGAGACAATGATTAAAGTTAGCTCACACTAACTTGGATAGACACCGAAAAAATATTACTTTGGTTCAAACTGATTTATAGTAGCTAAATTAATAAATAAAAATAAATTTAGACTATAATTGAATCAGAATTTTATTAACATTAAAATTAATCAGGCAATATTAAATCAAATTAATCAAGATTGATTTATTATTGAATGTATGAATAAACAGTGGAATGAATGAAAGAAAAATGAAACAATCAATAAATGAATGAATCAAAGAAGAATTAATTAAATAGCAACAAATATACTTATTTAGTTATTCACTCACTCATTTCACTTGAAAATAAAAAACTGAAAACAAACAATCAAAAGTAGTTCTGATGAACAAATTTTTTGCAAAATTTTAATTTAAAACACTATGATCAAGACACCAAAGATATTATAAAAGTAGGAGAGCAGCAGATGTAGCTTAAAAGTCTATCAACAAAGTTTGATCAATGTTAAGTATAAAAGTTGGATCAGTGTAGTATGTTTCATTTTGTGTATGTCTCTAATAAAAGAATAAAATTACTTAATAAATTGAACAGCAAATTCATATTTCACTAATGGTCTCTCATTTTATTTATGCAGGAAAAAAAATTTAAAAATAGCATTTTGTGCATTTTTTTTTTTGCTTTATGTATTTTTCTTTCCATAAAAAACTAATAGCTCTCTAACTCAAATTTGCAAGTTTTGTGTAAACATTTTCTGGTAATTGTTTGCATATAACCATTTGAGAGTTGTAAGAGTATTTCGGAAAGAAAAACTTTAATTCTTAATTTAAAAAAAAAAAAACCCTCAGAACTGTGAATTAAGGTTTAAAAATAAATTTAAAAAATAAAAACTAAGTTATTCACTTTATGTTCTTTTTTTTTGCCCTAGAGATCTTTTGAAAAATATTATGTTGAAGAAAAAATTGTTTAAGTTTGATTAGAAAAATATTTAAAATTTTGGCTCATATACATATTTTTGGTTTAAAAGATTAAAAAATTATATTAATTAAATACATTCAATTTCTTGATGTGATATTAATTTATCTTTCATTTTATTGTTTTCTAATGACACATTTAACACCTGAACAACCGATTAAAACCTAAATTTCCACTAGATTAAGCCACCAGATACATCAACTGAGAAGAAAGAAGTTGAAACCGAAACTGAAGTTGCTGCAGGTAAAGTAGTCAACAGCTTCATGTTAACTATTTGCAAGTAAAGTTAAGCAAGTTAATAAATTTGCTTAAAGAATGTTAATCTGTTAATCTTAACAAAAACAATTTTTTAAGATTTAAATACGTGCATTAAAAATGCACAGCATAACTTTCTTGTCTGTATCAAAATGGAATTTTCTGCACAACTTGCTTTTATGAAATAAATTGTAAACACAAATTAAAAAGAGGTAAATAAACTATAATGAGGTAAAGGGGGAAAATAATGCTGTAAAATAACAAATTCTTCTGCATTAAATGTAATTGATGCTAGTAAATGTAGATAGATATTCCTGGTTTCTCTAATAAGTTTTATGTTTCATGTAGAATTGTAGTTAGGTTGTAATTTCCCAAAATTTCTTTAAATTTTTTGCATCCATACTATCTTTTGAAAAAAAAAAAAGTTGATTTTTATTTTCATTGATTTCTTTCTTTTTTAATATCTTCTTTGTGTGAAAACTATTAATCTTACTGAAGAAATAAACAAGTTGGTAAAAATATATATATATATTGTGTAAAAAGAAAACCAATATTAATTTTCTGAAAAAAATCTTGGATTAATTTGTTAGTGAAAATTTTTAGTTATATCATGCTTTTGCATGAACTGAAATTTTCTGATTTTAATAATACAGACGATACATTTAGTCAATGATGTGAATATTCAGTAAATTACCAACCATTAGCCAGGGCTAAAGCAGAAATACGTAAAATACACCGCCAGCTGAGTCATTTCCAGCCGAGGACTGCAGTTTCGTGCTTATTAGCACTCATCAGCCCGGCATAGGAAAGTGATTGAGCTGGAGATGGAAAACCTCTTAAGGAAGCCAAGAGTGCGAAACAAACTGGTAGCTAATATAGAATTAGCAGACCAGACGAGTGACCGAAGCAATGGTTCGGTTCAACTCGAAGATTGAACGCGAGGCAAGGTATATAGTTGGCGGTGTATTTTACGTATTTCTGCTTTAGCCCTGGCTAATGGGTGGTAATTTACTGAATATACCTTGCCTCGCGTTCAATCTTCGAGTTGAACCGAACCATTGCTTCGGTCACTCGTCTGGTCTGCTAATTCTATATTAGCTACCAGTTTGTTTCGCACTCTTGGCTTCCTTAAGAGGTTTTCCATCTCCAGCTCAATCACTTTCCTATGCCGGGCTGATGAGTGCTAATAAGCACGAAACTGCAGTCCTCGGCTGGAAATGAGCTGGCGGTGTATTTTACAATGATGTGAAGTTAGGTATGTACAGTAGAGCTTATACTGAGCAGTTTAACTTCTTAATAACTGTTTAAATAATATCAAATCTATTTTGGGTGTTACACTTTCATTTTCTCAAATTTCACAAAGATTTAATGTTTTTTAATATTACTAAAGTTTTTTTTTTTTTTGAATTAGAACTATACATGATATTTCTTATCTGTTTTGTATGTTTATGTGCTAATACATTTCTTGTGGGGAAATATTAAGTTGTATTTCCTGACAATACTAGTTTTTCGGATTTTCTAGGGATTTTCAAAAATGTACTTGCTTTTGAAAATAATGTAGTTTTTACAAATTTCATTATGAAACTGCATAAGCACGATTTTACAGTTGAGTTTATGGAAGAGGGAGAAGCAGATGAAGAAGATGATGATGACGATGATGGAGCATCAGTTTCTACAGCTCGACCCAGACGTCTTTCAGATATACATATAGATACTAAAATAAAACCCATTCCAGCATATACTTCATTTTTTATTTTTTCACACAACAACAGGTAAGTATATTTTAATAGCTGATCTTAAATATTGTTTCAGACAAAGAGTATTTTTTGAACAATTTTCTTACTGTGTAAATATTTTTTTCTTTATTTCATATATTTAGGTTTCGCAGGCTATGTCACTTTATTGTCAATCACAACTATTTTGCTAACATTATTCTCGGATTCATACTAATCAGTAGTGCCATGCTAGCTGCAGAAGACCCTTTACACGTAAATTCAGATAGAAACAAGGTAAATAAATCACAGTTGTGTTCTCTTCGCATAGTTTTCATATAACTGTACTACAGAGAGATGGAGAATGAACAGAAGCAGAAACAGAACACTTAATTTCGTAATAGGTAGGATCAGAGAGAATGCTTAAGCAGCTACAATTTTACATCTTGCTGATCATAACTATTACAAAATGAAGTATTCTGTTTCTACTTCCAGTTCACCCTACATCTCTGTGTGGTCTAGCTTTAATACTGTTGTGGATTTATTTAGTACTAGTGGCACCCACATGGCTTTACCCGTAGTAGAAAATTAAAAGGTCTTTTGGTTCCCCTGTATATTTGCAAAAAAATGTATGATGAATTTCTCGCAAATTGGCTTGCCCATGTTACGGTTCTACGTTATGATAACTTGGTAATGTACTCGTCCATCTTATGAAAATTTTGCACCAGAAAATGTTCCTAAAATTGGAATAGAAAAACAACAAAATCGAATTTTCGAAAAATCGCTTCAAGGTGCACACCCCCATGCTACAAACTAATTCTGTGCCAAATTTCATGAAAATCGGCCAAACGGTCTAGGCGCTTTGCGCGTTACAAAGATCCTGACAGACAGAGATCTGTACAGAGAGAGATCCGTACAAATATCCAAACAGAGAGACTTTCAGCTTTATTATTAGTAAAGATATTTATGTGAGTGTGTGAATCCAACCTACTTCAACACATTTGGATTTATAACAGGTGCTCTCTTTGTGTAAAATGAATGTTTGTTGAGATATTAAAACAGTCGTTTGGACTCTGTTACATTTCGCTCACAATCACCACCAGTCGTGATGAAGTTAGCAGAAATGAAAAACATTCATGTTCCAGAGAGTGATAGGACAATTTGGAAAGAGCTAAAATGTCCATGAGTATTGGAAATCCTATTTTAGTGGATCATTTTGAATTTGAAGTACAAATGTGAAAATTTCTTGATTCCTTGCCTAAACCATCTCCTACCCTGTTGCCAAGCTGTGACACTTCCTCTCCAGGATCAAATCTTACAATCTGAGCTGTTACTTGCTCCAGATTTCATCATACACTGCCACAGTTTAATAAACAGAAGACAGTTTGTACAACTGATACCCAGCCCCTCATTTAGGGGGGGGGGGTCAATTGCTCCCCCCCAACCCCAACTTTGAAAAATTGTTTTTGCGTGTAATTGGTTTTTGTTATCTTCCAATAAAATTTCCATTGAGTATAATACACTCCCCCCCCTCCCCCAGAAACATTTGAAATGGTGGACCTGGATATACCTATTACAATCACATTGATTTCACCCTTTTCAGAAATTTTACTATCGTTGCTATAAAAGTAACTGTAATATATATTCATGCCATAAAAGTGAAATGTAATGCAGAAAAAATCTCAGTTGAAATGGATATGTCTTGATTGTTGTTATGTGTTTGTAAAAGAAAAAAAATTTTCACTGTAAAAAAAGTTAAAAAATTAATTTTTAATATATTTGATCTAGTATACCATTCAACATATTTTCAATGACTTAACAGCATGTTATTTATTTACAGATATTGAATTACTTTGATTACTTTTTTACTACCGTCTTCACTGTAGAAATAACTTTAAAAGTATGTATGTATGTTTCATTTCTTTGAATTTAAATACTGATCTAACGTTGCTTTATAATGCAATAGTATTTACTTTTGTAGGCAATTGCATATGGTCTTATTCTACATAAAGGATCTTTTTGCAGAAGTTACTTTAACCTGCTTGACGTGCTTGTTGTGTCAGTCTCGCTAATATCTTTTGCCTTTGGGTAAGTTTTTTGCTTGAGAATTTTAATGTTTTTTTTTTTTTTTTTTTTTTTTTTTGAGAGGTGGTTTTGAAGTGTGAGAGAGAAAAGCATCATAAAAAATGTGTTTTTAAATGTGTGTGTTGAAATCGAAGATAAGGTTGATAAGGGGTCCAAATTTTTGGAGCAGCTACCTTAGCTATCATGCTCCACTTGCCCATAAAAAATCTGCTTAATCTCTCTTTTTCTTAAAATAATTTATGTAAGTGATGATGAATTTTTAAGTTAAATGGTTCTCTATCCCTTTCTGATCTAATTAATATTTTATAATAATTATACCTTTTGTTTCTTTCTGTTCAATCATTTGCCAACACAGTTCATGGATTTTTTCATGATTTAAAAATTATTCTTATCATTATATTTTATTTTTATTACTTTCTTTTATGTCCAATACAGTTGTACCTGCTATAGCAAACCCGAGATGTGACAATACAAGTTGTAGCGAATTTTTTAAATGGTCCCAACTGAAGCCCTATGTTGTTAATATATTTTCAAACGCTTGTAGCAATCAACAAACACTAGAGAATTGGCTAATCGGAAAATTCTAAAATTTCCATCTCTTTGTAGCACTTGTTGCACATGCATTCCTTACCAGTGTTTGCATAGGCTTACTAGTTAATTATTTTTATCAAGACATGTATTTAATTTATAATTTTTTTTGTATCTACTTATTCTAAAAAAATATTTTTTTTTAGCTGTATTTCTGTATACTTTTTCTGGAATTTATTTAACAGTACTTTTGTGAAGAGTTTTTTTTTCTATGTATAGGGTAGGGGGAAGAAGGGAAGGGGTGCCAGTTGGCAATTATGTACAGTGAAATCCTGTTGCAATGAATACAAATACAACGAAATTTCCGTTTCAACAAAATTAAATTTCAGTCCCGATTTAATTTGTGATATGTTGCTTGGATTCCATTATAATGAAATTCCCGTTACAACAAACAAAATATATGGCCCCTTGAAGTCGTTGAAAAAGGGATTACACGGCATTTGTTTTTTAAATGTGTCAATTGTTTCTTCAATTTTTTAAAAAAGTTTGTTCATGATTATTTATCCTCTGTTTGATGTTTTTAATTCTAATTTCAAGTAAGTTATCTCTTTAATTGAAAAGCTTTGCTTCTACTTTATTTACTGAAGCAAACTGTTGCTACTTTTATTTGAGAAAACACTTAACAGCCTTTATTTTTTCCAGGAATGAAACATTCTCAGTTGTGAAAATTCTTCGTGTTCTCAGAGTACTGCGACCTCTCCGAGCCATTAACCGTGCCAAAGGATTAAAGGTTATAAAGCTTTTTTAAAATCATTTTCTTAAACCAACTGTTAGAGCAACTGAAAATTTCACCGAAATCTCTGCTAGTATTAAAATATAATTTTCGTCGAACATTGTGAAAATTAATGAACTTTTTTTATGCGTACATATACGATTCTAAACCCCAGGTTCAATAGAAATGATGTTTAAATAAAATCTCCATAACGCCTACTTACAAAAAATCAAACTCTTCATTTTATTTTTCTTCAAACTAGTCTTACAAAATGCCTGTTTTTAAGTTTCATATACAGTCAAACCTTGATATCTCGAACCTCCTTATCTCGAAACCTTTGATGTCTCGAAACAAAAATTTTCCCCAGCATTTTCCATAAAAACCCCTATGTATTTTCCATAGTTATCTCGAAGTTTATTTTTCGAAACCCTTGATATGTCGAAATTTTTGCACAGAAGCAAGTTTCAATTGTCGTTTTGCTTTGGCAATTTTTGTAGTAAAACTAGTTCAGAGACGATTGCTTAACGTTTTTCATCCCTTTTCTTGGAAATTTTGTGAATAGGGGATTGGGACAAGATAATAGGGGAGTGTTGGTATGAAGGGGGTGCTGTGTTTTCCCCAAAGTTTAGAGTCTTTGTTCATTTCTCTCGAACTTGTTGTCTGCTTTGAGGAAAGGGGTTCGATTTTTCGTCCGTCAGTTTTCAAGCGAAAACGGAAAATGCGTTCCTCATTTTCATCATTCAGTTTTTTTAACACCTACAAAAGGGCTGCGGAGAACTTTTTGAATATGAGGTTATTGGTTAAAGATAAAATTAGAATTTTTAAATTTTTAGGTGAAAAAACCAAGTTGAAATAGTTGCTCATTTCAAAATCTCATCCTGCGCACTTTCGACAATTAGAAAATTTCAAATCCAGTAAATATTGAAGACTACTTTATTGATCGTAATTCGAAGTGGTCCCATAGTACATATATAAATGCATATAGCGTACGTGTGTGTAAATGTGAGAGTTACTAGTGTAATTTTTTAAAAACCTTGATAACTCAAAAACTTGATGTCTCGAAAAAGTTTCCCATCCCGAGAGATTTGAGATATCAAGGTTGTACTGTACATTTTTACTGACTGCACATTCACTACTTACATTGCCATATTTTTATCTTTGAATGTAATTATATTTTAAAAGGTTTTACAACTGCTGTTGCCACTTTTAATCTATCAAACTTAACACCAACCTTCATACTTAACTCAGTTACATTAAAATCCATTCTACAATTAGCCTTTTAAGTGCCTTTTTACTGTAGCTTTTAAATTTTTTTTTTTTTTTTTATTACCTAATTATTTTGAGGGTTATCATTGTCCTTCATTACTCATCAATTTTGAAGAATTGAAAATAAGAGCTTTATGTATCAATTTTAACATTTTTATTTTGTAACCTTTTGCTTTTGTTTGCACTTTTAAGTTTAATCACTTTAAAATTTATGTCGTGAATATAATGTTATGATGCTTTTAACATCAGTTTGTTATCTGCAAAAAGACAAACCAGTGCTCAGAGCCCAAACTTTCATAACATTAAAATTTCATTGAAATATATATTCAGTTCAGATTCACATTATTGATTTTATTTTGATTATTTTTATTTAGTTATCAGAAATTTTTGTTTAGAATATACAAATTTAGCTTATCTAAAATTGGAAAGTCTCTCTAATTACTAATGTTTTAAAAGAGGAAAAAAAAATCATTTTTTAAAAGGACATGTTTGATTTTAAAAATATCCCTTTTTTCATATTTACATGCATTTAATACACGGGTTTAGATTATTGGTTTGTCATTTTTACATTCATAGTCAGTCACATTCATTTTAATTTCATTAAATGGTATAGTTTTAATGTACTGTAGAAACCCATAATTCCCTAAACTTGATTGCTTAATTACTTAAATCTATGTTTAGAGTTAATTCTAGCCATGCCTTGAAGCAAAGTTTTCTACTCAACGTTGAACATTCCTTGTTGTTTATTTTACTTTAGCAGACATTTTTTAATCACGGAATTTATATATCCTGCTTTAAAGCAACGTCTTAATGTATTACACCTCTTACTGGCATCTTCTTTGAGCAGCAGGTAGTCAGCACTTGTTAAACTCTAGTTTTCTGAGAATAATGCTAAATAAGTTCTTATAGGAAGGGTGACATGAGAGTTAAGAGAGACAGATTGAGGATTTTTGTGGATAAATCTCTCACAATTCTTGGTTTTAAGCTGCATTGGCAATCTTATTATATTGTTGCTGTTCCATGTAAGGGAAGAATGGAACAGCACTGTATTTATGGGGAAATAAAAAATGAATAAATATTTTTGGCTTAACTGGTTAATGTATCAACAATAGTCTGTAGCTGCTAGATCTACTGGGCATGCTAAAAATAATTTTTCACATTTTATTTGATCATAAATGCTGCTCTGTCGCATTCCTCCAACTTTTCTCTGAAGACTAGTGTGACCAAAGAATTCTGGCTTTTTAATATTTCCACTTCCCTCTCCAACATATTCTGAGTTTAAAGCATTAAATGACCTCAGAGCAAAAAATATTTTATTTCCTTTTTTTCTCCCTGTCTTTATGATATTAAAGCTTATTTTGTCAGCCTTTTTTTTTTTTTTTTCAAATTGATCTGATTTAAAAGAAAAATTGGAAAAAGGGAGACTAGTTGCAACGTGTTCCATTCTGTCAAGTCTCCAGTTTTCTGCCCTTTACTCTGTTAGACATCAACAAAAAGAGCAAAAGACAAATGGTTGTGCTATCTGCTGGAAAAATTAACATCTTGCTGCTTTCTAATTCTTTGACCTTATTGTATCCAAAGCCTTATGTTTCAATGAGTTTTATTTTATCCTTTTAACTTCTAATTTATTTTAATGGTATTATTAATGGTATATTTAATGGTATTGGCTTATTTCTCTTTAATGACTGGGAAATTATGCTTTGAAATTTACTTTTCATATCAATAACAATGGGTAATATCCTCTCCACAGAAGGGCTACCCACCATAAACCACCTCTCACCCTTCAGATGACAGCAGTTATGATATTTTAGGGTGTAAGATTAAAATTTTGTTGAAAAAGCAACAATCAGAAATGAAAAGAGATAAAAATACTTCAATATACTTTCAAGATATTTTAAAACAATAAACCTTCTTGCCGATAATTATGTTTTATGAAGTAAAATAAAAATTAAAACTAACTGTTAAAGTAAATTCATAGAAAGCAGTTACTTCCATTGCATCAGTGCTCTTAAATTTTTCCTATATTTATGTTAATAAATGTACATTAAAACATATTAAAAGCAAATAGGAAATACAAATTTACTCTGTAGAAAAGAAATCAGATTTGATAGTTTAGAGTGAGTGTTATTAGTTCTACAGTATTTCTGATAATGTAAATTCATAAATTTCCTTTTTTCCCTATGAAAGTTGTAATTTTGTATAAAAGAAAATTTATACAAAAGTACAATGTACAACATATCTTTTGACTTTACCACATATCCTTATGCAGCTAATCTTTTCTTTAACACTTTTATCGCTTCTCTGAAATAAAAATGAAACACTTTTAAAATCCTTATTGTATCATTGAAGAATTTATCCCAACCTACTTTTTATATTGATTCATATGTATATAATGATGCATTACAGTTCAAAAATTGTATAAAATTGGTTTTTAAATGGTATTAGCACAAGTATAAAATTTACATTTAACTAAATCTTTCCATTCTAGAGCAACAAAATAGTTTTTAAGTTTTTATGACCTTAATACATTCAAAGCTGAAGTTTCTCCATAAGTTTATAAAAATTATTTTTAGTTTTTATTTAAAGTTGAGAGCAGGTTTTATTTATTTATTTATTTTTTTGTATGTTCTTTATTAACTTCGTTAATTCATTTTAAAATTTTGATAGTTAATGGGCTTAGTTTAAGACCAAATAACTATTCTTTTCTTTCTCTGCAATTGAAGAAAAAGCTTGTTAGCTATATTTTCTGTGTTATTTTTCAATGACACTTAAATTTATTTTACATGATTGATCTTGTTCTTGACTTGAGTTTTTGTATATAAATCATTATGTATGATTGTTCTTTACAATTATAACAATCTGCAAAAATATTAACTATATTTTAAGCATAATATGCTGTTAGTTTAGAAAAGTTTAGAGTAGAAAATTTTTTTTGATCTTGTATCTTCCGCTGTTGTTGGTAACATTCGGTGGGATTAGAAAAGAGTGATATCTATATTTTATTTGCATGTAGCAAGTAATCCAGTGCATCTTTGTAGCGGTTAAAACTATAGGCAACATCTTGTTGGTGACCTTTCTGCTAAACTTCATGTTTGGGGTGATTGGAGTACAATTACTAAAGGTAGGATTGTATGTAGTGTAAACAGCTTCTACAATATGCTCACTTCCCTCTCCCTTTACTAATCACATTTAATCGTTAGAGTTGCCAGGCTCAAAATCAAACTATGCATTCTGGTTTTTGGTGTGATTTTTTTTTTAAATGCTACATTCAATCTGGAATTTTAAATATATTTTCTTTCATTGTAAGTTTCTAGATTTATCACGTTAATTTTGAATGTATTAAATTGGAAAATCTTTCTAATGTACTAACTGTTCAGCAACCAAAGTAATTAAGTCTGAACAATGGCACAGCAGGGTGTGGGGTGAAAACACCCCACAGAGGCATTGATTTTACCATTAATGCAAATAATAATACAGTAGTTTATGCATATGAAAGGGCTGTTTTGATTTAAAAAAAAAAAAAAAAAACCTTTCAGCAGGTATTTTTGATCAAAAAATCCCCTTCAGAAGGTTTTTTTAATTAAAAAAACCCCACTCCAGAAGGTACTTTTGATCAAAAAACCTCTTAAGATAGTACTTTTGATCAAAAGATTCCCTTCAAAGGGTATTTTTTTAAATAAAAAAAATCCCCTCCAGAAGGTACTTTTGATCAATAAAACCCATTCAGAACGTACTTTTGATCAAAAACCCTCTCCAGAAAGTATTCCTGCCTGCGCTAGTGAGTCTGAAGAATAAGAAGTTGGAAAAAAAAAAAAGATTTTTTTTTTCAGTAATTGATAAGTGGTGTATACTATAGTGAAATTTTAAAATGGTATTAGCTAGAACTTTTTTCATATTCATAGATTTGGCACTACTGCACTACTGCAGAAAATAATATGAAAAAATTAGGGAAGTCGTGCACCTAATTACTTTGCCTTCTGAACAGTTTATATTGAAGTTTTAATAAAGTGTAAATTTTTTCAAGTACTGAATTGTGGAAAAATAAATTATAAAAATTAAAATCAACGTGAAATCATTGACAATTATGCTTTTCTGTCTTATAATTGAGTGGAAGAAAGGTGTGAATGCATATCTTTTATTAACTAACTGATATCAACTGATGCGTAAGTATATAAGTTGCAAAATTACTTTGAAAAACTTCATAAAAAAAGTTTTTCATATTTAGAAAATACATTATTATATGCAGCTAAATAATATTCAACTTGGCCTTGTGTTCAGCTGAATTATTTTCTTTATAGCTCAGGTAGTGTATTAAGCTCTGTGTATTGTAAAGTGAAATATCCATGGGAAAGATATTGTTTAGTGATTGTATTAACTCTTTTATCATCTGCTTATAAAAATAGGTCACATTTTGTTGCAAATAGTAAGTATTATTATGCTACTAAGGTAAAGTAATTTAAAGTTATATTTTTAGTGATGTTTATATTTTAAAAGTTATAATTCAAATCAGATATTGTTTTTCTTGTTATTTTGTTAATTTTTCGATAAAATCATAGTTATCGAGCAAAAGTTTGATGCATAATTTTTGCCCATATCATGCTTCTGAAGACTAAATTCATTATTAAGGAATCCTTTTTCTTTTGTCTGAAAACCTGGCAGCCCTAACGGCTATTGAATTTTTACCTCCTTTGTTTTGCCCTCTAGTACGTAGTCAAGTGCGTCATAGTAGCAGTCAAAACTATAGGGAACATCATGTTGGTCACCTACTTGCTTCAGTTCATGTTTGCTGTGATCGGAGTACAACTCTTCAAGGTAACATATTGAAACGAAAAAAGAGTGGCCTCATTTGTGAGTCAATGTGAAGTACTGTGTCTGCTTTTGTGGCATTGTGCGCAGTTCTTATGTGCAAAATAGTCTGTGCCAGCGTGAAACTTGACATCATATAAGAAACTAGTTGATAAGATACATCATCCATTAACCTTCTTCTGTAAATCATATTACTAATATTGTTGATTTCTACCAAGTAGATATATCAATTCCTAGTGATGTCCCAACTCCTTTTAGAAACAGTTAAGTCTGTTAGAATTAAGGATTTTTCCCCCTTTCATCTCTCTGGGATTCACCAATAGTAGTAATAGTTCATACCTAATCATCTGTTAACTTGAGGTCAGTTACTCCGAGAGTGATTAACGCTTTATTTGTTTACTAACCCATCCAAGTATGTACTTTTCTTCTAAGGAATTATGAAAAGAATTTTTACATTGAAATAATTTTTTTTCGCTAATTTGAATTCCTCGCACATTTTAAGTTCAGTCAACTCTTGTATTTGAAACTCAAAGGGAAGATATTATAATTTGAAATGTCAATGTTCGATGAAAATTATTCCAGTAAAACTGAAGTGCTATGCACATCTTCTGAAAATTAATGACAAAATAAGCTCTTAACATAAGTTTTTTAAAGAATATCTATCAGAATAGTTTCATGGGCATTATTTTCCCCTTTTCCTGGAAGTACATTTTCCAAATGTTAAATGGTTTAAAATGTTTTCCTTGTTTTGTCTAGCAGTGATTCATAAAATTCCTGCAATCTATTCATTCAAACTTATGCATCTTAAAAAGTTTTTTTTTTTTTTTTTTTTTTTTTGACTTTGATGATATCTTTTTCTTTTGAAAAAGTATTCTGAATTCTTCTACTGTGTCTTCTGTTCAATAGCCACGGATTTCCATGTGAGTCAATTTAAGCAGAACTTTAGGATGCTATTGTAGGATTCTGTTGTAAAACTTAGGACACTAATCCTCAATCTTCATCCAATGGATTGAGTGGAGTTTTCTAAGTTTTCAGACATCAAAGTTTGAGATATAAAGGGTGTACTGTATCATGATTACAATATTCTTAATAAGATTTAAAATTGCTTTCATCAATTCATTAAAAAAAAATAACTCTATGGAAACTGATTTTTGAAGCTGGTTAATGGAATTCAGCAAGTCCTGACTTGACTTGATTCTCTTTATGCCTAATGACACATGATGCCGCTAGCGTGGCACTCCATCCCGGCTGGTTTAATGCTGCCTCCCTGGCACTCCACCAGATTATCCAACCAAAGGCATTTCTTTCTTGTATGGCCATCTGATGCCAGGTTAGTTTTGTATGCACGCGCTTCCTCTTGCCGTGAGGGGTTTACGTGAGAGCAGTTCATGTTGGATCTATTGCCTCCATTCTGAGAACATGTCCTATCCATGACTATCTGTGCATTTTTACCAGTGTGGTTATGGGCTTGCAATTTTTACGTTTATTTAGGTCCATATTGGATATTTTATTTGACCAGTATATGTTTAGTATTTTTCTCAGGCTTTTAGTTTGAAAGGCATCAAGCTCTTTTTCTTGCTGTCTAGTTAGCTTCCGTGTATTGCTGCCATTGAGTAGGACTGCTCTAACTATTGAATTGAAAATTTGTTGTTTGACTTTTGTGAGTCAATTCATAAAAATAAAAAAAAAAATTTAAAAATAAATAAATAAACCTCTATGGAAATTGATTTTTGAAGCTGGTTAATGGAATTCAGAAAGTCCTGAAGTATATATTTCAAATACACTTCCATGGATTCAGAAGTATTCTATCCTGTCCAAAATTTCTTCAAGATTTAGAATACCTTTTGGCTGCTAGTTTTGCACGTTGCACATAGGTCATTTGTGGCATGTTGCACCTTTGAAAATGCTTGAAATATTTTATATGACGGTATGTAGTGCTTCTAAATCGTGCTATATAAACATTTCTTCTGACTTTAATGTCTTCTCAACTATTTTTTTTCCCATTTTTTAGATGTGTTCTGCTTTAAAAATTATTAAGCTTCTAAATTATCACTATATATTATCATTATTTTTTTAAAACTTACTTTATAGCTAATGAAGATTTTCTATATTAAATATATTCTTTTATAATTAAAAAAAAAAAAACTTATATCTACTGTTGAACCTCATTAAACTGCTTCCATTTCTTAGACATAATAATTAGCTAAAAAGGGCCTTCTTTGATTTTATTTTATTTATTTGTTTATTAATTTTTTGAATTGTTACTTAAAAAACATAATTATTGTTTAGAAAACTAATGCAATTTTGTACTATGCTTAACATGTGTGTAATGAAGTCAAAATACCTCAAAAAAAATTTAATGCACTGTTATAAAGGATAAATAAAAGAAACAGTTATCTGCAATTATGAATTCAGGATATTTTTGACAAATTAATAATTAATAATTATTCGAACTAAAAAAAGCGAAGGGGAAAAAACCTTTCAAAAACTGATTCTTCTTTTGTTGCTACATGATGTTTCATCATTTTTCCTCATGATACTTGTCACAGATAAATTCTACATGTTTCCAGTATTTTTCATTGCTTTTAAGTTGTCTTCTATTTTTTTATATAAATATAATGAATTTTTAAAAATGATTTCTTATATATTACATGGTCTTCAGCCTTCACATTAAAATATAAGTTCACAATAGAAAATCAGTAATTTTATTGAACTTGTATGTATCAGTCATAACATTCCTGTAACATTAAAATTAAACAACAATTGAATAACATTGAAATTTAATGTGAATTTTACTCTAAGTCTAAACTTGTATTAGTATTTGATCACTTGGAAATAAGTTTGTCAAAAACAATTGGAAATCTGTAATTTTATAGAACTTGTATGCAGTGGGGTAGCTGTAGTTTCTGCCACCCGGGGCAGTTCCTCTATTTGCCACCCTTTCATTGAGACATATCTAATACATTAAACCGTCGAAAATTATTGAAAAAAATGAAAGCTTTATTTAAGGAAGAAAGGGGAAACTAATTTAATCTGTATTCTTCCTGCAAAAAAAGGGGGGGGGGAGTAGGCGCCTATCTCTGTGAAATATTCTAAATTTACATCAAGAACCTCAGTTAGGAGTAACGTTTAGGGGGATGAAGTTCTCCCCCGAAACTTCATCGAAACTGAAGTCAGTTTTAGCCTTTAGTGGTTTTAGGAAGACAGGGTCTTTTCTCAAATACAGTAAAACCTCAATAAGTAGTCAACCGTTTAAGTGGTCACTCCGCTTAAGTTGTCGTTTTCCTTTGGTCCCGACAAGGTCTCATTCACAGTAATGTAAAATGATCCTCTTTTACTGGTCACCAAATTTAATTTTACCCCGGTTAACTAGTCACTCAAAAATTGTTTTCTAAAATTCTCTTTTCTTATCGGATCTTAGAAACTAGTGTTAGATTTAGAATGCTGTGTGATAGTTATTTTTCCTTGAAATCTCGCTCCTCACTTCCAGTCATTCAAAGCATATTTCTTGCTGCGACTCTGTCTAGTACCAATCATATGAATCAAACTCCATCCAGCAAGGCAGACAAAATTTTAATACCTGGAGAAAGTTTGTCAGTATTTAACATTTGTTATAGGTACAATAGAAGCAGAATTTAAAGCTTGAAGCACGTTAAAAGACAGTTATTTTCAGTAAGCAACAACTTCATCAGTCAACACTGATGGGTTCTTTTAATGAACAGTAAGTACATTAAAATGAGTTATTATGATTAAGTAATGTATAAGTAAAAGAAAATAAAACTAGGTAACTATAATGTGTTTTTTACTTCTTTTTAAAGTTTCCATTAATTTATAGACATAGATTACACAGGCTTTTGGTTTTTCTCACTGATTTTTACAGCTATTCATGAAAGTGCTTGTGAGAAGTTTTTTTTTCCCTTCCTTATTTCCCACTCCACATAAGTAGTCACTCCGCATAAGTGGTCAAAATTTTTTTGTCCCTCGAGTGACGACTTAAAGAGGTTTTACTGTATTTTACAAAATCCTTTTAAAAATAGAAATTAAGTCTGTCTTAGTGGACATTAAGGGTTATAGTCACAACAAAACCTTACATTTTGATGGGGTTTTTTTGTCTCCAGTAATAGATTTAAAGTATGATTCCCTTATTTAGATTTTTTTCCACATCAAAGGTGCTGAATCGCCGCCCCTAAAAATATGCCGCCCGGTGCAGACTGCCCCGTTTGCCCCACCCTAGCTATGCCACTGCTTGTATGTATCAGTTACATACAAGTCCCCCCCCCCCCTTGCATTACATACAAGTTACCCTGAATTCAATTACAGGTGAAATAATGCTTTAAGAAATTAAAAAGGAAACTTTTATTGATATTTATTTAGATTTAAAATAACAATTAATGCAAAAAACAAATCGGAGAAACTAACCCATTTCAAAATTTGGGATTAAAAAATATAAAACCTTTTTATACACAAGATTAAAAATTGAACACATTTGAGATCATTTTTGAAGCATGTTCTTTATAATTTATTTTCATCTTTCAAAATTCTTTCATTTCTTCTTTGTGTTTATTTTCTCCAAAACATGGTAAAATGTTTAAGAAAACACAGACACACACTTATCGTATGCAATGCACTTGTTGTATCCACCTCATTGGCAGCTTATGAACTTTTTTTCTCTTATGTTTATTTTCTAAGTTATTAAGAATTTTAAGTTTTTTAACTAAAAGTGGGAAGCAGGATGGACCACTAGGAATACCTATGTGGCTAGTGGTATTAGATATGCCAGTACATTTCATTTTTTCTGCAAAAAATTGTTTTTCAAAAGTGGTTCTTTTTGTGAAGGAGAAAAACACTTTGTTTTTTAAGTGATGAGGGTAGAGTAAGAAATGGTTTTCAAATATTTTACAGAAACACAACAGGATTTTGTTTAAACTCATTAGTATGGTTTTAACGAATGTGTGGTTGCTAACTTAATCTTCAACTTTTGAAGTAAGTACTTGCTGATAGGAATTCCTTATTTAATGCTTAATAAAGAAATTCCAACTGCAACAGAGAAACGTAATTGAGAAAAAATATTTTGTTAGTAGCAAAGAGCACAATATGGTTACTTGTCAGCAGAATCCTAAGGCAATTTTTTCAGTTTAGATTCTATTCAGTCATGTTCATATATGAGATGGAAAGAGTGCTTTGAGAGTTGAGTTTTAAACCAAGTATTTATTTTTTATTCTCTCTCTAGAAAAAATATTCTTTGTCTGATTTATTTTCTTTTTATCTTATTAATATTAATCATATTTGAATTAAGTTATTTTTGTCATCTAAAAAGCTGAATTTATCTTTATAAAATAGTTAAAAATTTTGATTTCTTAACTATTTGTTGTTATGTGAGATTTTATGAGAAGCATAAAAGTATGACATTGTGAAAATATCTATTGTACAATTATAATATGAAATATTTCAAGCATTCTTTGCACCTGTGCACACTTTGTTGTTTTGTGTATGTATATAGTGTCCTTTAACCCTCTCCCTGCATTTCTTCTGCTTTCATTCTTCTTCTACTGCACCAATGCACTTTTTAGTAATTCACATAGTAACACTTGTAGCTTTACTGTGTAATATCTCTCTGTTGTTTTTGTACTAAAAGTTTGTTTTAAATAATCCAGAAACTGTTTAAAACAACCATAAATTTTTGATAATTCAAAGAATTATTTTCGCTTTATATGTGATTATAATTAAAAAATTATATAAAATCTAACGATGCTTAATGTTTCTGGCTAAAACTTCGGAAATGTATTAATTATTTCTACACTGGCCTTCAAAAGCTAAAGGCATAATGTTTTGAATATATATTTTTTTTGTATGAAACTGTTTATAAAATTTTTCATATGAGCTTTCATGAAAGAAAAAAGTGTCATGTTAACAGTATGGCCGAAATTTCCCAAACCTATACGTTAGTAAATATTGCATGCCTCTAGGACTTATTAATTTTAGATGACTTATCTGAAGCTATTTTGCTCAAAACTATGTTGTCAGAATTCCTCTATACAAACAATTTTTTTCTCTAATTTATCCAAAAACTGTTAAATCAAATTCATTTCTAAAGAATTTTTCCTTTACATCTGAGACATTCCTTTCTTATGTTTACATCTTATATCTTTGCAAACATAACTTTCTCCCTCTCCCAACACTTCATTGATAGACACATATGCTCAAGATTTTCTCCTTGTCAAAAAGAGCAGCAGAATGACTAGGACTTAGGTTATTAATGAAAACTCCATAATAGAGATGCAAAGCAATCAAAAATTTACTAAACTTCAATTCCTTGTGAAATTGCTGCTTGCTTCTGAAAGGTATTTAAAAATTCCAATTTTTGCAACTGTATATACTAACAATGTACTACATTTTTTGTTTGTACTTTGCTCTGGCTTTGATTTTTATAAAGCGCTTTTGGTCATATGTAATGAGAAATAGCATTTATAAAATTGTGCATAAACATTTTGGATTTTTCTAAGATTTTGATTGCTCAAAAGGTTGGTCACAATTATTTCAGCAGTTACAGTTCCTATTATAATTTGAACAAATATATGTAATGTTTTTGTAATTAAAAATGTGTAAATTAAACAGCCTTAACCGAAACATAGAGCAAATATTAAGACTGAAGCTGTAATTCTATTTATGAATTTTTTTATTATTTTTATGAAAGTAGAAGTTTTTTCAGTTTTGTTCCTTTTATCATCTTTATGCAAATTTTATACAAAACTATCAATATTGTTTATTTATGAGCTACTTGTTAATTTCACTTGAATATTAAATCAACTTTTATTTCACTCAAACATTAACTCGAATTTTAACTTAATGTACCACTCAACTATTTTTTTTTCTACACACAGAAGTTGCAACTTGTAATTTTAATCAATTATACACTGAATCAGCAATAAATTCAAATAATCATTCTTTTACTGTTTTTGCCAGCTTCTCTGAATTTTTCTGAAATTTATCAAAATAGTACAATTAAAATCCTACGACTAGTTAGCTTTTGTTTATAAGCATTAACAAGACTTTAGTTAAATTTATGTTTGATAAAATATTAAAGTAAAATCATAAGGTGTGAAAGCTATTCTCAAACCATTGCAAGTAATTAAGAATTGCTTTTTAATGTTTTTTGTTTTCTTGATGTCTATCCTCGTCTTCTCTGCATCATCACCACCAGGGAGCCATATCAGCTCACCTGAGAAGCCTAAGCAGATAATACTTGGTTATTCTTTAAAGCCATGTTTGTTATATTTAGTTAACTGTTGAAGTATGTTGACCATTCTTCAAAACTATGTAAGGTACCTTAAGTTTTTTATTTCTAAAGTTTATTGTTTTTTGACTTGCTTACACACCAAGCAAAAAAAAAAAAGGTGTAAAACATAAAATAATCTTAGCAAACAGTATAAAACAAAAATCAATTTTTTGTGCATTTTTAAAAGAAAGAAACTTTTTACTGTTGTGTTTGTCTAAATCATAAACTATTCATTAAATTAAAATATTGAAAAACAATAAATAGATGCATAAATGTCTTAAGATCCATGCTCTGAATCTAAATAATAAAGTTAACCTAAAAATTATTTTACACTTAAACTTTTGAAGGCCAGTGTATTTTGTGATAAACATTTTTATATTTTTGAGTCAAAATGTTTTCTTTAAAAATGAGAATCGTTAAACATTCATTTAACAAACGACAAAAATTGGAATAACAATTGGTGAATATTCTACTGTGGGAATGAGACTAACATAACCAATATTTGAGCACAGAGAATCTTGTATGAATCTTGGTGGCACCTTTCAGCTATCATCTATACTATCTTTGCTTTTGATTGTACACTTGTGAATTAGTAATATTTGTGGAATGCAAAAGTATATGGTGCACATTGGAAAAATTTGTTTTAATGGTGTTCCTTATAACATATTTTTCTCCCTTTCAAGTTATGTATGTGTATGTATATTTTTTTATAAATGCCCTGTGTTATTAACTGTGTATTAATATTTTCCCTCCAAATAATTTCAGAAAATATAGGTTAATGGTGAGAAATGCTTGTGTTTTTGTATTTATATATTGAAAAATTTTCATTTCTATTTGTAATCGTGTCACATTGATGTTCTAGGGAAAATTTTATCGTTGCAATGATGAATCTAAAATGACTGAGGAAGAATGTCGGTGAGCATTTTATATTTAGTTGTTTGTTGTTATGAAAAATTAAATAACTCATAATAGTTAAATATCAGTGAGTGGAATTGTTGCTTTAGTATTAAGCAATATCAGTGCCCACATGGTGATGCCGGTGCTAAGAAGTAAAAAGAAATCTGTTGAACAAAAAAACATCCATGCCCCCCCCTCTCAACCCCGCCTATCTTCTGATGTGAAATGACCATTTTTCTTCAACTAAAATGCATACACACCTTTTCAAAAAGACCTATTAAAACCTCTTTGAAATTTAAAACCATTTGTCAAAGCACATAAAAATATTAACAGTAGCTTTAAAACTCAAAATAATCCTTCAACTACATAGTTCATCGCTTAACGCGCCAAGCAGCCACGCTACCATAACCCTGCCCTTTAGCAAGTGAAGTGGTTTTTCCTCCCTGCAATTTAAAGTGTTTTGACAAATAAACAATGCTATAATAAGAACCTTATAAAGAACAATTACAATTGAATAATACGACAAATCATATTTTTTACTTAGATAAATAACTGTCTTCAACTATAAGAACAAAAACAAACATTGAAGAAATAAGGAAAACAAAACCCAATAGAAAAATCCTACAAAATCAAATTATGCACCTGAACATGAAAGAAAAACGCATTCCAAAATCTGTTCGCCGATCACAGCAGCGTAGCATGGGCATTGTTCCTCGCAGCTATCGACACTGTCAGCCAGCGCCCTCTCCGAGAGTTAACTTACCCTGCCATCTATTAGGAATTCATAGAACTAAACAATTAATTAAACATTTAATTTGAAATTACAAACATTTCGGTCAACCTAATTTAAAAAATAGCCTATAGCTTTCCTCAATAAATAGACTGTTCAACACAAAAAGAATTTTTCAATACGAACCAGTAGTTCATGAGATCAGCACATTTAAACAAACAATTTCTTCAGCTTTTTTTAATAAGAAAAATAAGACAATGATACGTATATATATTCTTTTTTACAAATTTTAGCATCGTTTAGGATTTTCTCTGAAAAGTACCCTCGAGATTTGCCTCATGGCTGACTTAAACCTATGACCAACGGATCGTGAAGTCCACATTTTCCACACACCGTGGCTATGCGTAATCTAAGTTCCAAGCATTTTATTATTATAAATTTTCCTATTTTCATTACATTTTTTATTGCTGCTCCACTCCTATTAGTCATAGCGTGATGTTATATAGCCTATAAGCCTTCCTTAATGAATGGACTATTCAACACAAAAATAATTTTTCAATTCAAACCAGTAGTTCTTGAGATTAGCACATTCAAACAAACAAACTGCACAGCTACATATTTTTAGTATATGTTTAATTTGTTGATTCAACTAGATTAAGCTTTCAGAATTGTTTTATTTCAATGTGAGCATTAAAGTTATTGTGTGTGTAGAGTTATAACATGTGTGGGAAGTTTTTGCTTCAGTATAGAACAAAATTTACCTGATGTTTAAATTTAGGTAATAAATTTTTCGCTCTAGGGAAAAAAAATTCTTTAAATCAGCTTTCTGGTAATGTTATGTAAAACTTTGAAAACTCAAGTTCAAATAGCATTTAACTAAATATCAACTTTAAAGTAATATAACAATATGAACCACAATGAATTATATTTTTTATTCCATACAACAAGGGACCAATCCTAGTGAGATTGAATACTCTAATGTTAATTGTTGACTGAGACATTGTTAAATGTAGCATATCAAATCATGATGCATCTTAATCATCTGTGTGCTATTGAATTATTAAAGTGAAGAAAACTGTTGCTCTATTTTGAAGAATATTTCTCCTTCTCTTATTATCAGGTGAGTAGGCAATAAATAACTCTGAAAAATATAGAAAATAATTTCAGAAATGAAAGGCTGTAATGACAATATTTTTCATCAATATAAGATTTTGTGCTTTTTTAAAAATTCTTTAGGGTTGCCCTCTCCTAAGAGCAAACCCTCCCCCCCCCCAAATGTTGAAAAGACCCCCAAAAGCAAGAGCGCCCAAAAATAAAAAAATACCCCTCAAAACAACCACCTCTAAAAATTTCAATGGCGCAGTCTGCGCCTTGACCTTCCTCCCTCCCTCCTAGGTAGGCGGCCTTGTATTCTTTGTCAACCAGTAGTTACTTTTCTTGAAATTAACACATTAGCATTCTTTAAAATAAATAAATAAAATAAGTAAAAAAAAGCATCCAAACAATTTCTTAGATGTTATGCCCTAAAAGTTTCCTTATGTTTTCAGATAAATAAGCACTCGTGATTGTGGCAGCCATTATTTACTTTTTGAAATGTAATATATATTCTATTTTATCTTTAAGTAACACATTTTTATTTGCTCAATAAAATATTTTAATCACAGCAATTTTTCTGACTTTTTATTCTCGATTTTAGATGTTTTTTCAATTGATAAAGTTGTTTGTGAAGGATTAAGAGCTGGTAAAAATTAGATTAGAAGGGTCTTTTGCTTTGCAAAATAAATATTGAGTGTGGGAAACTTTTTTTCAGAATAATCAGTCGTTACTAAGCTTCAAATTTAAAATTATACTAAACTTATAATGATAAAAAATATATTAAGTATGAAGTCCTTTAAAACTATTTACTTATTACTCAGTGTGAAAAAAAATAATAATATATTTACTTTTAATTCATCAAAGTAAAATTAGAAAACTGTATTTTTTGAGTTGAGTCATTTTAAAATGTAATTTAAGTTCAAGGTTTATTTTTGAAAAATAATTTTATTTAATACTCGATTTATTTTTCAGGGGCCAATTTGTTCTTTACCAAGGTGGTGGTGATTCATTAAAAATTTCTTTAGAAGATAGAATTTGGGAAAATAATGAATTTAATTTTGATGATGTTGCCAAAGCTATGCTCAGTCTTTGTACAGTTTCAACTTTCGAAGGTTGGCCTCGGTAAGTATATATACGTTTTTAATGGTAATTAACGACTGATATGTTTGTATTTGCTTGAGGAAATCTTTCTACTTAACTGTGTTGCTGAACATTTAGGAAATTCTATTTATAACTTAAAATTACATTTTTTAAGCATTCAATTTTACTGCCATCTTTCATTGTTTTGTGTATAAATTAATCCAGCTTTCTGTAAAAAAGTAAGAAAGTAAAAATAAATATATAAGTGAAAAACAGAATTACAGCATAGGATTACTTTATTATGCTGTAAGTTACCGCCCATTTGGGGCAATAATTACAGCCTATTACCTAAAGCTTTTACTTTCACTTTATGATTGGAGCCGCAACATTACATACAGACTCTTGGTAGTGTGTTGAATTAATTTTAGCGACCAGTTTGAACGTATTTCAGTTTCAATGAAAGGACATCTCCTGCAGTTTGGTTATGACTGTTTCAGACTGATGAGTTCCCATGAAAGACGAAACTGCAGTCTCTTTACATGGTAATCAGGCTGTTCATTTTATAAGTTGAGCTGCAACATTGCGTAAGGACTGTCGCTTGTGTGTTAAATAAATTTTAGCCACCAGTTTGAACGTTATCTCAGTTTCAATGAAAGGACATCTGCCTCCGGTTTGGTTATGACTGTTTCAGACTGATGGGTTCCCAAAAAAGACAAAACTGCAGTCTCTGGATATTGTAATTAGGCTGTGCACTTTATGAGTTGAGCCGCAACATTGCATGAAGACTGGCGCTGGTGTGTTATATTAATTTTAGCTACTAGTTCGAACGTTGTCTCAGTTTCAATGAAAGGACATCTGCCTCCAGTTTGGTTATGACTGTTTCAGACTGATGGGTTCCCAAGAAAGACAAAACTGCAGTCTCTGGATGTCGTAATTAGGCTGTGCACTTTATGAGTTGAGCCGCAACATTGGGTGAAGGCTGGTGCTGTGTGTTATATTAATTTTAGCTACCAGTTTGAACGTTGTCTCAGTTTCAATGAAAGGACATCTGCCTCCAGTTTGGTTATGACTTTCGGACTGATGAGTTCCCAAGAATGTCTAAACTACAGTCTCTGGAAGAGGACTGCAGTTAGACATAAGTTAATAAATGCTAATATGATTGTTTTTCCAAAAAGTATTATTAAACGCTAATAAATTAATAAAATAAAATAATAACAAAAATACCTAAAAAGGCTTTATACTTTTGCCTGCACATAATTTTTATATTCATTGCAAAAATGGTTCACAGTTGCTTCAAAAATTATCACAATACTACACCTACAAAAGCATACAGAAATGGTGATTTTTTCCTGTGAATTTTGTATTATCTATGCAAAATGTTATTTACATTTTAAACAATTATCAACATGAATTTTATGTTTTCAATGAAAATTATATCAGTGTTTGAATAATGTTACATATTTTTGTATTGGTTTATTTTTTACTTCATCATGTTTTTTTGTAAACAACTGTTATGTTGCAAAATAAATTGATTTTGTCTTTCCTTTTTTTTTCAGTTTATTATATGTGGCTATAGATTCGCATGCAGAAAATATTGGTCCTATTTATAATTACAATCCATTGGTAGCAGTGTACTTCATTGTATACATCATTATCATAGCTTTTTTTATGGTAAACATTTTTGTTGGTTTTGTAATTGTAACTTTCCAAAATGAAGGAGAACAAGAATTTAAAAATTGTGAGCTGGATAAAAATCAGGTAATTTTTTTTAATGTATTGTTTTTAAAAAATGTGGTATAGAAACCACATTACTTTCTTGTACGCCAGTTAAATGTTCAATGTTTTTCCATAACTCAAAAGATATGGGGGCATCATGTATGCATGTTAGAAGTAAGACTTTGCAACTGCATATTTCTACTATGAGTGTTTAGGTTTTTTTAAATCAATTTTAAGAGAATGTCACTTTTAAAATGAAAGAAATTTGACATTTTGCTGAGTTCTGATATCTGAAATTGTTACAGCAAAAACTAAATAGAATTTGCAATGAGGGCAAAATACAATATAACAGTGCCTTTGATTCAGCAGAAAAAAACATTTTAAATACTTACACCCCCTAGTTTGTTGCAAATTGATATAGAAAAGAGTTTTACAACAGAGATTCCTATTACAAAGATCGGCAAATTTAACATGGCTTCTATATAAATATTCCCAAACTAACACTGGGTTGGGTCTTAGAGCAGGAATTAGTAACTGGAGGGAGACAAGTTCAATCATTGGCTTAGGAAAAGCTGAGGCAAAGATCTTAAGTCACATGATTCAACTGTGACGAATGCTAGACAGGTTTTGCACGAAAATAGCAAATTAAACCTGATTTCTACCAATGCTTTGCTTTAAAATCTTTCATGAGACTTGGAATCTTTGCTTCAAGAACAAAAGGCTTGACTCCCTCCATTTTTAACTCTTCTCAATGGGTTTGGCATCTTATTTTGTTGCCATGTGTTTCACCAACTTGGCAATATATCTCGAAACTGACCATAAATGATTGCTGAGAATGCGCTACACATAACGTTCCAAAATGGAACGCTGCTATCGGCCTGAGCATTTACAGCAGTTAAGCCTAACTTTACAAAAATATTCATATAAAATCAGCATCTCAAAATAATGACTCCAAATTTTTAATTTGCTTAAACAATGTACTATTGATTATTAATTATTAATATAAAAACTATGACATTATTAGAAGGGAGTGAAATAAGTAGAATACTAAAACTTTAACTATGCACAAAGTTAAATGATATGTGCACAAAAACAAAGTTAGAGTTAGACATTGTGAGTGTGGAATCAAAGAAAAAGAAATTTAGCAAAAAAATCTGTTCCTTATGTAATTTTAATTAAAATAACTAAGGTCAACAAATTTAAACTAGTTAAATTCCCACACGACAAGATCAAAACTACTTCATAATGCACTCGAAAACATTCTTTTTCACTCACTTCGCTAACCATTTTTATTGCAGTTTCTCAGTCTCCAAATGAAAAAGAATAAATAAAGAAAAACAATATCAGAAAGGATTCAAAAATAATCACATACTTCAGTGCCTCTTGAAATCATTCCTGTACTCTCATTGAACGGGGGAATCCCAATAGTCTGGAACACATGTACGCAAAAATATTTTAACCTTCCTCCCCTCCCCCTCCATACTTTATGCAGCTAGATGTATATCTCTTTCAATTACTGGTAACAAAAGAGAAGCAAAGATATAAACAAGAGCAATTGAGACCTCATAAATCATATGCGCAGCGCAGTGATATAGTCTGTTTACATAAAAAAATTCATCCTATGGAGAGGCCCAAACAAGAAACTGATGCTTGTACATGAAGGTCAAATACCTTGTGACTCAAATATGATGAAAATTACAGCCATTCAGCACCATCTATTATCGTTTAAATATTCGATTCAATTGTTCCATTTCGAGAAAGCATATATGGGACGTCAGCATCGATCAGAACGTGTAGCAGGGAAGTGCCACTGGGCTGATAAGAGAGGAATCGTTGCGTAGCGTCCGTGTGACGCGAACAGGTTAAACAATATGTTTAGATTTTCAACCCTGCCCAGATTTTACATTTTTTATCACAAGTCAAACAATATCTAAAATGAGGATTCCTTTTTTAATTACATTTGATGATAAAGTTAATGTTAACTGATGTGTGCATTTATAGTTTTTGTGTTTTGGATGACTGAATGAATACAAAATTTGTTATTTCCTTTTAGAGGAACTGCATAGAATTTGCTCTGAAAGCCAAACCTGTTCGCCGCTATATCCCCAAACATCGAATTCAATACAAAGTGTGGTGGTTTGTAACATCACAATACTTTGAATACGCTATTTTTATTCTTATTATGATCAATACTCTAGCTTTAGCTATGAAGGTAAGAATTTCAACTTATTGTTGCTTTTATTATTAATTTTGCATTTGAAATGCCCAAATAATTTTAGTTTATCTTAACTTTAAATTTTTTGCATTTAACTTAATTAGATTGAATAATAGTTATCAAAAATGTTTAATATCATTGGAAAATAAGAAATGAGCTTGTAAATTAAGCAACTTAAAGGTTTTGAAATTATAGACTAAAACTTTTGATCTCCAGTTATTCTTTGCTCACTGTTGTCTACATGCAACAACCCGTTTATGAGCCAAAGACTGCAGTTTAAGTCTTTGTTAAGGACTCATCAAACAGAGCTAGAGGCAATTTTTATCTGGTTGAAACCGAGAGTATCAAAAAGCTGGTAAGGTGAGTTGGGGGAAGTGCAGCCCTTAAATTGTATAGTTCAACTTTATTAAGGCCTAGCCATTACAAGACTTGATAAAAAAAAAAATTATTTTTGTTTCATATGTTACCTGTTTTAGGGCGTTTCCCAAGACATGAGCCTGTTAAAATCATTGCAGGTAAAAAAGTTGAAAAAAATTGTTTTAAACTATTGTGCTCTAGGGCCGCACTTTCTCAATAAGGGCAAGTGGGGCAAGAGCATCACCTATCTGAATTTTTTTTAAAAACTGTTTGAGAAAATAAGGGGCAAATGCAATCAATAGAGTATTTTTTCCTGATTAAAAACGATTTTTTTACTTTTATTTTCACCTATTCATTGGGAAGTTATTACGTTTTTCCTAACGAAACCTGTCAATGTAAAATGAAGAACGTTCAAGGAACAATGGATTATTAAACAAAGTTATGAAGTTTTTATTTTAAATCAAATAAAGAACATGAAAGATAACTTTTATTATGCTAACAAGCTTAAAAAAACAAAAACAAAACTTGCTTATCAAGGAATAATCTTTAAAACTTGAATATCAACGAACTTATAAAATATCAACTTAATAATACAAAAGGTAACTATACAACTGACAAAAGGTAACATGTCTTTGATGAACTTGAACATATTTTTTTGTATAAGTACACTTAGTATAGTAATTAATAATTTAATTAATATAATGGAGCAGTATATATAAGCAGTTATATTAGAGCAATATAGACTAGTGACACCTATTGTTAGTTAGACAAAGATGCAGGAATTAAAAATTAATTAAATTGCTTCATTAAATTGTTGCAAGCAAATTATATTTGTCATAAAAGAACATTGCCAGATTAATGGGAAGGTGCAGCCCCAAGAAATGCGAGGCTGCACTTATCCCCTTTTTTTTCGGGCTGCACTTTCCCAGTCATATAATTTTCTTGGGCAAGTGCAGCCCTCAAATTAATTGATTTTAAAGTAAAAAATAATAAATCTCAGCTTTAAAAATACGAAAAGTAGACATAAAATAGTTGCACTTGTGTTTTGGAAGCACGAAAAAGTGAGAACAACAACAGAAGAAACAATGATTTCTCGAACCATAACAACATGGCACTGTAGTGGGAACGAGAAAATTTAGGAAACGAGGGAGGGAGTAGAGTTACCATTCAAGTAGCGCGATCTAACGCACGCAGTGCAAAGTAATAACGTTTACCTAGCTACCCAGATGGCAAGCAGCCTTGCAGATTTTCCCGGTTTCTGTTTATTAACCTAAGCCGCACTTGCCCCAAGACCGCACTTACCCCAACTGACCTTAGTTAAATAAAATTTAACGTACCAGCTGCCTCACCATTGCTGTGGACTTTCGCTGGTGGGCTAAGTTGGTTTTAGCTACTAAGTTTTTGGCACTCTTAGCTTCAATGTAATGACATCTGCCTCCAGCTTAGTTTATTCTATACTGACGAATCCATAACAAAGATGAAACTGCTGTCTTTGGTTGTCATAACTGAGCTGTCAGTAAATTGCATTTTGCATGTAAAAGATGTCTTCCATTTCATACCAAAACTGCCATTATTCTTAAAATTTCAGCAAACTTTAGTCCTTGCTTAAAGGGCAGTAACTTACTGCTTAATGTGTTGTTTGTTCATCAATTTTTTCATTTTTCTATGCTTAAATAAAATGTGTTTAAAGGCATTGCTTGTTTTATTTGAATTCAACTGTAATAGTTCTGCAATTGACTAGCTCCACTGTTGAATATCCTTTGATGTTCAATGCCATTTACATTTGATATCGTCAAGATGCAATGTCAATCAAGTACTATCTACGGTCACTCAAGTAAAATGAATGAAATGTTATGTGTTATTTTAGATCAAAAGCTACACTTTTTAAATAATTTTAATATAAAATAGTTGATTGTACATTAATCTTGTACTGTGACAAAAAATATGAAGCATGCTGCCATACAATATGTGCTTGAATAACATTTACCCAATTCTCTAGCCATAACAGTATAGGTGTATGTTATAGTTTTATTTGTGATAACTACTAATAATGTATCCACAATAGAAACATCTAAAAGCAAAAGTTAAAGATGTGTTGAAATATTGTAAATTTAGTTCAATTATCGAATATGTTGATTGCAGTTACAACATATTCTTTTTTTTTTCAATTAATTTATTCTATAGTTTCAAACAGGGGTTTCAAGTACCACTGATCTTTTTAAATTTAAAAAAAAGGGTAAAAGAAAAAAAAATATTTAAAACTAGGCAGTTTTGTGCTATACTTAGTAAAACTGATAAAGTAAGCAGAAAACTATTTTAAACCGAATTTGTGGGTGAAAATTGAAAGATAGTTTTTTATGGTGTTTTATTGAGTTTTAAAATAGTAATTTTTTCATCTATTATTTTAATGTGAACCAATAAGTACCACACATGTAATTTTCTTTATTCCTTTTTAGTATTATGGCCAGCCTAAAGATTATACATTTGCCTTAGATATAATGAATATGATTTTTACTGCTGTTTTTGCTTTTGAATTCCTCCTCAAACTAATAGCATTTAAATTTAAGGTAAGTGTAACTGTTTTAAACTAAAATGCTAACAATATTTTGAAAAAATTCTAAGTTTATTATTGCAGTATTACTAAAAGTTCAATTAATTACAATTTTGAAAGAATTTTAGTTTCTACTGATTTTAGGAATTTTATAAATTTAAGCTGTAAATTTTAAGCTGTTAATTATGCTTTAGGATATCTTTAATGCAATATTACATTAATGATAATGTAAATAAATGCAAATAGTATTGAATCCCTTTCTCATTTTTAAATTTATTTTAGAGTTCTCTCCCCCCTAGAGTAAACACACTTTTGCCAACACATCTTCATATCTTAAACAGAGGCTAAAATTCAGTACCGGATGATAGAACTTCTGCGGAAATTTCTCCGATCCATTCCTATAAAATAGTCTGGGCGGAAGACTTCCACCTGTGAAAGATTCATTGAATTCAACTCAGACACTTTATTCTTTACTTGGGTAATCACAGGAGGCCCACCTACAAGGGGGTCATGGTGCAACTGCGCCATTAAAATTTTTAGGTAGGGGGTTGGAGGGGTATTCTTCACTGTTTGGGAGGGTAGAGGTCTTTTTGATATTTTGGGGTTGCACATTGGGGGGGGGGGGCACTGGGGGTAATGATGTAAAAGTAGATGGTTGATTAAAGTTTAGATTAAGTTGTGGTTAAAAAGGCAAGATATTTCTAAAGTGCAGGAATGTATAAAATTTGACATATTAAAAAAAATATTGCTGTTTTTCTCCCTCCTTTTCCAAACTTTTGTGAACACTCTATGCGCAAAAGTTACAGAAGAGAATGCTCGCTGTTGGAAATTCTTCTAGGGGTATGGGGAGGTTATTAATTCAATATGAATTATCTCACAAAGCAGCAAAAACCCTTCCACATATATTTAAATATTGATTTTTCAAAATGGGAGGGGGGAGCAATTATTCCTTTCTGACCCTCGGTCTGGTGAACAATCTTCTCTGTGTTCAAAATGTTTAGTTTTAGGCTCTGTTAAAATGATTATTCTGAAAATTTTATTTTCTAATTATGTATAAATCAAAAGAATGAATTTTATTATGTTGCAAACTTGATCCATATTAAAGTTCTTCAATATAGTGTCATAATGCAAAGTAATGTTTTATGATTCAGGTTTTTAATTTTGCCTTTTGTTTCATCACATCTAGAATTATTTTGGAGACGCTTGGAATGTATTTGATTTTATCATCGTATTAGGGAGCTTTATAGATATAGTTTATTCCGAAGTTAATGTAAGTCATTTTTCGTTACTTTTAACCAATCTGTAATGGTGGTTTTTTTTGTATTTTCATAGTATATTGTTTAGTAACTCCTGAATATTTAAACTGCTGCTTTTATTAATTTTTCACATATTTGTGTACATCAAAACAAATACAAAACTGACTGCTAGCAACAGGCTCTTGGCCAAGCTAGCCAGCCAAATTATGGATTCCCAAAGAAAATCAAGAGTCCTCTTTAAAATATCACCCATTGCAAGCAATAGCTTATTCTGGTAAACTATTCAAAATGCTTACAATCCTAATGAAGTAGTAATGTTTCCCGATATCAAGGTTGGCTAAAGAGTTTAGAAGTTTAAAACAATTACTTCTGATCTTGTTGTCCGAACAAAAATTTAGCCGAACAACATCTTCCACTGTAAGAAACTTGATTAACCAGAAATGCTGTGAAAACTGAGTAAAGCCTTTTCCCAAAAAATGTTTTGACCAGTTCAAAAGAACAAAAATCTCATGCATTTTGGTTGACCACAGAACGAAATCTAAAATGACTTTCAATTAATACAAATGAAATAAAATTAATTCAATGGGACCAAAATGAATTCATAGAAAATTTCAAGCAGTTGAACAGCAGGCAAGAACCAAGAAAATATTAAAAAGAAAACCCTCATACCACAAAAACATGCCAAAACTTGTAAAAATTATGGAATGAAGGCTTTATCATATACCAAATTAAGCCGATTCCATGTAATGTCAAAACCCTTTTCAAAGCCAAGATCTACTGTGGAGAACAGTTTTGGCTATTTTTTCAAAATCTTAAATTAAAAAATTGAATTCTGAGAAACTTGTTTACTTGCTGATATAACTTTAAAGTAAAACAAATAGCCAAAAATCAGGATTAAAAGCTCCACATAACTACTTAAAACCTTAAAATAAATAATTATCAATAAATAAATAAGAACGTTTAAACAAATGAATTCATAAGTAAGATAGAAATATTGAAGCAGTTAAAACAAATGATTACTGGTTTAACAAAAATAGTTATTGGAGGGGGGGGGGGTAATCCAGTGGGTGGTTAAATGCCCTGTTGATTTCTTGCAGTGTGCCCAAAATTTGTCCGGGTTGATATAAATCACTCAAAATTGATATAAATTTTCTATTATAAATGCATACTAGCTTTTTTTAAAATTGCCTCGTCTTAAAACTTTCAGATTAGTGCAAAAAACAATCTACCCACTTATACACTTTTTGTTCCTTTTATACTTACAAAAATAAAGGCAATTTTTATAAGTGTCTGTGTGTGCATCAAAATTTCAACAATAGTCTTCATTCCCTCTGGTCGTATAACAAGTGTGCCTACAGAGCTTTGGCCAAGATTTGATTGACTTCTCAATTATAATTTTTGCAATTCACTTGCATTCCCATGGTACTGCTCTTTGCAGGACTAGTATTTCATTTGGCTTTGCATTAGCTTAATTCTGAATTACACTTTAAGGTACTCAAATAAAAGGAAATCTTTATTGATCAAAATGAAACTTTGCATCCACACTCAGGATTTTATGAATAGCATTTGAAACAAAATGTTCTCTTTTTACATTATAAGTTTAAGCTAAATCAGGTTGAAACCAAACAACTTGATTTGAATTGCACTTTGCACATTTTTTAAGAAATGGTCTTTTACTATTTCCTATAACTTAATACTTTGATTGATTTGAACTCCTATTTAATATTAAATATATATTGATGTAAGAGTAGTTTTTAAAAAGCTAAAATTCTATAATCTGAACAGTATTTTGTGTGTTGAATAGTCATTTCACATGTTTATCAGTTATTCAGCTTTTTTTTTTTTTTTTTTTGCAGGTTTCTGATTTAGCATGATATTGCAGATTTATTTTTAGTAAATCAATCCTCGATTGGTTTTTTTTTTTATCAGTAATGGCCATTGCAAAAAATATTTTTTAATTTTTATTCCAAGTGCAACAGTATTTCTAATTATGTTTTTTGTAACATTACTTTGATTAATAAATTTTAAATTAGTGTGAATTTCCTTATTTAAAAAAATAACTTCACTTTCAGCCTGGAACAAATATTATTAGCATCAACTTTTTTCGTCTTTTCCGTGTCATGAGGCTAATAAAACTTCTAAGCAGAGGTGAAGGTATAAGAACGTTATTATGGACTTTTATTAAATCTTTCCAGGTAACTTTTTTCTTGTCACTTTTCTCTTATTACTTGTACAGGAGTCATACTTCTGTGCCAATTGCGCTTAACAGAAAAATTGGCTGCAAAAGTTATTTTGTTGTTGTTTTTTTAATTAGTTCCGTATCAAATCATGAATTTTCATTGTTTACTTTATTTTTTATTTTATTTTTTTGCAATGTTCCATTGTTTTTTAAATTTACATGTTTTGGCCCTTATTATGCTTTTGCATAACAAGCATGTGTTTAGGCAATAAATAAATACCTTTGTGCAAGGAACATTGTTATTTAGACCTTTTTTTTGCCTTCATAAGCTCTTAACATCCACTTCTGTAGCGCTCAATTATTTTTGTCTACTGTGCCTTTCTATTGCTTAGAAATTAATAACTTTGTGTTGATGGTTATTTTCAACCCCGTTATTATAGTGTACTTTTTGTTCAGAACTATCTGTTGCATTGTTTTGCTATGCCCAATTGAATTCCAAAATCAAGGAATTCTATTGTTCTGGAAATAAATTGGAAAAAAAAAATCTAAAATGTTGAGTTACTTAAATGCAGAGGTTATTTTTAGTCTTTCTTAAAGTTTTAGTAATCAAATTAGTCATTAGAACTATGAAACATCATAACTTTTATTAATGTAGTTTTAAAAATATTTTGTTTAAAAACTAAGGTCTTTTTAGATGACTGCAATGGACAAAATTCAACTTTCGGTAAGGGCCTAGAATCTGGTATTGTGGAGTTGTCTCTTACTCTTCATTTTCTACTAAAATACTTTTATTTTAAATAAAAGAATCAAAATTCATTTTATGTGGATGATGTGTGATTGTGTGGTTAATGGAGCTTATATGTATTGCATTTTAAAATTAGATTTAAGTCATTTTATTTTGATGAAACATGAATTACATAGAACAATTTCAAATATTCATATGAAATATTTTGTTTTGAATTTTTTGAAGTCCTGTAAGACTTTTATTGCATTATATAAAATATTTGCTTCCTTTCATTCCTTTTGCATCAGTAAATTTTAAACAAAATGATAAGTATCACATGGTTGATGAGAAGCCAAAACTAAAATGAGGAATGTTGGTTAGATTTAATGCCAACCAGCTTTGTTTTCTGGGTCAGCAAGCTTTTTTCTTTTTATTATTTTCTTCTTTTTTTCAAAGTTTTTAAAGAATAAAAAAATTTTTGGAACTTCTTTTTCTTTTCTGCTGGTAAACCTGATTTTCCCTGCAACATTTTTTTTCCTGCTTCAAAAACCAATTTTTTCGCTATGAAAGTGTTTTTTTTTTTGCTAAAAAACTTAATTTTTCTCTGATAAAAAAGTGGTATTTTTTGCTTCAAAACTTGATTTTCCCTGCTGCAGAAGTTGCTAAAAATCTTACTGAGTGTGACTTTGTGTACAATGTAACACTAGATAAATAATTCCTCTACAGTTTTAGTCAATATTTTGGTTAGTGTTTCATGTTCTGTAATTTACATTAAGTATCAGTAGAAAGGTTATTTATTGTAAAAGTAAATGGCAAATTATAGGTATGAGAAATATATTTAAGTAAAATAAATTAATGATTGTGTTTACTTGTGTGTGCTTCTTTGAATAAGGTTTTTGAAATTCCAAATTTAGTTATGTCCTGTAAGAATGAAGGCTTTCAACAGCCGTTGTCAATAATGTTTTAAGATTCCGGGCTGTTTTGCCATTGTCTGAGTGTTGTTACTTCAAATGTTTTGACCACATCTGCTGCGGCCATCTGCGGGTAGAGGAGGTAAAAGGTACGCTTTGAAGAAGAACCGGTCAAATCTACTGCCTACCTCCCCTACGTTGAGGACGTCACCGACAGAATTGAAAGACTGCTGCAAAAACACAACATTAAAACTGTTTTCAAGTCCCATCGAATCAGCCACTTACTACGATCAGTGAGAGATGCGAGAGGCCCTTTGTCCGCTGCAGGAGTTTACAAGATCCCATGTTCCTGCAGATTGACCTACATTGGAACAACAAAAAGAAGCATTACTGCAAGAATCAAGAAACCCCAAAGAAATTGTCGTCTTGGCCACAGTGAGAAATTAGCAGTCGAGGAACACACTTTTAGTGAGGGCACCTATAACATTAAATTCAAAGAAACCAAAATACTTTCAAGGACTTCCCATTATTACACTAGATTAAGCAAAGAAGCTATAGAAATTTTCAAACATCCCAACAATTTGAACAAAAGGGAATAAGGAATTAAGATCAAAACTCTGGCATGCTACACTTAGACGGATTATCCTGAGAAATACTTCTAGCCAAACAGAAACAGTAACGGACATCCAGCAGCCAATCCCCGACCAGAATGAAGAGAGCTCAAGTTTCAACCAACCAGAAACAGGGACAAATGTTCATAAGCCAATCCTGACCCAAAACGAAGCTAGAACTTGCTCTTCCCACATAAATAGTGACACTTCGATATTTGCATCAGTTGCTGGGAAGTCACTTCCCTGGAAGCTTCGACCACGTAAAACACTGCAGATGGCTGCCGCTGATACAGCCGAAATGTTTGGGGTAACAACACTCAAACCATGGCACAACAGCCCAGAATATTACAAAATTATCATTAGTTGTGTCTTATTTAGTGTTTTTGCTAATGTTGGGGAGAATATGAGAAAATAATCTCATGTATGACGGGGGCAAATTGCCATTTTATCAGAGAGGTTGTCCTTCAAATTTGATGTGTTACAATAAATATCTGTACCTCAAAGCAAGACTAACATGGGCCACATAAAACATTTGTTTACTGCATACGAAGGTTGGGAAACCCGCTTTTATAAAATTGGTCAATAAAGGTAAAGTTTTTGTTTTTTTAATACGAAATTACAATGTTATGGCTTTATATGGAATAGGAATCTCTTTGTACAATCTGACTACCGATGAGATGGAAAGGCCAGCATCCAGTTTACAGGTGAAAGTGGACGCATCTATTAGTTTTCAGGGATAGTACTACTTAAAATGAAATCACCGAAATTTAGGTGCTCAACCAATGAAAATAATTACAAAAGAGCGAAAGAAAGCAAAAGAAAATAATAACTTTTTCATTCCTAAAAATTATCATTTAGTGAGATACACAAATTTTCCCAAGAAATTACTCTGTAACTTTCTATTATTTGTTTCAATAATAAAAATACCTTTGCAAATGTAATTTGAAAAGGCCGTTACGAAAGCATATTCTTTGTATAGATATCTGTGTATAGATGTAAAATTGAACTAAATGATTTCATTTTATAAAAATAATCAAAGTCAATATTGGTAATCATATAAAAATGGGATTATTATTTTTTTAAATTTAATAATATATTATTTTATTTCAGGCTTTGCCTTATGTAGCTTTATTGATAGTAATGTTATTCTTCATATACGCTGTCATAGGGATGCAGGTAAACATGCAATTCATATTTTGCTTAAACTCTTTTTAAAATTCGTTTCCATGCTAAATTAACTAGTAGGTGCATTCTTTGTCTATTTTTTGACATATTTTATTTAAAAAAAATTTCAGATGTTTGGACGTATCGCGTTGGATCCAGAAACTGCTATCCATAGAAACAATCATTTTCAAACTTTTCCACAAGCAGTTTTAGTTTTGTTTAGGTGAGTATTGAAAGTAAAATTAGTATTATTTTGAAACTATATTAGATATTTTTTATTGAATTAAACATGGTAAATTATAAATGTCTATTATTATTATTATCCTTATATATTATTTCTGTAGCCTGTTTTTGGTTTCTACGTGAGATTTTCCTCAATTCTTGATTAATTTCTATGATTTACACCTTATTTTAAAGCTTATCGTGCAGGCTACTGACGAAAAATAGACCCACGGTCTAAAGATTGTTTTTTCGGGCAAAAATACCTGTTTTAAAGAACCAGAATGAGGTTTTCGGTTAAATTTATAACTTTAACTTGCACTATTACGGACAGAGCTGAATAGCTTGATCGGCAGAGCGTTCGACTGGCAACCAGGAGAATGCGTGTTCGGGCCCACGTCCGGACAAGCTGCACCAAAAGATTAGAAAAATATTGCGCATTACGTGAGCAATGAATAACAAATATGAGGGAAACATGAGTTAGAAACGCTCCTAGCTGTTATCAAAACTTGATGCAACACAGAGCTAAATTGATACTCAATTGTAAGGTTTTTTAAATTTTTTTTCAGCTTTGGCTCCAGGAAGAGAAAGCATAATGTAAGCGAAAATATAAGTATCAGGTTTAAGATTTTAGACAACATTGGAATTGTTTTTTGTTCAGTAAAATATAATTAATCATATGTGTTGAAATATAGATTCTTCTAATGAGTTTTTGACTTTTTGTACAAATAAAAAAAATACTACCTCAATTTAAAGGGTAATATATATATTTTTCTTCTTTTTGCAAAAAAAAAAAACAAATAGCGTATCACATTTTTACTACATTTGAAAAGCTACGCTTAAAAAAGAACTTAGTTCAAATTATTTTGTATTTTAACCGTGCTGTCAAATGATGAACACGTGCTGCCATCTAAGTCATAACGGTTCAAACAGCCTGCGATAACAAATTGTAAAAATTTTCAGAAACAAAGACACTTCTCAGCAAGAAAAAAAAATTAAAATTACCTATGGGTTTTTTTTCGGTAGAGCGTTCGGCTATAAACTATATGAACTTCGGGCCAGTTCGGGCTGTCCGACATAATAGAAAATTTACAGTAATATTACGCATTACATGTACTCATAACATACAACAGATAACACATGTAATAAAAAAAATGCAGTGGGAATGCTATTTGGTGTTTCGACTCCTTTATTCAGGCTACAGTTATCATTCAGATAAGTTGACTGCTAATCGAAGGATGTTGTTCCCTTTTTTTAAAACTTTGACTCCGTCCAGACCACTGAGCATAATGTAAGCATAAAAAAAGTATTAGATATACCTCAATTGAATCCTTTTTGTGCAGAAAAACATTTTCATTGTATGCTGAAATGTAGATTTTTCTAATAGCAGTGTTCGAACTTTTGTACAAATGCAAAAATACTACGCCAAATCGAAACTACGCGTTTCACCCAGTAAATCTTTAATTATTTATTCGATACGATATAAAACATTAAAATTATTATCAACTTCATTAGTAAGAAATCATTTTCTACTCCTCTGCTTTCGGCTAGAAAAAAAAAAACATTTTGTCTACGTTCGAAAAATTACACTTAAAAAACGGACTCAGTTCAACTGGTTTTGGTTTTGAATTTTAAGTGTTCGATTAAAAGAAAAACAAGTGCGGGCTTTTAAGCCGTACAGGTTAAAGAAGCCTGCTATGGTAAATTGTTGAATATTCATAAATAAAACACTTATTTTTTCAACTGAATTTATTACTTCTCTAGAATGTTTGTTTCAATCGCTACGTGGATCTTCCTCATTCTTTAATCAAATTCCATGTTTTACGAATAATTTTAAATCGTATCATGCTGGCTAATGACAAAACATAGATGCATGATCTTATTATATTTTTTTCGGCGAAAAACTTTTTTACTGTGCTTTATAACGCATTCCTTCAATGAATAGCATTCGAAAAGGAAGGCACAGTTGATAGGTTTGTTGGAGCGTCGTACTGTTAATCAGAATGGCGCCAGTTCGAATCCGTGCCACTAAATATCTCTTTAATGTTTCTTTTTTTCCATCAGACGCTCACATGGGCAGGACTGTATTTGCCACAACCTGTTTTTTCACATGTAAAATTACTGATTTTTCACGTGTCACTCAGCCGCACTTTTAATGATATTTATATTTGCATTGAAAATACGTACAACCAAAAGGGGAGCGATGATCAAATTATCACAATGTTGTATTTAACGAGGTTTTGTTACTGATGTCTTCAAATTACATGCCTTCTCTTGTGCGCTTACTTTTTTCGGTTTTTCTTCATAATATTCTTTCTTTGAAATTTTTAAAGAGCGAAATGCCTTATGAAACGATTCGAAGTACAGTGCGGAGTTCCGCACGGGTCGACTAGTTACTACTATTATTATTATTGTAAAAATGATAAGTTGTTCTGAGTTATACCGTAAATGCATATTTGAATGCTCAGTGTAAATTGTTTTTAATGTATTTTGTGTCTGGATGCAATTAACACGTGTGCAAATTACTTAAATTTTCATTTTATAATAAAACTAATATATTTTAGATCTGCCACTGGTGAAGGTTGGCAAGAAATCATGTTAGCTTGTTTGAACAAACCAACAACAAAGTGTGATCCTAGATCAGATGAATCATTTGGAGATGTTTGTGGATCTGAAGTTGCATTACCATATTTCATCTCTTTTTATATCCTATGCTCATTTTTAGTAAGTTCCTTGATCTGTCCAATTATGTTTCTTGCTTTTAATTTATGTATTTTAGGAAAGTCAGTGCAGTAAAACCTCTTCTAACAGGCACTATCAAACAGCAAAACATCTCTTTAGTTGGTTCATGTTTAATTTATTGGAGCAAAAGCCTTAATAGCCTATACTGCGCCAAACAATTGTTAGTAAATAGAAAAAAATGCCAAAAAATGAAATTTTATTCAGAGTAAAGGTCACAAAACTTCTAGAATTTTGAAGAGTTTAGCTGAAATAGACATATAAATGAAGTTTTGAATTTTGAAAAACAAGCCAAAAATGAAAACATGAAGACAATGTTGAGCAATTTAAAAACATTTATAAAAGCACCAAGACAAAACCAAGGACGAACACTAAATCAAAGACAAAAATCTGATCTCCTGAAGGAAGGGGAACAATTTAAGATGGAGAAAATCCCCCAACAGTTCCCTCACAGATGGATGAAAATGATTGGAGAATTTGAAAGGAATATGATTAAAATTTGGACAATCGGAAAGGATATGCAACACTGATTGACATGACATGTGTTACATATTGGAGGCAGTTTGCTGCAAAAGAGATGTCTACGAGTAAATCTAGTATGACTAATATGAAAACGTGCTATAATAACTTGTTCTCTTCTAATGATCATCAATGAAACCTTTCATCGTGGGCTAGATGGAGTGCAATTTACCCCCCCCCCCTTTATAAAGGGAAACTCTGAGAGCAGACGTGGCTCCAAGGGAGGGGCAGGGGGGGCAATTGCCCCCTCGTCGGAAGCGTCTTGCCCCCCCCCCCCCCCCCCCCGTCGGGGAAAATTTTGTATTTCGTCGGGGAATCTGTTTGCTTTGGCGTTTATCGTAAATGATAAAATTTTCTTATATATGAACTCGAAAAAAAAAATTAGTAGAAAAAAGTAGAAGTATCTTATATATATATATATATATATATATATATATATATATATATATATATATATATATATATATATATATATAAATGAACAAAAAATCAATCTCCTTTGAGGCAAGGTTAGCCCGAGTCCATATAACGTCGTCCAGATGGTGACAAAATATAGCTATTGCTTCGGGGGAAATGGTGTTTTGATCCTTGAAATTTCTGTTTGTCGATGCAGGGTGTCGATGAGCTGGTTTTGACCTCAGGGTGTCCACTTAGACTAAAAGAGTACCATCCCCGTCCCTGCAGAATGCAGTGGTGATTACCGGTCAGACCTAAGGCGTCGTCATCGGGTTACGAGAGAAATACGTACCGAATGACAATAGCCAGGACGAGACGAGAGGGGATGGGGGGGGGGTCATCGGGGGAGAAAACACATGCTTCGGAGATTTTTGCTTTCCCATTACATTCGCTAAACAGCTCTTCATCAGCATGTCAAGTGTGCAGGCGCAGACCGCACTCATTGATGCGTTTTAAAGTACTTTATTTTCACTCAGAAGTTACAAGTAAGTTATTACTATAGTTATTTACAACTTTTCTGATTATTGTTGATTATTCTGCAACAAAGCATATCGATGAGTAAACGATCCTTTTACCTCATACAAGAAGTGTACTAAAGTAGATTTAATGTTTTAATTTTTTAGTGCAATGATGTCTTGTCGGCAAATGCTAAATGCAGGAAAAAAATTCTTTGGCCTAATATAATAAAAGCAAATAGATGTTTAACATTTTAAATACATTTTTCTCAAAAACTTATATTGATCTTGTTTGTAGGCTGCATAATAGTTTTGTTGGGAATAGAGAATGATTTACTAAACATTCGGGCTTGGCACAACTAAACAATCATTGGATTATTAAACGTCGGGTTGGTAATGCATCGGGTTTGGGTTCTTTTTGAGAAAAATGTTTGGGGGAGGGGCGAACCTTTTGGAAAAGGCAAAATTAAATAAATGAATAAATTATGTGTTAAAAGCAATTGAAAACATACATTTTGCTTCCAAATTTATTTTTTTTTCAGATGTTATCATTTAGTCGAAACTCATGTTTCTAACTTAAAGTAAAAGCTGCGCTTAGCCCAGACCGCTGTAATCATTTGATCGGACCAAGTCCAATTCAAAAGTCAACATTGCTCCTTCGAGATCGATCAAACCAACTTACAGACTGATACCAGACTCAATCTTGTTTAAGTTTTTTTTTTTTTTTTGCTAGCTATATTCTTTTTTTTTAAATATGCTTTTTTTCAAGTACTAAAATAGTGTAAAAAAGCAGTGCTGCGCAGTCGGAGTCGGACAGATTGTGGAGACAAGGAGTCTGAGTCGGCATTTGTAGGTTAAAAATTCCAAGAGTCGGAGTCATTTTCCCTCAATGCTTGTAACACTGCCAGTGATTGCGGGGTCGGAGTGAGAGTTGGAGTCGAACTGGTTTTAAGGTAAAGGAGTCGGAGTTGAATTGTTTGTCGGTGAGTTAGAGGGGTGATTAAAAACTAATTGTATCGAAAGCCAATGTGAGCACGAAGCAATGCGTTGGCTTTTCGTTTCCCGCGCTGTTTCTCTCTGTCGACTGCTGTCATTGGTTTTTCGAATCAAAAACAATTTTTACTGTGTATTATCTTAATTTTTGAAAGAGTTTATAACTTAAACAAAGTTTTGTTTGCCTAATTCTGTCCTGATATTTTTGTAGTTCCAACTACATCTTATAAGGCTTCAAAATGCAGAATTTTATATCAATTTTTCAAAATTTCCTCCGGGGAAGAAATCCCCGGACCTCTTACCAATTGGGAATATTTTGTACTCCACTTAAAGGGGAGTCATGTGTCACTTTCTTGATAACATTTCCCCTCTTAAGGTTGATCCAACACAGGACATCAGGGAAAACACATTAAAACACGATCATCCAAAATTAAAGTATTGCTGTATCGCTGTATGTATAAGATGAAAGAGACAGACATAGTAAAGGAGAAAAAAAAATATTAAAAAATGCATCTCTTACACCACCGAGAGAAACGTTGTTAAAACTGCAAAAGGGGCCCCATACCTTAAATGGCTTAGAGCCCCGTTAAATCTAAATCTGGCCCTGAGTTGGAGTCCGCCATTTTCCCTCCGACTCAGTAGATCTGCAAAAATGGTCTATGTAGATAAATTTTGGGGTAAGACTTTGAATTTACATTTTCCCTCTTTAGTCTGGAAAGAGAATTAAAACTTAAAATTTGAAATTATGACCTATTTCAACTGGCATGTTCAATAAAAAGTTTGAAACTAATGGTTATGCATTTTCGAATTATGAATGCTTCAAAAAATTTGAAAAATAAAAAAGTTAGGTATATAGTTAATTTAAAAAAAAAAAAAAAACTTACACAAAAGAAACTGGTGCAATTAATGTTAATCACTTTGATACTTAATAAGTTTGTTTATGACGTAATATCGTCGGCACTATGCTGAACTACCGAATATGAAAATTGGCTCTTTTCAGGAGAGCCGAAACAATATTTTTGTCCACCAGACGCTTTAGTTATTTTCAATTTTTTGATTTTTATAAACAACATTAAGTGTAAATCTTATTGTTTGAAGTACAGTAAACTCTCGATTATCCGCGAAAGTCTCGGAAAAAGAAAAAAAAATAGTTGAAAAATTCTGTTCTTCAAAAACGCGGATCTGAAATCAATTCGTCCCAGACTTTTTTTCCCTTTCCCACGACAAGTGCTCCTTCTCAAGAAACGCGAAAGTCGGTATGCATTGTCATCAACTTCTCTTTGACACGTGCCTCAAGGGAAAGCGTTCAGCTGATTTCGGTAAAACACATGTGTTTACTGAAGACCCCTAGTTTAAAAGAGCGTAAGACATTATCTTTATCATCTGTTCCGATTGAGAAAGGTTAGGAAAACGCCTACAGGTCTTCTGGGAATTATCTGATGGGGTCTTTTTTTGTTGTGGTCACTGTTTTCACTTCTGGGCTGTTGAATGTTTTAGGTTGACGGAAAGTTCCTACTCATGATTTAAATTTTAGTTTATTTTAGTTCTGTAGAACTTGAAATACAAGTATTTTTTAATGCCGCATCTCTTTTAAACGTTTCACGTTTTATTAACAATACAATCACTGTCAAGCAAAAGATAATTTCTGTCTTCTTTACCTCTGGTTTTAAACCTTTTTCGGATTATAAGCGACTTTCTTTATCCGCGGTACCTGAGCCACTCAATTCCGCGGATAATCGGGAGTGTACAGTAGTAATAGCCCTTTTTGAGTACTACGGCAAACCATTGAATTTGAAAAACGAGATTCGCGATTTTTCACCTTCGTTCGTTACCGAGTTTAGCATAGTGCCAATCATATTATAAAGTTTCGTTTTTTTTTTTTTTGGATTACACAAAACACACACACATACACATTACTTTCGTTTAGTACATTCAAAAACTTAGAACCAACGGTGAGGAGTTGAAGTCGGACTGATTTTGAGGTAAAGAAGTCGGAGTCAGGAGTCGAAGGTTTAAAAATTCAACAGTCGGAGTCGATCATTTTCACTTAAAATCAGCAACCCTGCCAGTTCTTGTGGAATCAGAGTCGAAGGCTCTAAAATTCCCGAAGTCGGAGGTCGGAGTCGGTCATTTTTCTTCCGACTCCGCAGTCTTGCTTAGAACTGCTGGTGTGATTATTCATTTCAATAATTTAAATCTCACTACATTTTAACTTTTATTTTCTATTTCAAACATGCTTCGGCGGCCCACACATTTTCCTCCAAATAGCTGTGATTTGTACGATGATATTTGTAAAAATCTAGGAATGAAATATGTTTGCGGCCCCTATGAAACTATCATGATTATTTATCTGATTAGCCCGGTTGCCCGCCGGCTCCATCCACCACCAGCTAGGCCTAATCGATGTAGACCTTTTATTACCATACAAATTAATTAAAAAATCGTAAAAATTTGCACCTTTTCTAATTTTTTTAGCGCAAAATTTTTACCCGTTTCCAGTTTCTATTTGTTATCAAATAAAATACTTGTAATGGGTTTTAGCAAACTAGGCTCTTCAAAATATTTTCAATTTTTTCTCTTGATTCTGCTTTTGCGCTAGCAAAACTTGGTAGCTGTAATCGTTTTCCCTTTTCCATGCTTTCCCAAGTTATCCCGGAAAAATAATATAATGAAAGAAAATATAAATAAATTTAATTTTATACGTGTTCTGACTCGCGAGGTTCATCTTAATATAAAGCTAGGCATCGAACTCAAGTTTCTTTTGAATTTTTTAACTTAATATTAGTTGCTCTTCTTTTGTTTACTTAAGATGTGGGTTTCTCTGCTCCCCAATAAATATTTTGAGCTAGTGGATGAGCACTGCTATAACCTTGAGCCCTGGAGTTTCCCTCCGTAAATTTGTGTGTTTATAAGGTTTGATTACGGGAAGGAGGGGGGGGGAACCCTCAGTATCTTAATTGGTCACTAACCCCATCACCCTAACGTTACCAAACATGACCTAAAATTGCGTTTTCGATACTTTAATTTTAAAACTTTTTCAGGATGCACCTCGGCTCTCACTCCCTATAAAATACCATTACAGATCGACTAAAAGTTCGTTTATTGGACTTCAATTTCTTAAAATTATCATAGTCAGACTTTTCGTCAATATCTGATTCTCAGACAGTTCTAGTTTATTGATCTCGCGATGACCCTGCTCACAAAAACCTAGTTTCATGTTTTGCATTTTAAATTTGATTTTTTTCCATACATATTTCATTTTATCTATTTTAATTTTTTTATTTTTTGCTTTTAATTTTTATAGGGAATTCGTACTTTTATATGCAAAGAATGATTAGTTTCTTTATCACTTTAATTGGAGGGGGGCAGAGCCTGATTACCGCAGGGGCATGTGGGGCACAGGCCCTTCCTCTTAGATTTCAGGGAGGGGGGCCAAAATCCCCTTAATTTATCATGTTAATTAAAAATAAATAATGATTTCACTCAGAATCTAGAGTACAATGATATCATTGATAGTTTTGCAAATGCCAAAACAAGGAAAAAATCTATTTGTTGTTAAAAATTCGCCTTAAAAGTGTGATCTCTTTGCAAATCAGAAAACCACTCCAAATTTAGTCTGTATTTACTATTAAAAGTTATATGATAGATCATTTTGGTATTTACGGTTTACTGCAAAGTTTAACCACATTTATATATTTATCGTATACTACTATATCTCTTCTACTTTTTGAATGTATATATTACATTGTGATATGAGGTACCACCAAATTTAGTACGGTTGTGTAAAAACACAAGTATCGAAATATTTTATTGCTTCAACATATAAAAAAAAGCTGGAATGGGGGGGAGGCACAAAATGAATTTCCTGAAATAGAAATGTGCCCCATGTCCAATGTCAGGATGATCAGGCTCTGGGGGGGGGGGGGGATCTTGCAAAGTAAAATTTGGCTATGCCCCCCTGTTGGGCAAGTTTGCCACCCTGTCGGGGAATTCCTAGCGCCACCACTGTCTGAGAGAAATACAGCCATAAACAAGTCCAATATTTCCCCGTTGAAAAACAGATTTTTAATGAAAAAAGTTAAAATTTTGAAATGAAATTTCTTGTTTATTAAATTATCTTCCTAATCATTATTTTGTTCAAGATAAAAGGACTTTCTAATTACACATTTAATGCATTAAATAACACAGAACTAGTTTAGTTCTCTAAGAGCATGGTAATAATGGTATTTAAATTAATACTGAAGTTTTTCATAAAGCGAGTTGCTGTAAACTTAAAGCAAAATTTCAAGAGGTAATCTTCTCTGCTAGCAAGCACCTAACTATAATAGAGAAAACTTCCATCTGGTGGCTGTCCATTATTTTTAGGTACTACTGTATTTACTGTATTTGCATAATAAACTTATATTATAGTTAGCGATAGTGCCTGCTAAATTTTCTTGCATTTAATACCAGATTTTTTGACTATGCTACTCTTATTCCTACAAGAAGTATTCAAGTATTCGAATGTGTTATACCTTTATAGGTACTTACATTTAAATTTGAACCACTTATTGCATACAACATTGTGCACTGTATTTTTGTCAAAATTTGTTAATGATTTGTAAATTTCTCAGTAATCTCAGATAAATATGCTCATTTTTTCAACAATTTATTATTATGCTTTAAATTTAAATCTTTTTTTGTGCAGGTTATTAATCTATTTGTAGCTGTAATAATGGATAATTTTGATTACTTGACTCGTGATTGGTCAATATTAGGACCTCATCACTTAGATGAATTCATTCGACTGTGGTCGGAATATGATCCAGATGCAAAGTAAGCTCCCAAAATAAATTATGCTTAGTTTATTGTATTTAATTAATTGTATATAATTAAAAATGCATAAAATTTAGCAAACTCTGAGGACAGGTAAAACATGTCAAAAGTACTAAAATTTGCATAGAAACTGATTAGTGCCACATCTAGGGGGGAGCAAGTCAAGGCGCTGCCTTGGGCATTAACTTTTGGGGGTGACAAATTCATCCTATCTGTGTTTTTTTTTAGTTGAAATGCAATTAAACCCTTGAAGTAAGATGTGTCTGAGTGGTTTCAATTCTCAGCCTTAGGTTGGAAAAATCCTTGATCCAGTACTGAAACTGATGACTGAAAATATCATATATCAGTAACTGAAATGTCTTTGGGCATCACTATTTCTGAACAGTGTTTTATAACCACATGTTCTGATATATGTATGAATAATCATTTAACATCTATGCATAAAAACATGTTAGTTGAAATATTGATAAGTAAATTTTATTAAAGCATCTTTGTTTATCAATATTTGGTTATTGATTTAAAATTCATGTACAATAACACTTTTGAAGCATTTTACATTTTGTTCCGCTGCAAGTTTTCTCATTTCTCATGTGAGGTTGAAGAGTAACTGATCTTGTCTGGTTTAAAGTAAAAAAAATTTAACCTGTGTGTTTTAAAATTACTTATTAAAGTACTTTATTTTACTTTGACATGCTGTTTGTTAATAGTTTTGTGAAAATACATTTTTTATTTTCTTAGAGGTAGGATAAAGCATCTGGACGTTGTTACATTGCTCAGAAAAATTTCTCCTCCTTTAGGATTTGGAAAGTTATGTCCTCACAGAGTAGCCTGTAAAGTATGTTCTTTTGTTAGATTTTTTATAAATTGTTGTGTGTTATAACCTTTTTTGCCTCAATATTCAATGTCAACTTGCCTTCTTTTTTTTTTTTTTCCAAAAAGCCTAAATTTAAGGCAGTGTTGTAAGTATGGACTTGAATATTGTTACACACTGTAAGAAAATGCCAAAATGCCACAGATTATTTCCGGGCAACATTCCGAGATTTTGCATGTTTCTTCTCGCTGCTGTTAAATTTTTTTATCTACAAATGTGAAAAGATATTCAGCTTCGAACTAGGTGTTTTGCCTTCAGCTACCTTGTGACCCTTCTAAATTAGCTGAGCCCGAAACAAGGGCAAAGTACCATCTCTGGATATTGTAGCTTTTCCAAGAATTGCAGCCGAGTAAGCAGTTTCACCATTTGCTTGCAATTCTCTCTTAGCTTCGAACATATGAATCCATTTTCGTTTAAAGAGTATAAGTCAACTTACAAATAATATTGACTTACGGCGTGTTTACAAAAAGAAATTTTATTTAGAGCTATCTTTGTTAATAAGAAATGTTACTAATTAAACTTTTCTGATTTTTTATCAGGCATATTACTGGCAGAAATTAGACGCACTTTCTGCCTATTGTTTTCCAGGAACGTTCCCTTCTTTTTTTCATAGTGTAGTGCTGTCATAAGTATATTGAAGTATGCAGAATGTCCCGTTAGGGCCCCTTAACTTTGCAAAACAGAAATCTGGATTGGTGTACATGAAATAATCCCCAGAGATCTTTTGTTTTAAAGTAAAGTATAAGAAAAAAATATGCCTATGTTTGTTTCTCAGTTGTACCTAAATATCAAAATAGTATGTATGTTTTTCAACAACAAATAATGAACCACTGCTTTCTAGTTAGTGAACAGGGGTTATTATTATTATTATTATTATTATTGTTTTGCCAGCGTTTACTGTTTTCCTAAGTTATTTTACCAATTCAAGCCTGACCCTGATTCTTTCACTAATAACCATTGTATTTTGACATAAAGTTTTCATATCAATGAATTCAGTTGTATAAACATTATGATAAAAATTAGATAAAGATTTAGTTAATTAATATTTGTAAGTGAGTTCTGCTACTTTATCCTCACACTTGTAACTTGGAAACAGTTTTATGAAATTTTCGATTCAGATTTGTCTTTCTTACATCTGCCTTTTTTCAAGTGTCAGTTGGTGCAAAAATTATTATTTCATAGTCATTTTATCATGGTTTACTATTATGCAAACCAATTTCCCTAATCTATATCCTAGTTTTATGTTAAAAAGAGCAAGGTTAAATTTTAATTAGAACTGACTTTTGGCATCCATACCTAATGTATGTGTTTTGTGTTATTATTATTTTTATTTTCTGCATTTTGTTTTATACTATACAATTTTTTTTAGAAACTTGTTTCTATGAATATGCCTCTGAACAGTGATGGCACTGTTATGTTCAATGCAACTTTATTTGCCCTAGTGAGGACATCTTTGCATATCAAAACAGAAGGTATATAGCTTCGGATCCAATGTAAAACTTCCATTGAACTTTTGTCTATCTAACATAGAATATAATCTATAGAACATTTAAATTTTTTTTTTTTTTTTTGAAACAAAAAAGTACTAGGGTGACGGCACAAGTTACAGGCATTCTTAAGACATCGCTCTCAAATTAACTCAATTTTCTGAGCCTTTATATGAATTTCGACTTTTTAAACTATTTTTCTCTCATGCAACAACATCTCATGTAACGTTTGGCTGCTTCTAGATCCTCTGAATTAGTTTATCCTGTTTTTGTTTGCTCAGTTTCGAAAAATGGATCGACCTCCAATAACAGGCACCTGCAATTCTGATGATACCCAGTATCAGATAGGATGAGAAAAAAGATGGGTAATGGACATAATTCCCATTTTCTCCTCAAAATGTGCAAAAGTTCTTTATTTTTAGATCTAAAACCTTATTAAATTCAAATGAACATGAAACACCGGCAGACCTCATGGTGGCTGTTCATAACCTTCCACCACTGCCTTGTAAATACCAACTGGCTCATAAAATTCACTCTAATGACATTAGATGGTTGCACCGTGTTCATGGGTCACAACATCAGGTTTACTCGCCTAAAGTTCTTATTATTTAAATCCAAACTTATGACTATCTGTTACTGGACTATTGTCTTACTTGTGCCGTTACCCTAGAAGCTTTCAATTATTTGGAATTGCAAAATTGGATGAACATTCATTGGATGTCCAAAACATAGCTGATAAGAGATAGAAATCTGTACAACAGTGCATTTAAACTTTTTTTATGAATTTTTAGTTTCCTTTTAAATTGTCTACTTTAATGGTAACCTTAATTTATAAATGTCGCTAATTGCTTTTGTCTTTTGATTTTCGAGATCATTTTCTGTCTCTAAGATTAACATTTTTAACAGCATCTTATAACTAAATATTATAAGCTTTGTGTTATGGATTGTGACTCTAATAGAAATTCCTACATTTGCTCATAATGTATGTATACTCTTTCTGTAAGTCTATTTTCATTATTACATTATCTGTAAACTACCATCATAAAAAAGATATCATGAATGTCTATGGATAATCCACAGTATCGATGATACATCTGCCTGTGTAATAGTTAGGAGTTTGATAGTTGATGGCACATACAAATCTATTTAGAGTAGACTGATCAGTAAATGAACAGCTCATAGTTTTTTTTTTTTTTTTGATAAAAATACAGTTGTAAAACACTTTTCTTGGCAGTAGTAACTTTCTTTAATACATTGCCAGAAAGTTTGTCCACTGATTTTAGTAGTCTACCTTAACTGCAATTTGAGCTATTTTATTTGACTTTTTTTTACTAATAATGTTTTTTCAATGTAATTGAAATTATTGGATTTCTACTGCTCAAGAATATGTTGATTGTATGTCTGTGTTTACATATATAAATTTGAATTAAAGCGGTTTAAAATGTTAGGAAATATCGATGAAGCAAATGAAGAGTTGCGAGCTGTAATACGGAAAATCTGGAAGCGCACAAGTGAACAACTTCTTGATCAAGTAGTACCACCAGCAGGAGGTAAAATACAATACTTTTATGTTTTTTTCAAAAAATTAATTGTGTCAATTTTCATCAGAAAAAGTTTTTATGCCGCGGGCTGTGCCGCGTAGGTTGTGCATCTCAGCTTTATAAAACAATTGAAGTTTGTTCTTATTTTATTTTCAAAGCAAATACATAGTTTAACAGCTGATTATTGATCAACAAACAGTTTTAAAAAAAAAAGCTTCTCCTATGCAAAAGACAGCGTTTTAGATTAGTTTGCTAGTAGAGACATCTGCTGTGATTTGGGAATAGAGTTACTGTATATATTTGCATATAAGTCGAGAAATTTAGCACAAAAAATTAGGTTTAAAGTTCGGTGGTCAACTTATACGCAGGGCAGAATTTCTAAAAATTTTCCCAGAACAATTTTTGGAAAAAAACATTCTTTTTTCTGATTTTATTTCAACCCTTTTAAACAGATGGTAAAGAAGTAAATACTTACACATTCTGTTATTATTTTACATGATCTGAATGTGAAATAAAGGCTAAAAAGTTACGGTAAATGCTCCTGTTTTTTTCAGAAAGTAGAAAGTCGACTTATATGCGGCTTTTCAATTTTTTCCCAATTTTCTTCTTAAAAGTAGGGGGTCAACTTATACACGAGATCAACTTATAAGCGAGTATATACGGTAGTTCTAGTTTCACCATATTAAAGCAGGAGCTTTTATTATTTATATTACTATCAAGTTTTCCCCTTCCCCCTTCCTTTTTTCTGTTGTACTTGGTTCTGCAGACTATTCTTCTGGTTTCTTTGAGTTTAGATATGACTGGTAATTTTTTCAAAATGATAATCAATGAAATCATAAATATTAAATACATGTCTGACATTGGAAGAACAAATCAATCAGTTTCTCCTTTGGTTATAATTCTTTTAAAAGTCATTTTATGGTGATGTAAACTGTAAATTTTTTGAAAAATACATTGTTCTTGTATAATTTAAATATTTTAAACAATTAGCACTCCAGCGAATGTTTTTTTTTTTCAATTATCAAAAGTTTAATTATGTTACATACAGGTTTGATTTTATATTTACAGCTGATGATGATGTAACTGTTGGCAAGTTCTATGCAACATTCCTTATCCAAGACTATTTTAGGCGTTTTAAAAAAAGAAAAGAAGAAAGATCTCATGAAGCTAGTCATAAAGGTCAAGAAACTACAGTAGCTTTGCAGGTATATTTTGCATGTTCAAAGTTTAAAATACATAATTTTATTTTTTTATTCAATATTTTTTCCCCAGTTTAAGCAACTGGATAATAATTGCAATTAAGTTAGTTCATTTGTAATATATTACGTGCTTGTGTGAATTTTCATTAAGTATAGTTAGGATTAATTAAATAATACATTTATATCTAATAACATTTTTATTAGCCAATAAGAAATAAACTAATAATAGTTTTTAGTATTTATTTTAATTATATTTAATGTTTGTGTAGTGAAAAGTGTAGTTTTCAATTCCAAATTCTTACATTTGGGTTTCAATAAAAATGAAGAATTTTAATGATAAATGTATTGTAGTAAAAACAATCAAAGTTGGCTAGTTTGTGATAATTTGTTTCAAATGTACTTTTATTATGCCTGTAGACTATGAAAGATAATTAATTATAATATCTAGATAAATATTTATAGCTTTAAATATTTGCATCGGTTAGCCTGGTATTAATGATTAAAGGTCAGAAATAAAAGAAATAAAATGCATTAAGAAATTATGTTGATCATTTTTTCTTTAAAACATTATTGTATAAATCAGTCCTTGCTGGAGTCAGTGATGTGCATTCTATGGTAATGCATTTTCAAACTAGGGAGATGAAACTGAATTGATAAAAAAATGAATTCAATTATGTTGTAATGTATTTGATTAAAAGGTTTTTTTTTAATTGCGAACTTTCTATCTGCATTTTTATCACATTTTGTAACTCTCAATCTGAAAAATATCAAGTAATACATGATTTCTTCAAAGCACTTCATTGTACCTTCCATGTCATGGAAAAGAGTTAACTGAAAATCACATATTTGCTACATTCAGTTCAATATAAAATTTTATGCATAAATGCTTATGAAGAAAAAGAAATATGTAGTTAGCATGTAAATTTAATTTTAACTATTTTTTATCTTGTTTTAATGGGGATATGTTTGAGGCTTTGCCTTTTGCAGACCTGGTACGAACCCCCAGTTCTTTCCTAAATTCCCCAATCCATTCTTTCATATGACATCATTATCGGCAGATGCCATTACCACTAGAATATTGACGCCCAGTTTCCCCACCAGATGGAGGCATCTAGGGTCTCTTAGATGTGAAACTGAACTAGAAATTTTATATTGCTAAGAGTATTTGTAGCCAAATGAGTGCTGGAACAATATTTTACATGCTGCATAATCATATGATATGGGTGCTGTTGATTTTCTGCATCTTGGAAATTCACCAGCTGGAGCCAAGTCTGAACTTGCGGCTTTGGGTGTAAGAGGTCATCATCTGATCAATACACCACTCTGTCGGCAAACTAATTTAGCATTGAACTCCAAGTTGTAAAAATTCTGCTTTTGGACTTAACGTTTCCACCCCCCCCCCCCATCAATACATGTTAAATATATGCCTTTAAAAAGGATTCTATTGTACCTAAAAAGATTTAAAAAAAAAAAAAAAACTTTTGTCATTTAATTACTGTTTTATGTTTTTAATTTTTTTTTTTTTTTGGAATATTTTTTGTCATAAGATTAAATTAAACTGTTTTAGTGTATATTAACTCCAAGTAACTGTTTTTCAGTTGCTGTAAATATGCAGTTAAAATTTGATCTATACAGTATTATGCTGAATTATTGAAATTTGTTTGAGAATTTTAAATTTCACCATGCTACTTTTCTTAATTTAGATCAGTTATAATAAATAATAAGAAATATCAAAAAAGGTTGACGAATGTAAATTATCAATATTTTAGTTTTTGAAGTATTGACAAGTAAAGCTTCAATTGTGTTCCATGCATTCATAATAGCATACCACATTTTATCTCTCTTAATGCTTTTAATTTTAGTTGGAAGTAGTTCAGTTTGTACTTTATTAAAATTCTTAAAAGTTTTAATGTCATTCACTTTTAATACATAGCAATACTAATTTCAAAACAAGACTCTCAATAAATTAAAAAAATAATTTTAGTTACAGTTCAAAATACAATATAAAAACATATTTTATTGTAGCACAAAAGACATTTTGTTTTTCATTTTTTACTTCCTTTTACAAAAAAGGAAGTGTATTTGCGAAAAATTTTCACTCACAAATCGGCATTAATTTCCATTTCGCTCACCCCCGAATGAGCGTTGAGGTTTTTTTTTTTTGACCCGACCACACGTGGATATATGCCTAGAAGTGTACAGACACCAGAAACATCCATTTTGACGATCCCCGAGTTAATTACAACAAGTTTTCTCATGACATCCGTATGTATATATGCGTGTATGTATCTCGCATAACTCAAAAATGGTATGTCCTAGAAAGTTGAAATTTGGTATGTAGACCTCACTAGGGTCTAAATGCGTTAGGCCAGTTGATTTTGGATGTTCCTAAGGGGGTCTTTTACACCTTTTTGTGGGTAAGTCATTGTTGATTTCAATGCTATCTCAAGTGGTGTTATAATTTGTCAAATACTTGGTGCTATATTGCCAAGCTTTCGGCCGCCAAGTTTTGTCGCCAACTTGGCAGAGTTAACCACTGAATCGCATTAAAACTGCTTATAATGAGGAAATATATCTTCATAAAACGTTTTTTTGCTTCAGTTCGCCAAAAACTAGGGGTGAAAATATTTAGTGTTTCCTTGCTTACTCCAGGGCGCTATTATCATTAAATTGGTGTAAAAGGAAGTCATGTGATGCTCACATCAACTTTTTTTTTTTTTCACATCATTTTCATTTTTTTAATATTTTGCACTTTTGCCAGATTTAGAGTTTAAAAATAACATATTTTTCATATTAAAAAGCAAATAGCTATGAATATCTTCTCTTTAGAAATTTTACATCAAGTTTATTTCTTTAATAAACTTGTTTTTTATATAAGCTTAATAATCTCTCCCCCCCCCCCCCCAAATTTAGTGAAGAAAGTTTTTCTTCAAAATCATGGTGAGCCAAAAAGGGGGGGGGGGGGGTCTTAACTTTATCCTCATTAATTAATGCAAGAATTTTCTCATTGCTTCAATACTCAATTCAAAAAAGAGAAAAATGTTTTTACTAGAAAGTATAGTTTAAGATAAAGTGCTTATTAAAATTTTAACTTAAAAAAATTGTGTGTCTTGTAGATGGAACAATTCTTAATTAAATGAAATGGCAGTTAAATTTAAGTTTTAATTTTGAATTAAAAGCACTTTGCTTAATGTTAAAACTGATTAGGACTCTTTTACCATGTGGAACAATTAATTGATGCTTGAAATATAATTATTTTCCTTAATGTCATTGTTTTTCATTGACATGAAATTTGAATTCTTTTTCTCTAAATTTGATATTTTTATACTAAAATTTTTATATTCCTTATATATTTTGTATTTATAAAAATGTGATACTTGTTATTAATGTTGCATGTTGTTCTTGTTTAAAAATGTTAAATAAGCAAGCTGCATGTGTTATTTTTATTTTACCCAAATGTTGCTCTTGAACTGCGACGTTTAGATTTATGTGTTACAAAGCATCTGAATGTTAGAGAATGAATTTAAAAAGAATGTATTTGCATTTTAGTATGCTCCCTACAGTCCACTTTACACTGGGAAAAAGCCTTGTTGTGCATAGCCGAAATTCTGATAGCTATTTTGCATGCACAATGCAAACATTAATTTTATAAAGTATGTTAGTTATCCAATTTCAGTTCATCAGTTATTAATCGTTTTATGAATTCATTACTCGTTTTGATGCTATTGCATCATACATTTTCAAAAAATAGTATAACAGCATTGCAAATATATATTAGTATTTTCATAATATAGCATGCTATTATTTGTATAAGTAAGGGATAAAGCATCACTTTCCACTCAAAATTAAGAATTCAAAAGGAATTGCACATAAATTTCCGAAACTTGAATCTATGGGGTGATGTTCTGAATTCCTAAAAAAATCTGCATGTTTCTGTATACTTGCTCTGAGCTTGTAATACATATATTCCTGCATGAAATGATTGTTGTATTGCTTGTATATATTGTAATTTGTGATTGTTGTGTTTCGTGGTGATTGTCCTGTGTGTAACATCAAATAACCTTAATTGTAGCTGCTCTCCATTGTTCAGGCTGGGCTTCGCACACTACATGAAATTGGTCCAGAAATTCGTCGTGCTATTTCTGGAAGTCTGGAAGTAGAAGAAAGTGAAAATGTTGAATCAGAGCCAGCACATAGGGTTAGTTTAGCTATTTTAGATTCATGATCTGTGGGGTTAATAACTTGGTTTGGACAGGAAAAAGCCTTTTCATTTCTATACAGAATTGGAAGATATATTTTCTTCCTTTGTTTTGAATATGCATTAGGTTTTTTTTTAATTTATAATTTTCACTCGAAAGAAGGTTAATAGTCTGTCCAAATTTATATATTTTCTAAACACATTTCCTATTTAACTATATTGTTGGTTTTGGCAGGTAATATGTTGTATGAAAGTACAAAATTACAATTTTTTGTACTAATACCAGTTTTGGATTTCATGAACTGATAACTTTTTGTGTGGGCATCATAATTAATAAGATATTCATTACTGTAAATGAAGGATAGATCTATTTAATTTTCATTACAAAATTACGTTTATTTATTTCAATCTCTTTTTTACTATTGACTTTACTTATTTACTTTTTTTTTTGTACTATTGAATATATATATATATTTTAAAAAAAAGAATTTAAAAAAAAACTTTTTCTAAGAATTTAATTTATATTCTCATTTTAGTAGTATTGATTGTATTAAAAGATTTCATTTTAGGTGACCTAAAAACAATTGTTTTTTTAATTTTTTAGTTCCAACTTCATTTTAGTTTTTTAATTTCTAAAGGAAAATTCGAACTAGTTTTTCAGGAATATTGACCTTTGAAATGTTACATTTCATTGCAGAGTTGCCCATTTGTATGACGCATCTTCTGACAGATAGTACAAATGAATGTAACGAATATTGCTTATTTTCTACAATTTTTAATGTTTTGCTTACTTCAATATAAAAGCATACAAGATGTAGACCAAGATCCCACTAAGCTTGACCTACCCTTATTGAGTTTTCGAAAATTGCTTCCATAGATGAGCGTAAAAGTTGTAAATAAAATGCGAAAGTAGGATGTTCTACCTCTTTCACGTGAACTAATCAGGGTTGCCAGAGGTTAAAAGGTGCCTAAAAATGAGTAACTTACCCTCATCTTGTTTTCGTAAATTTTTATCATATATGAAGAGTAAAAGATGGAAATAAAATGCTTAAGCAAGGTTCCTTAACTTTTTAGGGTTGCTAATCAGGGTACTCAGTGGCTGAAAGGTGTCCAAAGAGGGAGATAATTTACCTCTCAGTGAGTTTCTAGAAATTGTTATCATAAATGAAGAGTAAAAGCTGTAAATAAAATGCTAAAGTATGGTTGTTCATCTTTTTCCAATCCCTAAGCAGGGTTGCCAGACGTTAAAAAAGTTCAAAAATTAGGTGATTTTCCCTCTTTGAGTTTCCAAAAACTGTTATCGTAAATAAAGAGAAAGTTGTATACAAAATGCTTAAGTAAGGTTGCCTACCTATTGCATGTGAACTAATAAGGGTTGCCAGGGTCTGAAAGATGTCCAGAAATGAGTAATTTACCATCATCAAGTTTTCACATAAGTTATATAAAAAAATGTGGGTAAAAATATTACAAAAACAATGGGGTTGCCCAAGCAAAAGTGGTCCAATCATAGGGTTGCCATTGTTCCAAGTTTCAAAATTGAAACTTCCTACTTTTGACACAACCTACTTTCCATTAACTGATATTGCAGGATGGCAAGCCCTTTGATATTTTTTTCCCCAATGTTTTTAAGTATTTATGATATTTGTGTTTTTGTTATGCATGGGACCCTCTTGTATTTTTGTTGATATCAATCCTAAAACATGGTGGTTATTGATGGAAATAGGTTTCTTAAGTACTGATGTTTTCATCTTTGATATTTTGAATATTTTGCTTCTATTGTTACATTGCAACACTTTTTGTGATTTTTTGCTATCCCTCAGAATTTCATTGTGGTGTTTTGTTCTCATGCTTTTAGAACTGCTTGTGTGCTCATGAATTGATAATTTTGATATTTTTGCAATGCAATCTGTGTAGAATCATGATAAAGTAAATTAATATAACATTGTATGAAGTATGAAATGAATTTATTGCCAACTAATCTCAAGAAGAGAAGATTTTTGAACAGAATGATCAGTAGATTATTTTGGTAGTTCTTTTGGTTATAAGTAAGTCTTACTATATCCAAATTGCTTTACAAATGCAATCATAGATGTTGGCATATTAAACTACTGCTACTGAATTACTTAGCCTTAAATGGTTGTCATTAAAAGTTTTAAGTGGGGAAGGGGATATTCATCTAAGTGTAACAACTGTAATGTCGTAAATCTGTTTTAAAAATTCAATTTATATCTAACTTCTAAAATTTCACCATGAGAACAGATGAGTATGTACATTTTAGGCTAAATGTATAAAGTATCAATTTTATTTATTTTTTGTACTACCTTACAATTTTCTTAACATATGAACACACAAGCAAACTCAGGGGAAAAAAATACTTAAAGCTGTAATCATAAGAGGGCAAGCAGTGTTATCAAAATCGTAGATTTTTTAATGTGTTTAAACTTGCTGCATAAACTCGTCATACACTAATTAATATTTTCTTACAGCTGCTGTTCAATTTAACAGTATTTTTGCTATTTTTACTCAAAAAACAAATAAATCCTTCATGATGTTGATTTATTTGCAATATATCAATATGAATGAGTATAATTAACAAAATATTTGATGATTTTATGTATGTATAATTTATTTTGTGTAGTGTAAAAGTTTATGCTTACAAGCATTTACAATACACAAAAAAGGGCTGTTTTAAAATTTATGTTTAATATTTACTTTATATATTTATAGGGTAATCTTAAGGTAAATTTGTCGTTTTATTGCTTATTTCAGTGTTAAATGAATTCTTATAAACTGACAGAAATTACTGCCAAGCAATATGCAACAGTCAAACTTGAACAAATGTATATGTACTTGAAAAAAAAAAACAAATCAGGGAACATGTTTTGTCTAACATTTATAACATACATTTTTCCAAACAAACATTAAAATATTTTTTTATTACAGTCAGACCCCAATTTAGCGAATTCATCAGGACCAAAACTTTTATGCGTTAAATCGGGGTTATTTATAATATTGGTGTGCGAAAAAAAATGTATAAAAAAATTGCATTTACCTTATCTAAAAGCCCTAATAAGCAACTGAACAAACATATCCATAATTAGAAAGTGTACATTTTTATTCAGCATTTTGCAACTAGTTACATGCTAGTTAATTTGAAATTTTAAGGTACTGAAGAATAGATGTTTGACAATTCCCTTGACATTTGACTCGAAACAGTTCTTTTTCGACTTTATGGAGAGAAGAAAGTACTGTATCATTTACAGCTTGCTGCATAAAAGATGCTTTTAGTTTCCAGGCAATGTAAAGCATTAGAAAAAGTAAGTTTTAATGGAAGTTAATTATCGCTTTCTGCATCAGAATCGCTATTGGATGCAGCATTGGTTACCCCCTCGCCCGTCAAAAATGACAGGTTCCAAGTATCTTTCTGCTTCGGACAAGATAGATATAGCAAATGGGAAAGCCATCCAATATTAATAACTCAAATTAATAATTTAAAAAAAAAATTGGCTGTTAAAATAATTCGTTAATTCGAGGTTTGTTATTCAGTAAATAAAGGTTTTTGCCTTCCTTTTAGTCAGGGGAAAAGAAAAATTCGCTAAATCCCGAAATTCGTTAAATAGAGGGTCGTTAAATCAGGGTTCGACTGTAATAACTATCACATACATAATTGTCTTATAAAATAGTTTTATTATAAAATATCAGATATAGATTTTTCGAGAAAATCATATGCTGTAGTAAATAACTATCTACTCGTAATAAAAATGATCTATTATTTATTAATGACTTCATTTAAGTTCTTTAATATATACAGAGCATTTTAGTACCAGAAAATTGGTTATATCACGTTACTGGAAATTTTTGACAGCCCTTTAACTGTTAGTATTTTGCATTGTATTTCGAGGAATAACTCAGCCTTCATTGTGCCTAGAATATCATTGCATAACGTTTGTGAACATTTCAGACAACTCTCAACCTCATCTAGAATATTTTGAATCTCTACCACATACTGCAGATAAGATTAAATGAACCTATATCTGCGGTTTCCAACTTTAAGAGCCATGTCTACTACTGCCAAAAATTGTAACACTGAAGGGCAGGTTCGGTCTCACAGTCTGCTTCTAAGAATGCAATGAAATTTAAACAAGATGGACATGCTTAAAGATACCGATAAGCAAGGGGGTGTTCAAGGTCACAAAACAAAAAGCTATTGGGAAAAACCATTCAATCGGACTGAAAATGAAATAGGGGTGATCGGATGAACTTTTGAGCGGTCTGTGAGACTGCACCTCCCTTGTTAAGGGTTAAGCATTGTTGATTCTCATCAACTTAGGATAAATTTTATAAAATTAAGGTGACTTAGGATAAATTTTTCAACTCTGCCAAATGTTATTTCAATGGCTAATTTATCATGTAATGTCATTAATTTTAATGCATTTAATTTAATCTCACACTTAAATGTAACACATTTGGTGTTTACTGTAAAGCAGGCCAATTTTACATTGTTGAACTCAATATAAAGATGACACATGACATTATCTAGACCGCTTTTGCATTATCTAGAAATAATAAAAGTTTCTCTTTTTTGTGAAGTTAAAACTGACTAACCACCCTGTCGCAAATTTCGCTGCCATACAAGTTTTTAGTTGAATTCTCACTCTTTTTTCTTAAGCTGCAGGGTTTTGACAGCTTTTTTTTTTTTTTTTTTTTTTTTGTGATTTTTCTTCTTCCCCAGTCATAAATGCATAAAGAAATACAGCTACGTGTTTTTCCCCAACTACACAGCTTTAGCTTTCTATGCAGAAAATTTTGCTTGACAATGCCCGTAAAACCCCATTTCATCACCATTTTCTATGTGATGAAATGGAGTACTTCCAGTTCGTACCCTTCAATTATTTTAAGCTATTGCTCTTCAAAGTTTTTAACATTTTTAGGATCAACATCAGCAGCTTCACCACAAAGCTTAGCTTAAGCTTCTAACAAATGCCCACAGTTTTGTCACTAACAATAGTTAGATTCTTAGAGTAGTTCCAAGTCTCTATGAACAGATTACAACTGATTTTATTTTCATATACCTTGTACAGGTTGAAAAGAGAGTTATCTTTGCACAGTGCCATGTTGTTACGAGTAAGTGTGTATGGAAGAAGAAGTAGTGACCATGATCAGTGCAAAATGTGCATCGCTCCAGAGCACAAACTTTTGTTCAAATTTGCACCCATTCATTTTTTAAAGCGATAAGTCAGTTAAAAGAGTATACAGAGTGTTTCAGTCAAATGTTTCAGAACTCCTAGAATGGGCATGATGCTTTCTGACGACTTGAAATAATCTAGCAATGGGGTATCTAGCAATGGGGTAGTTTTCTCGACTCGAGAAATTTTTGATATGCCAAGAGTATTCCAGACTGTTCAGAGTTCCATGCGCCAAAGATGTGAGGTGGTGCCTGGGGAAAAAACTTCGAACACAAACTTTTGCCCTTGTACCTTTTGCTTTTTTAAAACTAGAAACATTTTTCACTCACAATCTCTTTCTTTATGGTGCTTCTGTGTACATCGCAGTGTCAGGAAAGCAATTCCGACCCCCATTACTATATGATTTTGAGTCATCAGGATGCACCCTACCCATCCTATGTGTTCTGAAATGTTGAACTGAAACACCCTGTATACAACCCTGTGAGAAATACTCTTGCTCTTCTCAGTCCTGGAAAACAAAGTTAATGACCTGGAAATAAGTTTTAGCAAAAACAAGAGAGAGAGAGTGATAGATAAAGCTTATTCTTTTGCAAGCAAAACACTTAAGCTGAAAATTGGTCACCTTTTTCGTCTTGACAGGTATTTTGTTTGAAAAATACTCAAATATGGAGTATATTACTGTATTGTGAATTTTTTGTTCCATTCAGGTTAGTCTACCTTAAAATAGATTGATAAGCATAGGGACTAATTTGTTTTTCAATGAGGCATGTTTCACTATTTCACTGTTTTGTGAATAAAAATTTATAAACAAGATAATGAAATATGCATGAAACTTGTTCCAATAATTCTAGCACAATATTCAGGTTTTTAAAATACGTATCTAGAAAATTTTTAAATGCGGAACATGCAGAATAAATATATCCATAGTTTTAAACTACAAGAAGTTTAGATTATGTTAACTTTAAAAGAATTCAATTTTTCTCAATTTTTTTTTCAACTATTTTAAATAACTGAAAAAAAAAGCTAGCTATACAAAGTGAAATGATGTATGAATGTACAAAAGAAATCAAATTTTAAATAGAAAGTAGTGAAATTAGTTAGTTAGAAAGTAATTCAAATTAGTGTTCTCGCCTGAGTTTGTACAGACTTCTGAGGCTCTTTAGAAATTACGTCTTAAAAAAATATAATTTAACAGGTGCTTATAGAGTCTTAGAAAGGTGCTCCTTGGAGAGTAATGGTACTTTTGTGCGCTTTTTGCAAGTGTCATTTTTTAAAAGCCTGGAAAAATTGTTGTGTTTCTTTGAAAATTAAAAAAATCTCATTTAAATGAAAAAATCTTAAATCTGTCATATACAAATTATGAAAAGTGCTTCACTTGAATAAAAATCAAAATGGTTTCTAAAAGTCTAGTGCAATACATGACATTAATCTTAAAGTTAATATCAATTAGAATACTTAATGAAAAAATATTTTACTAAATAAGGATATTAAGATAGCAAAAAATATTCTTTTAATTTCATATTAATTTCTCTTATGGTTCCTTAATTTTAGCGAAACCATTCTTTATTTGGACACATGTGGCATTCTGTTCGGCATCCTCCTTTGAAGCGAACTCGATCGCTGAAAACAAACACTGCCAGATCCCATGCTAAAGTATCTCCAACAAATTCTTTGGATGTGTCCAAGTCACCTTCTCAAAAAGTTCATGTGCCTGGAAATCATATTCGTTTTACTCGTGACTCCAGTGGTGCTACCGTCACATCACCTCTTGCTTTACAAAGAGGAAGTAAATCCAGGTAAGAATTTTGAAAAGAAATAGGAATCTGTTTGAGATGAATTGATAACGATAGCTATATCTTATGAAGCATACAAATGACAAGTTTTGCTACCAGAGAGCAGAGTGGGCTCTGCTGATATTGTTTACTTCCTGTTAAGGTTAATATAATACAGTCAAACTCGCTTATAACAAGCCCTGATTTAACAAGAACCCAGACTTATCAAGGAAATCAGAAATATTTGGTTGGTATAAAATTACAGCTATGGGAGCATAACTCTGTTTTAACAAGCAAACACCATTGAAAGCGAGCAAGATTTTTGGAATTCATAAAATTTCAATTGACTTTCAGGTCAGCTTATCTATTTTTTGGAAACAATCCTTTAGCATCCTGAAATCAACTTAAAGTTAGTGATGAGTCATAAATCCTGAGAACGAGTGATGACAGCCCAATTTTCAAAATTTATGTTGTAGAAAAGCATTTGAGAATTATACATTGACTATAGTTGACTGTACATATATTGACACAAATGTTATCACTTCCAAAGATACTGAAACTGAAATTTAAGCAAATTTAGGTGAAAAAAAACTACAATGCTAATGACAAATGTGTGAAATTTGAAGCTTAACTACCCTCAACAAATTCCATTGTTTTTGATGTGTAGAAAAACTGTTTTCAAAATCAGGGGTGTAAATGATGATGTCTTTTGCTATGAATGTTCATCAAAAAATAATAAGAAAGAGACTACTTCAAAGCAAATTAATCATTATCTTCAGAACTGTCCTGAAATAAAAAGCAACTAAACCAAATATGCATGAGTTATTATGATTTTTTTTTTTTTTTTTTGCAAACCTGTTTTTTACGAGCACTCTGTTACAAGAAGCAAATATCATGGTCCTTTCCTGCCCCTTTTAAGCGAGTTCGACGGTAATTCTAGTTAGGAAAGAAAGAAAGAAAAAAATTCTGGTTAAAACATTTTTTTTCCTTTGGATAAAACCAAGATTTATTTTTATGTCTTTTTCAGTAACATAAATATTTAAAACCATATACATATTTAAAAATGGTAATTAGTGGTATTAAGAATATTTAACAATCCTGCAATAATTATTACTTTATCCAAAAGTAAATTGCATAAACGATAAAAATAAATAAATATTACATCCTATCACATTAAATTAGTTTGTTATAACAGGCCCTTTAGTCCAAACAAAATCTTGTTATACAGTTGACTATCAATAACTCAGATTCTCAAGGGATGTGCTAAAACCTTCAGGTTATCCCTAGTTTGAGCTATGAGAAGCTCCCACAGCCTTCTCAAGAGATTTTGAGACACAATGAAAGCTTTGAGATAAAGGAATGTTCAAGTTATAGGTCTTCAAGATATCAAGATTATAACCAGATGTTGCAATGATGCAATTGTACAAGATATTGCATGTTTTTTAATCACATTTTAAAACACAGGAATAAGTTTTGCTATTTATGCCTCATTAAAAAAATAAATAAACAACCAACTAAATAATAAATAATTGCATTTTTTTTTAATGTCACAATGCCACATATAAATTACACATGCAATATTTTCAGAAAATACACTGAAAACTGGCAAAGATCAGTCATTTCTTGAATTAAAATAGTTATGCTCTGCTTTATTTATTTATTTTATTTTATTTTTTTCAAAATATTAAAGTTTCTCCTCTTATTTAGCTATTGTAGATCCTTTCTCCTTTTTTCACTTTTTCAAAGGGGAAAAAATTTCAAAGGGGAATGTTTATTGTTTGTGTTCATTTCTCACTAACTCTTTAGCTCTTTCACCAAGCTCTTCACTCCTTCCAATGTATACACTAAGAAACATAAAGTGGTTAAATACTAGTTTTCAAAAAGACAGTCTTGAGAATTCCAAAAAAGTTGATACTCAGTTTTGGACGTCATATTAGAATGAACGGTTCAGTTCGGAAGTTCTAAAACAGACATTAAAATAACATTGCATCTATTTAGTTGTAAATGGGACTGCAGGCATTAGTTGCTGTAATGGGAAGTCATTTTAAAGATTATTGACTGTATATCTGTTCCTGGGGGATTAAAGGCACTGTTCCAAAACCAAAAACACGTGTTTCAATGTTTTTGTCATGATTATTTGAGGCAGTGAGCAGCAAAGGGATGTAAGTGAACTTCATAAAGTTCTGAGTAAAATGTGTTTTAAAGTTCAGGTCCTTGGTAGGCTTTCATTGATTTTTCTTTTCCAAATCTAGTTGTACAACAGCACCTACCAGAGCTACTCCCACCATCTCCTGTTCCATAACAGAGGATAGGTTCTCCTAACATTTGCACTAATTGTTATCATGAAATTTGTAATTTTGGCACTTACATCCCTTTTCTTATCAATGAATCATTTGTTGACTGGATTGTCATTTATGAGCTTTATTATAGCCGTTAATTATATTATGTGGTTTTTATAATCTTTCAACTTATGGCTTTTAACATTTATGATGGCAGTTTTTAAAGTTAGTTTCAAAAATGACATAACGCTATTTACCTCCCTTGTATAGATATAATTTGTTTTTAAATGGTATAGTTTTTTTTTTTTTTTTTTTGTTAATGAACATTTGGATCTGTTTTAAAGTAAGTAATTATGATTTATATTTTGAGTTCTTTGATTTTAAACTATGTCCCAATGTTTGTTCCAAATACAGTAAAACACCTCCTAACAGAAACCCCTTTTATGGCGACAATTTTTAATTCCCCGATTCCAAGGCAAATAGATGCCTCTATTGCGGACAAAAAAATTGTCCCCTTAGTGCCTGCATTTGAGTGGTTTTACTGTATATATAATACTTTACATATATTCCTGTATTTGCATATCATATTGAATTAAATCATTGTTCTGAAAATGATTTTTCCTTTTTTACAATACTTTAATAACAAGTTTTAAAAAAGATTTTTAGTTCTATCTTCATACAGCAATACGATTGAGCCTTCCATTTCGTTTATCATTTAATCTTGTTCATGTACTCCCTGCATGGAGTTAATAAATTTGAATTTTGACAACCCTTTGCAAGAAATCAGTGTGACAAAATGTAAGCAAAGTATTTTTCTGTTCCCTGTATTCATGTATGATTTTTGGATGATGGTGTTTTTATAGTTTCATTAATTTAAATAATTTGCAATTAGTTCTCAGGAGTTTTTCAATGGCATGTCGGAAGTGATTTTTGCATTGTGTTGGAAATTTAACAGGTTAAAAATATATTTGTTTATTATTTTAAGCATTTGTATTTTGTAGATGCTAGATATATTTTACATTTTATAAATAATGGCATAATAAGCTTGCATTTTTTATTCATTGATCAAATTTTAGTGCCGTGAAGTAGTTTAAAAAAATGATACGGCCATTTTATTTTTACTGTGATTGTAGTCTATTTTTGATATTTTTAATAAGTTTTTTTTTATATAGTTGAGTTTTAGTATGAAAAGTATATGATTTAGTTTTAATATGCATATGATAGCTGCTGCCTGAAACTGAAATTTGTTTTTGGGTCTAAGTTTTGGGCTGTGCATGAAATTTTATCTTGACCTCTGCAGCTCAATTTCTGTTGAAGATATCTTCTTGTACCAGTCCCCGATCCATTCCCCTCAAGATTCTGCAAGTAATCCTCCCAATGCTTCCCAAATAAACTATTCTGTTATGGGCAGTTGCAGCAGTTACGAAGGCAGCTTCACCCTCGAGACTAGGGAACCATCACCTGGTAGAGAAACGATTCCACTTCGTTCCCTGCGATCCAATCAGACAAGCCCAAGTCCTTTGGCTAAAGTGGAAAGCATTGAAAGCCACAATTCCAGCCTGCTAAGTCAGTCATCTTCAGATAAGAATGGAGTCATTGATACAAGCCTTTTGAGGTAAAAATAATGAATAGTGGAATAACCAATTCTTGTTTGTTTAAATTACCTACCATATAAAATTAAGATTCCATTTCAGTAACTGGATTTCAAATGATATTGGTTTACTTTGATCAATCCTCTGTTATTTTTCTAATTCATTTCCTTTATTGTTTTTCTTGCATTGATTTACTGAAATTTTTTTTTAGGGTAATGTGCTTCTATTTGTTACATTTGTTCATCAACCTATTTTATTTAGGCACTGTATAAAACCCAACTAGACTAATTCAGATAAAACAGCAAAACAGCCTAGGTTAGATTTTGAATATTTTATTTGTCCCATTCTTTAGCCTTTGTGTAAAGGAAGATGAAGAAATGGCAAGCTTAAGGCCGCCTACACCACCTCCTAGGAGATTTTCTGCCAGAAGTGCAACAGCCTCGTTCCGCTTGCCCTGCATAGGAAAAAGAACTAGCAGTGAACGCCCAATACTTGTTCGACAGTCTTCCAGTACTCATAGCTGCAGTGATCTTCGTGGTTCGTCCACGGAAGATCCCCCAGAAGTCACAACTAGGCCAAACAGTGGGGAGCCATGTAACATGAGGCACATTGCTGCCTCACTCTGCTTTGCTCATCTGCCAGCCATGGCAGTTGCTGGTGTCCAGCCATCAACAGACCAGTGGAAAAAGCGAAGAAGATTGGGTGATGGATCATCACACATACCTACTCATAGAGCTTCATATCATGGTAATATTTCCAAAATAGTTGTTTAACGAATTTAGTTTTAATCACTAAAATAGCATTTCTGAAACTATAAGAGTGGAACATAGTCTGGGAATGACAATAGCTTTTACGATCTTGAACAATCATGGATCTAAGGGGCGAGTCATGAGTCATGACTCCTCTTCCTCCTACAGCAACCAAAATTGCACAAAACTGCATGTTGGGGTAACTGCATTCCAACTTTGAGAAAATATTGAGGAAGTGCCTTATATCCCCTACTTGTGCCCGAATATAGCATTTATGAACTCAATATTTTCAGTTTGTGTGGTTATATTTTAATAATCTTCTTCTCAAAAACCAAAAGCTAGATCTCCTTGATTCTGAAGGATGTGATTTTTTTGTACAATGTTCAACAACATGGTTTGAGATAAAAATGCGCTGTTTGCAGCATTTTTAACAGAAAAAAATAAATTTTGAAAAATACATTGCATTCAAATATTTTAAAGTATTACCATTAGAGGATCTGGCAGCCAAAAAACTAAACAGCACAATATAGCCGCCTTTGGCAGCAATAATGTGAACACAGAACATAATTTACACATTACATACGCATGGCAGTATCTCAGTCAAATTTGTGTCACTTGCATTACAGACATAATTTCACGCATCTGCAAAAGTTTAGATTTTGACCAGCAAAACCATGTCTAATGCACGTCAAGCTATTTGAACTGCAAATTTTTTTCTCCAAATACACCACTTAATTGCTGCAAAGGGCCGCTATATAGAGTATTGTAATAATTTTTCGGCAGCCAGCGCCCTCTAAGATGATGTTTCAAACTTTTTGAGCACAATGTATTATTCAAAATTTATTAGTTATCCAATGAAAGTGTTGAAAACAGCACATTTTTATCTCAAACAGTTGTTCTTGTGTACTTTTCTAATGATTTATATCAATGATTTTTGAGAAATGAGTATTTTCTGAATAATTACAATGAATATAATTTTACTTTATAGGATCACGAGATACTTCATTGGGATGGAGTAGTGATTCTCCTATAAAATCCAAATCTGGAGACATAACAAATGCTGATGTTATAGGAAGTGCAGAAAGTCTTATAGGAAGGGTATGTCTTTGATCTTGAAAAATAGCTCTACTTATTGAAAAGGTTAATATGATTCTTGTTAATAAAAATTCAAAAATAAAATATAATTTTGAGCAATTTTTGCAGTTCAGAGGAAAATTTTCATTTTTAACTTGAAAATGAAATTAACAATGAAAATTTAGCTATGAGAGTTTATATGTTAATCAGTTCAATGTAAAGTGATTGATATTCTTACGTATTTCTCTAAGATAAATTAGTTCAGGTCTCTTACAGTTAGTTATTCAAATGTGAAGTTTGGCAATGTAATATGCATTTGATAAATTAACCTTTTTAGCAATAAAATCTCAGTAGCAGGAAGAAATTATATTTTGGGAAAATATTAATTTAAAAAACATACTTATTCGGTTACAAAGTCACATGTGAAAACTTAGAAAGGTTTTACAAAACAAAAATTTCCTATAACAAGGAAAAATAGCCAATTTTGTGTCCATTTTTGGGGCTTCTAAAAAACCCAAAGAAATAAATATAAATTTATCGAGCTTATTCTTAGAGAAAATGTTTCATAGAGATAACATTTTACAATCTGAAACATTTTTAAAATGAAATATTTTCAATTTTATTTTAAAAAAATAAGATAATTGGCAAAAGTCATATCTCTATTCTAAAAGTTCAAATCTCTATTGAGAATTGAGGTAGTGAGAAGCAAAGGGATACACACAAGTGGAAAAATTAAAAATTTGGAGATAACCAGGACAAATGGTAGGTGAGCCCCTCCTCTGTCTTGGGGAAAGAGATAGTACTAAGTAGCCCTGATAGGTGTCGCTGTACAGCATGATTTAAAAAAAAATTCAATGAAAGCCTACCTAGGACGTAATCTTTATACGCGTTTTACTCGAAACTTGAAAATGTCCACTTACATCCCTTTGCTTCTCACTGCCTGAATTGACCTTTTTAAAAAGGATCACTTTTTGACACATTTGGCATTTTTGGAGCCCTTTTGAGAACCCAAAAATATCCTAGCAGGCTAAAACTGTAATGAGAAAATATTGGCACTACAAAGCAATGTTTTTGAAATTCCAAAATTATTATTATTTATTTATTTATTTATTTATTTATTTATTTTCATTCTACCCTAATTCGAGTATGGAAAGTGTAAATCGAGTATACAGGAAATTAACAAATTTTTCAGACAGCTGAGTAAAAATTTTGTTGCTTTCAAATCTTGAATGCAATAGAATGGCTGTCTGAAAACAAGTAGTAAAATTTTAGAGCTGTTCCTTTGGAATAGAAACACAAATGAATAAAAAGTTAAAACTTGAAAATGAACCCTGTATAAAAATTGTGATCACAGAAATAGACCAGTAATGCTAATATAAAAACTTATATATTTCCTTACCAGAAACATTTTATTTATTTACCAGAAACATTTAATTTAAAGTAGGGCAGCCATAATATACTCAAGAATATTCAATTTTCATATTTCAGATAAGAATGGGTTACAAAAAAAGTGTACAAGATTAAAATGTTCTTTTAGCCGAATTAAAGTGCTTCATATGATATTCAACTACTAACTAGCATAACACACTAATTTTGCATTATTAATAACATACAGTTGTTAGACGAATATTAATTAATTTAATCTACTTACTAATAGTACAGTGAAACTTCGATAACTCAAAATTGCAGGGAACGCGAAAAAAATTCGAGTTATCGAAAATTCGACTAATCGAAAACAAAACCAAAACTATAGAAGAAAAAGAAAATGATACCACTAAAACTCAAAAAATTTATAACATGCTCAAAAAAGTGATAAAATAATGTACCAGTGATACTATATACATACATAACATAATTAACATATAATTGTAAAAATTAAAGAATTTATGTAGGTTGAAAAACAAATTTAAATTTGTATGCATAATGAACAACTTTTTAACTTACCAAAAAAGACATAGGTATCATTTTTTAAAAAAATCTGTAATCAAACATTGCTTTTGCGCGGATATTTGTTCTTTCACTAAATAATCTTCGGATACTTTTAATGCGTCAAAGAGAGAGTCTGGAACATTCGGACGCGATTCTACAAAAGCGCGCAATATATCTGCTGCTCGTTTTGCATCTTGAATCGAAGGTAATTTTATCACTGGCGCAAATACTTCTACCTCTTCATCACCAGAATCTTTTTCGCTTTTTTCCGTTATGCTTGATAAAATTTCTTCATCTGTCTGGTATTCAGTCACTAAAACTCCGTCATCAACTGACACAAAATCTATAAAATCTCTGTTGGTAGGAATGTTCATTTTATTTTGTAAAACGCTCCACTCACTTTGAAAATTTATATCGTCCATATTTTCGTCTTCTTCGTATTCATTATCTAGCTCCAAACAAGATATATCTTTTACAAAACCAGCCTTTTTAAAACAGTTAACAATTGTCTGTTGTGTAACATCACTCCATGCTTTCCGCAGTTCCCGGAGACTGTCGAGCAGAGTAATGCAAGGAACCGAATTCTCTTCCAGACACTGTAGAATTTTTAATACAACACGTTTTCTGTAGTGAACCTTTAAATTTTTTATGATGCCCTGATCCATAGGCTGCATGATAGAAGTTGTGTTCGGAGGAAGAAATTCCAATTTAATTGCAGTTATTTGCCGCTGCCTTGGGATGTGCAGGGCAATTATCAATAAACATTACAATTTTTCTTCCAGCTGAGATAAATTTATTATCTATTTTTTAAGCCAAGAATTGAACACCTCTGAAGACATCCAGGCTTTACTATTGCTTGTGTAATCGACTGGCAAAGACTTGACGCTGTTAAAGCATCTTGGCTTCTTAGCCTTACCGATAACAAGCAAAGGCAGCTTCTCCGTGTCTGACATATTGCTTGCTACCATAACAGTTATGCGTTCTTTGCTCCACTTTCCACCCGAACATGTGTCACCTTTTATAGTAAAAGTTTTGTCAGGGAGACATTTGAAAAAAAGTCCCGTCTCATCTGCATTAAAAATATCATTTTCATTGTACTCCATTAGAATAGTTTTTAATACTTTTCCTTTCCATTCTTCGCAAATTTTTTCATCCACTACTGCGCTTTCGCCACAAATGGTTCGGTACACAATGTTGTGTCGAGTTTTAAATGTGTCTAGCCATCCTGCGCTAGCTTCAAAATTTGAAATGCCGATATTTTTTGCGAAAGTTTCTGCTTTTTCACGTTCTGCATTGGTCCAGATAACGGAACATTTTTCTCTCTCGCTACTAGCATCCACTTTACTAAGGCCTCTTCAAGCTCTGGATACCTTCCATCCTTAAGGCGTTTTCTTTTTGCATTAAATTTTTCGTCAGCAACCGCTTGGAGGTAGATATTTCGGTTTTTTAAAATTGTTGAAAGCGTACTTGAAGGCACACCAAACTTCAATGCAATGTCCTTCTTTTTTGCTATGCCTAAATCGACTTCTTTGATCAGCTCAACTTTTTCTTGCAAATTTAAAATTTTAAGTTTTCTCTTAGCCATATTTTTAAGGTCTAAACTTTGAGGGATAAGCGAGACAGCCCCTCAATCACACGCTTTCTTTAACACATAAAGAAAAACAGCAAATTTAGAACGACCTTACAGCTTTGTAGAACAAAACGCTAATTCGAGAAAGAATCCCTTCTGTCGAGACAACAGTCCCCGCCCGACCTTTTTTCCCCAAAAGTGGATATTTCAGTCCTAAATGTACCGCCCCCCCCCCCCTTTCTCTATTTTTTTCTGTCCTGGGCTCCGCAATGTCAGAGCTTTGGTTTCCCCCTGTGCAGGTTTTTTTTTTTTAAGAAAAAAAAAATGAAGCAAACAATACCTTTAGGAATAAAAAAGATAAAACATTTACAAGGTTACCTACAAAATATCGAATTCCTATTTATTAGATCTACTTGGTCTAGACGCCTTTTGATGCAATGCAGTGGCGCCAGCTTTTTTCTTTTTGTTCATACAGAAGAAAAAAACGATTTCGACTTATAGAGTTACATTAACATGGAAAATTTGACAAGGTCAGGGGGAAAAATTCGGCTCATCGAATATTTCGACTCAACGAAATTCGGTTTATCGAAAATAATTAACATGCATTCTCCGTTCAGTTGGACGGGAATTAATAACCACTTCGGCTTGTCGAAGTTTTCGACTCATCGAAGTTCGACTTATCGAAGTTTCACTGTATGTATTAAAAGCATTTAAAAGTTAAACATGAAATATATACTTTATTTCTACTTGTTATGACTAAAAAATGTTGAAAATGCAAGAGGGAATATATCTTAAGAGGCATGAGTCATTGCATATAAGCTCATATCATTTTAAAAATATGCATAATAATTTAAGATACAATCTAATATTAAATATACCTGTTAAATGTTATTCCAAATGCACTCCATATAACAAGCAAATAAAAAATGTCAACAATTTAACTTCAAATAATAAACCACATGCTTCATAGGTGCATGCTTGACACCTATGAAGCAGTCACGTCCAATTATTATTCATTTTAAACTTTTTCCTCACTAGTCTTACAATATTTGCATATTTCATTTTATTTACGGATCTATATTTTTTTCTACATAAATTTTAATATTTTCATCCATTAAAGGTACTCCTAGAACAAGGACTTGGCAAGTACTGTGATCCAGATTTTGTTCGAACGACCCAGCGTGAACTAGCTGAAGCAATCAATTTGACCCAAGAAGAAATGGACCTAGCTGCCCATCACATCATGCAGCTAGAGCGAAGACAAAGTATGCCTCACATGTGCCTCGAAACCAATCCACAGTCTGAAGCAGACAATGTGGCAGCTATACATTCTGAAAATGACAGTTCAAACCTGCGGACATGTGACCCACCAGTAGAATATTTTCCCTCAGAAAATGGCAATAGTAGATTGTCCCCAAAAAATCTCACCTTTAATATTGAACAAACAGATTCAAAATTGGATAAGAGTCCTTATGGTACCGAAGATACAGATTTATAGTACCAAACACATACAAAAAGAATCAATACTTATTTTCTGTGTTCATGCAGTTTCATCAAACAAAACAAGAAGGGATGGCATATGTCCCTTGGCTTATCTTAAATTCTGGAACTGAATTCAGTGCTTTGAAACTTGTTTAAGATAAAAGAGGGTTATGTCCAAAAAGGTATGATACAATTACTAATATTTCAGTTTTTTTACTAAATATTTTTTCAACGTAAACATTACTTTGAACAATCAAACCAAAAATACATTGAGTTGCCATTTAGCAACATACCCAATTTGATCTTCTAAAATACTATAAAAGCAAACTGAAATTCTGTAGTTGTCAATAATGAAGAAAATTCCCACTTTTTATTTTTTTAGTAGCATCTTCAGTGCACTTTAACATTTTTATTTTCTACTAGATTGGTGCACTTGTAAATACCTACCAATCTAATAGAACATAAAAAGTTTTTTTTTTTTGGAATTCAAAAATGTAGGACATCTTTTTTTTTTTTTTGTCATCTTCTTAGTTCTTGGTTTAGTTTTCTTGAAAATGCCTACTTCTTTTAATCCTGTCATGAATCAAGTTATCAAGTTTTACTACTACTTAAATAGTAAAGCAATTTTACTATTATTTTGGGACATTTGATGGTATTTTTTTTTTTTTTCAGTTCAAACCCAATATTGCCAAGTGATTTTTTAACTATAAACCATATCTAAACTAAACTATGATTTTTAAAGTATTTTTCTTATGATTTGCAGAGAAGTTTAAAGTCAAAAAATATATTTTAAAGTGTAATTTATCATGTGTCAGTCAATTTTTCTGGCAGGAGAGCGTTTGGAGAGCCTGGATTTTTTGAGGATGTAACAGGGCCCTGTGCAGTTTGCATACACTCATTCAACAAGTAACATGTATGAAAGGGTTAATAACTTTTTGCTTTAGAAAAATCATTTTAAGATGTTTTGTCTGCCAATCAAAGATTGTGTGCTATCAAATGGGTTAGTTTCAAACAAAAAATATAAAATAAGTAATGTAAAGATCAACAACAAAAAAAAAATAGCGCATCTTATAACTTTACAAGAATACTATGACATGACTGTGTACAGTCAACTCTCGATAACTCAAAGTCTCGAGGGACAGGTTAAAACCTTTGAACTATTGGTAGTTTTGAGTTATGGGAAGTTCCCACAGCCTTCTCAAGAACGGGGGACACAATGAAAACTTCAAGAGGAATATTTAAGCTATAACGCTTTGAGTTATTGTGAGATGTATGTATAATTGCTTTTTATAGTATACTAAATTTACTTTGTTTTTCAGGTTCACTATGGAATAAAATTGTTTAATGTTGTGAACGCTGTAAGTTTCTGAGTTTGCTGCTTACAGAAAAATGGAGGAAAAAATATAACTACGAGCTGTTGAGGAGATGAAATTTTACAGACTTTAAAGTATTTATTTTAATTGGGTCTGTGATCCCTATTTGTAAGAAGCTAAAAGATGTATTCTCTTGTCTCAGTGCCTTCAAGGAAGAGGGCCAGTGATTTGCACCCATACTCTTTGCTCCATAGTTTGATAAAGTTACATGTCTCAGGGTATTCAGAATTGCTTTTTCATCCTTTAAAATATATATAAGAGAAAAATAACTAGATACCATCTGTTAATTTCAAGCAGTTTTTATAAATTTATAAACCATTTTTATATAATTACCTAAAATAACGTAAGATATGGATAACATTTTTTATTTTTAAATACCTTCTCTAAACATTAGTGTCACTTAGTTATATTTTACTGTAAAAAAAGATTTGTTAACAGCAGGCTTCGTCGACTTAAATCAATTGATTAAAAATATATTGATTTAAATCAATTGATTTGAATCAAGTGATTTTTTTTTATCAAAATCCTTAATTAAAATCAGTTCATTTTTTTTATAAATTAATTTTGCATTTTTAGAATGTGTTGCTCTAAATTTAACTACACTGCATTATACAATCTTAACTTCAACCGGCAAAACCACATAGATCCCTTTTGATGTGTGTGAAACAGATTTTCCTTCTTGCAATATTGCTTTTACTCCAAAATTCAGTTCAATTCAGTATAGAACCACACAAAATTTTCAGTTTTTCTCATACACCATCACTGATATAATTATTAAAAGTAATTGCTCAACATATTCTTTTACACAAAAACTTACATGATGATGGAAATCATATTTTTAAGCAAAGCATAAAACAAAATTACTTCTTATTGAAGTATTATAACATATTTATAAATCTTAAAAATGTATTGAATAGTTATAGAACTTATCTTAGTTTGAAAAGTAAGCTGAATAGATTCATCTACTGCCTGAAATAATCAGACTTTTTTGATTTAAAAAAAATAAAAACGCAAACCCTGGTTAACAGTCAGATGTTGTGTTAAAAAATTAAGTAAAACAAATTAAAATACAGCATTATTAAAATAGTAGAAAACATTGCAGCCCTTTTCAAACCACGAAGGGTTTTCTTAGTAATTTAAATTTTAGCTAAAATTTAAGTTAAAAATCTAAAAGAAAAACTCTACAACCAATATCGAATAATTTAGATAGGCCCTTGGTAATGAGAGCAGGGTCTCCATGGTACACAAACTCACACTTGCATAGTATCTAAGCCTCATAAAAGAAAAAGAATGGGAACAATCAAGAACTTCCAAGAAAAATCTTTTTTTTTTTTTCTAAAAATAGTCTTATGCTTATCAGAAAATCAAAGCTAGCATGTTTCAGTCTTTGTATCTTCATGTGATGTTTCTACATTATCAACTGTGATGCATAGTATGAATCTGCCACAATAGTGTTTCACCTATTTAGAATTGCACCTTCTAATTTGCATCAGGAAATGCTATAAGTTTATTATTCAATTAATTTTTAAACTAAACTTACTTCAATTACTAATCTTAACAATTAAAATAGGGGACAATGGAAAAGATTTGCACATATATTTTGAAAAAAATAACAGTACAATTTTAGATCAATGTTTCTCAACGTTTTATGCCAGTAAATCTGTAAAATTTCCACATAACTGCATCAGTTATAAACAATTTACAACTAGGTAATTTATTTAATTAATCTTAAGTTGTACAAATTATCTTTTAGTTCCTCCAGAGATATTCAAACTCTTTCAAATGTGGTAACATTGCAGGTGTCATGATTTATTAAAAGATTTCTTTAATCAAGTAAAATTTGCAATTGCTTTCAAAACTAAGTTGCATATTTTATGTATTGCCATATGATGTATGCATTGTTTGTGTACTTTGGCTTATATTTGAAAAATACTTGAGAAGTATTAATAATCTTAGGTAGGGCTTTCAAAATCCGAAAAATAGTTTGCGACTGGCAGCCAAGTTCCACATTCTAGTTCTGGTTCACAGACTAACGGTTGAGAAATACTATGTAATCAGAAACTTATTTCAAAGACCTTTGGTTTTATTTCATAATAAAATAGTTTATCAACTCCTAAATTCAGGACACATTTTAATTCCTGAATTTCAAAGTGTTGATCTCTTTTATTATGAGTTACATAGTTTCATTAAAAATATTGTAGCTATACACTGTTTTTTCAAGAATTAAAGTAGCTGGAATTGGGTATTTTAAGGAAGAAAAAACATCTTGTTAAAAATTTTCATTTTTCCTTCTTCTTTCATTCATTATTTCATTTCTTGACAATTTAATGCTCAAAACTTCATGCACACATCTTTCTAACTGCTAAGGGGTTTCCATAGTTTCTTCAGAAATTAGTTAGATTATAAATGAATAAATGTTTAAAATTATTTGGAAATATCTACACTAAACTTTTTTGAAATGTTATGACATCCATATTTGATTTTTTTTTAAGATGCTGAATGTATGTTTATGTTACGTAACATAAGTCATAGTACAGTAAGAGCTATGGATGACTGAGTGACCAATGTTGGAGGGTATATTTATAGCATAACATCAGAATGAAGAGGAATATAGGAATGAAATTTTCCCATATGTAAAATGAAATCTCAAAGCATTGCTTTCTGTTACTGGCAGAAAACTGAAGTAATCTGCTACTCATTATAACTCATCATATTTTTATCTAAGATGTTAATTCATCATCAGCAATATTTTAAAGCCATTGATTGCAAAAATCAATGGCTTTAAAATAATGAAAAAAAAATTATACAAATTATTTAAGTCCTTTTTTTTTAACAATCACATTGCTTTTTTTTTTCCGTTTGGTCTTTGAATGGCGTTTCTTTGATTTTATTTTCCCCCCGTCTTCTCCGCAGCACCACTGTCGACTGGCCCCTCCTGATGCTGCATTTATAGCAAAAACTGTCTACAGGTTGCATCTATATCCTACACGCACCCACACATACCCACACAATCATGCTTGCACACAGACACAAACATACACACATTTACACACACAATCATGCCTGCACACAGACACAAACACACACATAAATACACACACTCATGATTGCAAAAAACATAATTTGAATTCAAGATGTCGAAATTCAAATTAATTCTTTTTTTTTTTTTTTGGTGGCAGACATGATTTTATTTTCAGGAGTTAATTTTGTTCTTTGCAATGGGGTCAGAATTTTCCCTGTCCTGAATTTGCTCATAGCAGACACATTAAGAATCAACAGCAAAATTCATTGACGTTAAACAAAACTGCTTGAAATTTCAGGTGTAAATAACTTCAACTTCTAATTCTAAATAACTATGGCACAACTGCATTATCTACTTTGCACTTTATAAAATTAAATATAAATCTCCAATAGCCACAGGAAGAGATTATTTGTATAAAGTTCTATTTACTTATTCCTTCAGATTGAACTAAAAAATAGTTCCTTGAAAAGAAATAGATAAAAAGTCAGCTTTGATAGGATTAGCTAAAAAATGTACTTTTAAACACAAACTAATTCAGAATTACTCAAAGCACTTTTTAGTTTAATGTCATTTTAAAAACGTTTTTTAAGAGTTTTTAAAGTGAATTGTAGCTTTTATCTTTTTATTTTCTAAGTTTGTACTGTCTTCGATTTTCAGTACCAAACGCTTCCAAAAAAAAAAAAAAAAAAATTCTATTGAGTTTTCAAATATTAAATATGAACATAATTATAAAACATTTAATTTTATTGCAATTTTCAATAAATCTGTATAATAATAATGAATAATCTATTAAAATAATTATTGCTGTCTTGAGTGGTCTAAAATTTTTAAAATAATTTAAGTTATTTTGTAAATAATATGTTAGTCTAAGTAGTAAATTGGCCGATTATGAAGTTATGTTCCACAAATAAAATGTTTACATAAAACTTTGGTATAATTTGAATAAAAGTGCTGCATTATTCATGAACATTTTACATGATTAAAATGAGTGGTTTTTCTAAATTTGTTAAAACACAAATTTCAATAAATTTGAATAAAAACTAACCCTTAAAAAATTACGATTCCTGAAATGTATTATGAATGGCATTACAGTTGGGAAACTCTAATGCCAATTAAAACTATAATGTCACACAAAATTAGGAAAAACATAATCTAATTAAAATTTTATGTTGTAAGTCATAGAGTTAGAATTTAACTAGAGAGTGCCCTAAAGTTATATTTTGACTGTACACATGAAAATGGTTTTGACTACTGCTGCTTGATGATCATAACAATTTAAAGCAAGTAAACCTAGTTAAACGCATACTTTAACTCCACTATGATGTAATAAGAAAGATGCCAAATATAGAACCCTTCCCCCCCCCCCCCACATTGCCTTCTCATGTTGACAGCCAGTCTTTGCCTTTTGATGAAGAAGCACACTCTAGTTGCATACTAGCTCTTGTGTCTGTGTTTCTTCATCAATTGCAATATGTTACAAGAATATGCAAATTCAATATGTTATAAGGATATAAAGAATAGTTTATTCATGAACAAACACAAATTATTTGAAATTTTAAAACCAATTTTAAAACGTCAGCAAAAAATAAGACATTGAATACATCCCTTAAATAGAACTAACCGTTTAACATTCCGTTTTTTCATGTGATACACCAACAAAATTTTTGTTTTATAACTAATTTGTGTAATACTATTAGTTCTTGAATAGAAAAGAACTAAAAGCTTACTACATTTGAAATTAAATCAAGTAATTATTAAGTTAATTTGTACAGTTTTGCAAATTAAATACATATATAAATATATACAGAGTTTCCCTTAGGAAATTTTGGGTGGGTTGAAGTATCCAGTCTGTTTATGTTCAGTTCATCTTGTATGTATTTGTTTTGCAATGTTAAATGTATCATGACATTACTTTTGAAATATATGATGTAAATTTTGTGTTTTGAACAAATTTATACCAAATGCAAAGATTGCAAAAAGTTTTTTTTTTTTTTTTTTTTTTTTTTTTACCTTTAATGATTAATTTTTAAAAGTTCATTTCATTGTATAGTAAAAAAAAACAACTTTTAGATAATTATTAACTCTGGTAATATTTAAAAAATCATACCCTCATTGGGTAAAAATCTTGGGGGGAAACCCTTTTTTTTTCTTTCAGCCTGTAGACCCTACAAATTTTTGAACTCGTCCTTTTGTAGCCTACTTTCCCATAAAAGTAAAAGCAGGAAATGCAAAATTTTTCCTAAAAAGCACTTAAATAAAATTTAAAAGGTCAAAGTAAATTAAATAATAATAAATATTGAAAAAAAAATTTTTATTTTATTTTGAGATGTGTGTTTCTCAGTCTGTCTGCCCTCCAACTCCCCTAAAGAGAAATCTTTTTTTTAATCAAAAGATATTGGGCTTAAGCACCTTCTTCTCTTTTTTTAAAAAAAATATTATTTCAGCAGTTTGAAATATTGATTGCAGTTGAATAATTTGATGAAGAAACTACAAAAAACTGTGTTTTTTTTTAAATTTGTGTAATTAAAGGGTATTTGTTGAACAATTCGAAATTAACATTGATGCCTGCAGGATAAATTTAAACATGTTTATCTGAAAATCAACCAGCTTAAACTATTTTTAGTGCCAAGCCACAAACCTGAATTGTCGAGACTCTGAATATGTTCTTAGTTTTTGTTTCAAGAAAGAGAAACAAGTTATGATTAAAAATTAGAATGTAGTTTCTCATATACTTAACACTGGTGAAAGCTAGATTGAATTCACTTAACATTGATTCATTCTATCAAAGTGCTACAAAACTGCTAATGATTACACTTTTGATATGAAAGGTTTCATGTGCATTTTTTAAATATTTTTACAAAAAGCTTTATAGCTATTCATATTAGCAATGATTTAAATGTAAAAGCTGATATTAGAGTTTTTCATTAGCAATGGTTAAGATTTTTTTTTTTTTTTTAAACATTTATCTGTGTACAGAATTCTTGGAAGAACTTTTCCTTCCTCGCCTGTGTAGTTTGTTTCTTCTATTTCTGCGCACTTACCTGTTGAGAGAATATATATATTGCATTTACAATACTTTAAAAAACTATTTGCTTAAACATAATGCTGGCAGTTTGACAGCATCAAATTCGTACCTTTACTAGCATCCCCCCCCCCCGCCTCCACTTTTTTTGAGATAATAATGCGAGTCAAAAATACTTTTTCAAATTGGAGTGTTTAAAGACATTGTTTTTAAAATTTTGTTTTCAAAAATTGCTCTTTAGGTTTAAATACATTGAAGCGAGATATTGAAAGAGAGATATGGTTGCTGCTAGAAAATTTTTGTTAACATATGGGAAAGTAAGCTTGTTTAGTTATAGACGAACTTGTAACTGTAATTGTTACAAAATAAATAAATAAATGCTTTCAGAAAAAAGGCTGGTCTAATGGAAGGGCTATTATACTTAAATATTCAATTATTTTATTGTCAAACTTGCGTTAACTCATTTACATATCCTATTTTAAATTAAAGCACATATCCATGTTTGAGAAATTGAAATGCATTTGTCACTGTTCATTAAGCAGAAAGTAATTTTTGTACATAAACATGTCAACTTTTACTTGCTTTTAAGGTGGAAGACATATACATTTTTGAAAATTAGTCTTTATAAAATTGCACAAGCAGTGTGAGTTTTAATTACATGAGTTTTTTGAATATTATAATCCTTTTTTCTCAAGGAAGAAAAAGTCTACACTTTTAATTCTGATTATAAGTCTGTGCAAATACATTTAGAGCTTAAAATAGCTATAAATTGAATATTAACTCATTCTTACTTAATGTGCTATTAGTAATACCATATAAATTTAACTAAGAAAAGTAGACTTTTTAAAAAGGTATTTAACTTGAATAAAAGCATATTAAAAGCACAAATTTACAATAATTGCTAATAGCCATTCTGAAGTCTTAGAACAGACATCTTTGTCTGACATAGTAAATTTGTCATGAAAAATATTACTGTTCACAAAATTAGTGTTCGGAACACATGAAAGAAGAAATTAAAATATTAATAGGAATTGCTTCATTACAATTTTCAGTTCTGTTCTGTAGAAATTTATTATTCAAAATATTTCCTTTTTGTAGCTACTAAAAAAATTTTATGTAATGATTTTCATGAAAAAAGAAAGAGCGTAATTTTAAAAGAATGTTTCAATGACAAACAGTTACTAATTCCACTAAATTTTTTGGAGGAAAAAAAATTTAAATTCCAAGGGCATAAAATAACTTTTCCCTTGTAAAAAAAAAAAAAAAAAAAAAAAAAAAAAAACTATTACTTCTAATCAGACCTAGTTTTTTGAAATTTCTTATGAATTTTCTTATTTCACAAGAGAAGTTTAAATTATAAAATAGTTTAAACAGCAGTTGTTAATTTTTTAAAAAATTATAAATAATAATAAACTGCACCTTGTACAATTGCCTTTTAAAGTTGTTGTATACTTGCCAATAATTTAGCACTTTCATAAAAAGTTATACAAAGTCTTAAAATATATTATCTTGTTGTTTGTTAGAATCAAATTTAACCCTTATATGATAAATAGCAAAAAAATAGAAAATAATGTAATTTTATTCGCATTGTTAAATGTATTTTATGTTGTATTTATGACGTTTTCTTAAATGGAATGTTTAGACAAGCTGCCTCGATGAGTTTATGTAAAAAGTGCAAATAAGACTTCCCCCTTTGTGTCAACAATTTACAAGAACACAAAGTATTTGAGTACTTAAAAGTGTTTATTACGAATTTTACCAAAGATACTATTGTACAAAAGATTTGTAATATATAATATCACCTTTTGCAAAATTTCTTGATGATGTGTAATAAAGTCATATATAATTCTTACCTTTTGTGCCATTTCTTGATATCCTTATTTCAAACCCTACGTTAATTATTTTCACACCTTCCAAGCTTTATGAAAAATTTTAGCTTTAGGATTTTTTTTCTGTTTACTCAGATAAATTCTGTATATGCAAGAACTTTCTACTTTCCAAGGTTAGAACAATGAAAGTTACTTTTTGACAACATTTAAAAATCATACAAAAATGAGCCAAGTGCAAATTATATTACAATTTTAGAAGGGGAAATAATGCTGTCTATTACTTTTCCTAAGATTAGTAAAGGACACAGTTTAGGTGTGAAATAGGACTTAATTTCAACATAATTTTTACCTAAGAAATTTTCATCTGTTTGGTCAGAGAGATATTAAGCTAGTTTGTGTTTGTTCTTATGCCTTTTTTTTTGGGGGGGGGGGGGGAGAGCTCTGTTTATATATTATCAAGAATCATTTAAGATTTATCCAAATTTATACAAAAATTGCTCCAATTAAATATTTTTCTTGAAAAACACTATTGTATTTTTGTAGCTGAGCAGAATATGTTGATTAGAAAACAAATAACAGCTGAAAAAAAAGTGAACCAAAGGTGAAGTAATAAAGATTAGAAAGAAATGTCAATTCTATAATTATTAAATTATCCTTTAATGACTGCAATAGGTCGTAATTTAATACATTTTTTGCTGATGCCAGCATCATGACATGTATTGACAACATCTGTAACATCTTTATAAGAGTCAGGAGCTTCTTCCATGACTAATTTGGGTGAAGCCACTCTGATTGAAATTCCCATTTCTGCAAGATTATTTAGGACATCCATGTAATCTAAATTTCGGCGAGATTTCGCTCTAGATAAAGCACGACCTGCACCATGACAAGTAGTACCAAATGTTCCTCGCATGCCTTCTTCTGTACCAGTTAACACATAGCTACAAGTTCCCATAGTACCTCCAATAAGAACAGGCTGGCCAGTTAACTAAGAATTTTAGAGATAAAATTATGTAACAAACTGTTTCAAAAGAAAATAACACAAAAATTTGAAACACGGGGAGAAGCAATTAATTTCAAAAATGTTAAACCAAAATATATTTACTAAAAAATTCGAGGTTTAAGAAACTTCTTTGAACACACCACAACTATTTTCATAACAAAAACTATATATATTTATTTAAGTATGAATTCCCTTTTTTATTGGGTTCAATTAAAAATGAATATGTACAAAAACTAATATTGAATTAAAATTTTAAAAAAACACTGGCCCTGATTATCAACCTCATATTAAGATGAACTTCACTGGTCAGAGCGCATATAAAAATTTAAATAGATTTGAATTTTATTCTTGATAATATGGGAAACATGAAAAATTACCCAGTTGCAAATGTAGAATCACAAGGAAAGATTGAAAATCCTTTTAAAAGCCTTTCGTATAGATTAAAATAATTTCCAGATTGGTAACAAATAAACAATTTTAAATCACTTGTGTGCCAACAATGAAATTGCTACTACTCCAGTGAACAAAGGCTTATCATTGCATTTAAAACTTTGTTTAAAACGTTATATTTCTAGTTCTATATGTCTTGGGAATTCCATCATATTCATAGAAGCATCGTGAAACAATGAATTTAAAAATTATCATTTAGTTCTTAACACATTACCCATTTGACTTTAAGTTTTGCTATTTTACAGTGCTTTTTTTAACGAATGTGTTTACTAATCATTTTAAGCTTCAAAAATGAAAATCTGGTGGCTGATCCACTTTGACAAAGAGTTTTATACAGTAGTAGTAATGGCACAACCATTTAACATTAATTTAAAAAGCATTATTTGAGGAACTTGAGATACATTTCTGCTAAAATGAAAGACCACAAACAATCTTAGTAGCAGGGCCTTAAGATGGAAAAGTTCCACTCATAGATACATGGTGCAATCCAAAAGTAATGAGCCTTCATTTAAAAAAACATATTTATTAAGCTGATCGGTACAACTGCCTAATAGTCATAAAACTAAGCATCTCCGGCAACAATGTACTTCTGTAGGCGGCTTTTCCAGGACCTCAAAGGCATCCCTTAAGTCCTGTTTCAAGGTATCTGCAAGAGCTGCCTCGACATGTGCTTGGATGTGCTCGATGGAGTCGAAACATTTCCTTTTCAGCGATGATTTTAATAATGGAAACAAGAAGAAGTCAGGAGGCCACAAGCCGCATGTGCAACTTCTCCGTAGCAATGCGTTGCACCATTGTTTCTGATAAGTTCAGGGCTTTTGTTACTTCGTAGAGACTCAAACACAGGTCCCTGTTCAAAAATTCACACACTCGTTGCAAATTTACGTCAGATCGGGCCGAGAACGGCCGTCCAGTCTAGGGTTCGTCAGTCACCACTACCTGGAAAGGCCTTGTGCGATTTTTCAACTTGCGAATAAGCCAAACATTCAGTCTGAAGCGCCTGCTGAAGCATTGCAAACGCTTGGGAAGGAAACCGGAAGCATAATTTGATATCTTTGCATTGCTCTGACGAACTTTTCTTATCACTGTGTCACGAATCACCATATTGGGGTTACTGTTAAGGCCGATGGTGCCGCTCCGAAAGCTGGGAGGCAACTGACCTGCATAGCGGTGTAAAGCAAACAACCCTCACCACCGTCGCTGTTAAAAGCAGCAAGCTGCATGTGCATGCATCAGTATAAATTGAGGTTCATTACTTTTGGATCGTACCATGTATACAAAATTGAAAGGAAAAATTATTTATATCTTTGCATAAATTTTATATCTTTGAATTTATTTATATCTGAAGTGCATAAATTAAGAATCTGCCATGGTAGGAGCAAGCAAGTGGGGTGGAACAGAGATAAACAGCTAAAAAATCATAAAATGAAACACCACTTGGTACAAAAATAACGAGAAGAAACATAACTACTAAAAATCACATGGAGGAAGATATTTGGAAAACTGGAACATGTTATGTTCCTAAAGAAGGCTATCGCTCCAGGGGTCAACTACAGGGTCAATGATCATGATATATATTTCTTTAAATCTTGCATTAGAATGTTTACTTAATAAGATTTAGCCAAAAGCTTTAATATACAGGGTGGTTATAATTAAAGTTACCCTGTTTAGACCCCTCTAGTCACCGTTCTACTAAATGGGTTTCGATGAACAGGGGTGATTGTGTTTCGGTATTTTACCGAATTTCCGGTATTTTTGGACGTATTTCCGGTATTTTTATGTCCGAAAATACGGGAATTATGTTGTTGTTTTTTTTGTTATGCTTTTATCTCCCTATCTCCGCAATTTTTTTTTACTATATAATACTCATCAAACATACCTGCAAGAGCCTTAAGATGGTCACTTATATCCCTTAAGATGGACAAATGTCAAGATAATTTATATAACACCAGCACAAAAGTAACTTCGTAACCCATTAAAAATTTAATCAAATGTACACACAATATTCTGACTCAGAACTATTTAATACTATGGCAAAGGTGCACTTAAATAGTAGGGGCCAAAGATTACCCCTCTCCCCTCCCTCCGTTCTCGTTTTGAACCTTCCAGATATTTTTTGATGAACTCACAATCACCCCTGGATGAAACTTGGAATATAAATTATACAGACTATGGCGAGCAGGATTATACAAAAAAAAGTTCAAAAATCGACGATAGGGGCGCTCTACACACGTAAAACATCCAGCAACAACCATGTTGTGTATGAAAAGTCACTGCATCCTGATTACATTACCGTATGGTGTGGTTTCACTAATGATTTCATCCTCGATCCTTAGTTTTTCGAGGAGAGCCCGTCCCAAAGTCCTAAAAGGTGTACCGCCAGGTCTCTGATATTGCGGCCTTCTTGAGCAGCAAGTCATTCCTGCTTTGCAACAACGAGCGTGTTTGGACTCAACTGTCTTTATGCACGATGGTGCACCCCCTCACATTGCTCGTCCAGTAAAAGCACTGCTCCGTATGCATTTCAGTGATGACAGGACAATTTCTAGGAATTTTCCTACAACTTGGCCCCCGCGATCGCCGGACCTAAATCCGTGTGACTTCTGGCTGTGGGGCTTCCTGAAAGATCGGGTCTATGGTGGAAACAGACGGATGGTGCCTGAATAAAAGAACAGCATAAGACGCCATGTTCATGCTATTAATAGGGAAATCCTTCGTGCAGCTGTGGCTCATGCTATAACACGTTTTGAATACGTAATTGACTCAAATGGAATGCACATTGAACAAATTTTGTAAACAAAATCGATTTTGTGACATATTCTCCGTCTTATTTGACTCATGCGCCCTTTTCTACCCTGGTGGTAGATTTTTTAACTAATTTGGTTTATTGCATAATCCTGCTCCCCATGGTCTATATAATCTATATTCCAAGTTTCATCGAAATCCGATAGGTAGAACGGTCACTAACAGCGTAACTTTAATTATAACCACCCTGTAAATATTAGCACTGCATTATATTTAAACTTGCTTTTTTCTTTCTCAAAATACATTCCATTTTTATCCCTTTTATGAAATAAGCCTTTTGATTGAAATAAACAACTTTCTGACAGATACATTATAAGATGTAGGTGAATATAAACTTTTATTAAAGTAAAAATATTCATTTTCAATAATGTATATATATATATATATATATATATATATATATATACACACAAATCAATTAATTCCTCAGATCTTAGGCTCTTTTTAAAATCATTCAATAGAATATTTTAGAAGATTTAACACAATATAAATTTTGAAGAAAATGAAATTAAAAATACCTATAACAATTACCTGATAATCAACTGGGATAAGAGGATGATGGGGTGGAAACGCTCTGGTTGACCCTTTACGGTGCACTAGTAACGTTTTTTCTTTGCCATCGAGGTAATGCTTTTCCACTTTAGCAATATTATGGGACACATCATAGATTACATGCATATCTAAATCATCTGGTGTTGTGTTGTATGCTTTAGCAAAAGCCTGCAAGAACATTTACAAGGTTCATTACATAAGATATAATATATATATATATATATATTGCTGAGTTTAAAATACTAAAACAGCGTGCTGTTAAAAAATAATACAATGCATTTCTTCTACAATGATTTTGTTTTACCAATTTTATACATTTCAATATGGCAACAATCAAACAAATACTTAATAGGATTTGCTATCAGTAAAAGAGCTCAGGAGGGCTGACCTAATAATATAGGTATGAGAATAATATTTGTACGTTACAGTGAAAATGTTCTAAGCTCAATATCTCATTGAGCACTATGGGGAAATATTGGTCCCAGGTTCTACTTAATAAATCAGGGGAAAATTTTACTTTTTTTGCGGTGGGAGGAATAACAGAAGGGATTATTTGCAAAGAAAAGCAAACACAGAAGGGATTATTTGCAAAGAAAAGCAAACACATTAAGTTTTAGAAACCCTTTCTGGAACTTTTTCAACTATTATTTTAACAAAATTAATATTATTATTAAACTTTGCTGTTATTTTTATTTTTCAAAGGGGGGGGGGGGGCACTTGTCAGCATCGCCTAGGGCAGCAGAACTACTAGAGTCGGCTGTGCTTGCGGGGGTGCAATATATTCTCCCTTTGTCTTTTTTGCTTTCAGGACTTAAGTATACAGCCGGTGGGTTCACAAAAGTGGGTTCCTGAGCAGGTAGAGGACATCCCTCACTCACACAAATACAAAAGTGACGACCAGTAACAGGCTCTGAGCTCAGCTAGGCTGGTTTCTAGTCAATTTACAATCCCCAGTGAAGATCAGTGGCCCTCTTGAAACTATCGACTTCCTTGCTCATTACCACCTCTTCCGGTAAGCTGTTCCAAGGTTCCACTACTTAACAATTTTAGTTACCGTATTTTTCTGCGTATAATCCGCGTATTATCTGCTAAAAAAGGCCAAGTTAGTGAGGTGCGGATTATACGCAGCCGCGGATTATCTGTGATTTTTTCCCCCTTAACACCAACACATTGAACCTCAATATTTTTACAGTAGGATTAACCGATTGAGACCATATGCCGGACTGAATGTTGTTTATTTTACGAAACATGCATGTTCTTCTTCGCTGCCTGCCTGTATGTTGGTTATTTTACGTTGCTTGAATGTTCCTCTTGGCGATTCAAGTCATGTAAAATAAGCAACATTACAGCGCAATAGGTAGCCATCTGCACAAGATTAGACCATTTGCTCCTTTGTCTTGACTCTTTGTTTTTCAAGTAATTAGCGTACTATAATCAAGATTTCAAGAAGAAATCATTATATTTTAGATTATATTTCAGATTAATTTTGATTATGCCTTCAAAGTAATTACTTTTTCACGTTTTTAGTTTAGTTGCTCAAATGGTATGTTAAATTCAAACTTTTATCTTTTTGCATCGTATTATCCGCGGATTATACGCCGTCGTGGATTATACGAAACTTTTTTTTCTTCAGGCCGATTTTAGAACCTGCGGATAATACGCAGGAAAATACGGTATTATGTAAAATTCGATCCTGTTTGAGCAACTTAAAGCCTTTTGGTAACCAGAAATTTCACATAACATTAAAATACTTTCAATGGAATTGAGAACTGCTTAACATTCAAGTTAAATGCTGCAAGTTTGAGAGTTAAGAAAAATGAAATGACATTCAAAGTGCTGTGACATCTGAGCATAATAAGATTTGACTGAGGGTAAGGTATTGTGAAACCTTTTGGGTTTCAGCCTAGCTAAGTTGAGGAGGCCTGCCAAAGTTGTCCCCAGTTGGTGACACCCAGATATAATCCACGAAAAAAAATTTATTAAAATAAGACAAGAACTACAAGTAGGTTCTTCAATGCCATGTTTAACTGAACATTGTCTTTCCTTTCAAAAATATGTTCTGTGTGTTTTTAAGAGCTAAAATAGTCAAAAATTTGGAATTCAAAAGAGTGCATAAAGTAATAGAAAAATACCTCCAGTTTTTATGCTTTTGGAACAGTAGGTTAGTCAGAAGTGGGAATGCTTCGGGCATTTTAACACCTCAAAAAATATTTCTAGAGGTGATCAGCACCCCCATAGTTTTTATTCGGGCAAGTTTTATAAAAAAAATTTATTCAATGCAATATTGTCATAAACCAAAATCGAGGAGTTCTAAAATACTCAAAGAGAAAGAAAGTTCTAATTAATCACATATTGATTTTTCTGCATTTATACCTACATGTTTTTTAATGTTTATTCAAATATATTGCATTAAAATCCATACTTAAAGCCTAAATGACCTTTTTGTTTTACTTTAACACTTCTCATGGGGTGATACCATCAATATCTGCCCTCTGTGCCACCCATGCAGCATTGTAGCTATGCCACTGCCCCGTGAACTGCTCAATGAAACTGCAACTTTTAATTTTTAACCAAGAGTTTGGTAATGCATTACCATGCCAATTGTTACACTTCAAATTTCACTTGATATATGATTGTATTTCTTATACACTGTTAAGGGAAAACAATAAAAAAAAAACTTCGCTAGTCCAAATTCTTGCACTGGAGTATAAAATAGCACTTGCCAAAATCCAATCCGTTATTGAGAACAAATATACATTTTTTAAAATGTAACAATGCATTCGAAAATATAGAATAATATATCTACTTTATTTTTCAGATTTTAAAATACATTAGTTCTTATGAATAGCTAGTATTTTACCTGTCGACTGAGAAAAGTCATGCTAGATCTGTTCACCCAAGCAAAATTTGCAGCAGCAGCCATTGATTTCAAGTAGTCTTGACCTTCTTGAGATTTTATGTGAGCACAAGCTAACTGTCTATCATTGACTTCAATTTGGTCACGCTTCATAGCCTTTTCCATTGCAACCAAAGCATCTAATTTAAATAAGCATTAGAATCTTCATTTTCTAAATTTTTTACTGACAAATAGAATAAATAGGCAGGTATACAAAATATTAATTTCTTTTTCCTTGCACATTGCATGCATTGTGTACATTAATTCAAAGATAATTTTTTCATTTTATTTTTATTGATACTATCAAACTGAAGTTATCTTTGTTACCGATAATATTTTGTGTAAAACATGAAAAAGTAGAATAAAAATATTTTAAATCAAGAAGCACCTTTTTATCATCTTTTTCTTAGATTCAAGATTCATTTGGTTAAGAGAAATATTTATTATAAACATTAAAGCATGAACATAAAACTGAACAAAAAAACATCCCATGCATGAATATGACAGCACTGTAAACAACGAGCAAACAGTGATCTGATTGTTTCATCACAGAAAAATAACTACCAAATAAATACATAAAAATAAGACAAAGAATAGAATTCATTATGACTGAAATAATAGTATGCTCATTGAATATTTAATTTATATATATTTGAATTTAAAAAAGGACTTTACATCAACATAAAAAAGCAAAATTTGAGGAGAATAAAACATATGACACCTTGCATGCTTCCTAAATTAAATTTATACTAAGTTGAAGATGCATGTCAAATAAAACATTTAATAATTTTTGCTTAATATTATAGACCTTTTAGCATTTACTTCAAAAAAAAAAAGTGAGTAAAATTTTAAAAAAGTTCTTTTAGTAGATATTGAACATTGATTTTCATCACTTCAGATGACTTTAGTCATGAGTTTCTTTTTTTCTCTATGCATCATATTGAAATGCAAAGCTACTTTGCATTTGCATTTCTTTTCTTTTTTTCTTTTCTTTCCTTTGTAAATCCTTCTGTTTTTCTAAGCTTTGTCATATCTCATAAGAGTTTAGTGCTGTGAAGTAAATCTTTTTAAATTGGAGCATTTAAGATTGAACAATAGAAGTGTATAGCATTGTATTTTGTTTTCAGACTCAAATCTTTGTTGAAAATCTCACCTCTGCCACAAATTGAGCCCTATACAGTCGGACCTCGATATAAGGTCACCCCTCGGGACTTCACGAAACTGATCTTATAAGCGGGTTGACCTTATAAGCGATTCATATATATTCATTGATAAATAAACATTTAATTCATTAAATCACTTCAAAATTTAATACGTTCAAAACTATCAGTTAATTAGGTTATTATAGTTAAATTGATTTGAACCAATTTAAATTTTTGGATTCAATAAGAAATTTTCAAATTATTTTTTAAAACTTTCATTTAGAGTAAAGCTGCAACTGATGTGCAACTTACCTTACTTAAAATTCATTATTACAGGACTAATGTGTTTTTTCTTTAATTTAAACAAAATGGTTTCTAATTATTTTCTGAAAATTTCTTCAGCTTCTCATGACTGGTAAAAGAGTGCAATATGTACACGCTGAGTGCCCGCATTACTGCTTCATATTTTAGTATCACTGTAGTAATGCTCACTTGCTACTGCATTCTGTGCTACGTTAATAGGAAAAACGACTTTTTAAGGATCGTATATCACGGTGAATTCTTGGAAGTGAATCTGTTAGGCACTGAAATCATTCAAAGAAATCTGACAAAATGACCTTATAAGCGATTAATGTATTACGACCTCACCATATATCCGATAATACATGACATAGACAATAGACCTTATAAGCGGGTGACCCTATATCGAGGTCTGACTGTATATACATAATACTTCACAGAAAGGTAAAGTGCAGTATCTGCAGAAATGAGTTTTAGAGATAATTAAAGAACCCATTTTGGATTCCATACTAAGAATACAGAAATGTTGGTATTTGACGCTTTTCCTGTGCTTTGTTTTCAGCGGAAACCAAATGAGCAAGCTTGTACAATAAAGCTTAAATGCAGAAAAATGAAAAATTTGCAGATACTGCACTTATGCAACAGCATAGGTGGAAGTTAATATTTAGTTTAAAAATGAAAACATAAAAGTAATCAAACCTGTTGCTACTTGATGCCCAAAACCACGACTTCCACTATGAATCATGACACAAACTTGACCTTTTGAATCAATACCCATCTTACTAGCACTATTTTTGTCATAAATTTCATCAACAACTTGAATTTCTGCATAGTGATTTCCTGCTCCAAGTGTACCCAGCTAAAATAAAATCATAAACATCAGAAAATCTACATTAACACTTTGTTTAAAACAACAACTTTAACTGATAAATTCTGCTGGATGGAAATCAGAAAATATCTGAGTGAAAGAGACAGGGGTGCCCATCCCCCCCAAGCTGAATGGCGCAAATTCCCCCCCCTAAATTTTTCTCGCTTTCGAATCGGGTTAAACATAAATTTTGAAAATATCTAATTTCCAGTCGAATTCCGAAGGGGGGGGGTCGGGGGGAGCGCTAACAAATACCATTTGAACTTAAATATTGTTGGATTGTTCCGCCTCGCCTTCCCAAAATTTGCAACGTGGACCTTGAGTAAACAAGTTTTGGAGACCCCTGAGTTTTGCTGCACCTTTTTTTTTCTTCAAAGGTATGAATAATTTCAGGGAGAATGGATTCAACTTTCTGTTTAGGGACGGAGTGATTACTAGATGTATGCAACATGAACCTTGAAACAGAAATATAATAGTCAGTTAGCTAGAGAGTACGGGGGGGGGGGGGGGGGTCTCCCCCAAAATATTTTAGAAAATGTATTTTTAAAACCAGTTTTAGACGATCTCTGGTGATGTATGGGGGATGAAAGGTTTGATGGCCTCTTTCCGGTAATTTTTCAATATTGAAACTTCAAAAACGCTATTGTAAATAGTCTACCGTTGTGTTAGGGAGAAAGGCAGGTTCGGGGGCTCTCCTCCGATAAGTTTTCAAAATTGTAGTTCTAAAGACGCAGTTTTTAACTATTTGTGGTAATGTTAGGGGAAAAAGAGATTTGGGGGCTCGCCCCCGGAAAATTTTCGTGATAAGTCTTTAAAACCATATTTTAGACTATCTATGGTTAGGGGACAGGCAGTTTTCTGAAATTGATCCTCTAATATTACAATTGTAGCCGACCTTTGTGACGTTAAGAAAAAGAGTTTTTGGAAGCTCTCCCGGAATTTTCTCGAAATTGAAGCCCTAAATTGAAATTTAAGACGATCTTTAATAATGTTGACGAAAGTTTCGCTCCACTTAAATTTTCGAACATGTAGCTTTACGTAAAAACGCAGTTTTGATAGATCTTGATCAGGGCCGTCGTTAGGTCAAAAAACTGGGAGGGGGGTACACATTTGGCTGCCCCTTAATTGTTTAAAACGCATGTTCCAATATGCAGAGAGAGAGAGAGATTTAGCTTCTGGTTTAGCAGGGATAGTCATTTTACTGGACCTTAATACAAGTAATATAAATTTAATTGTAAGGAGAATATTCAATCAGAAATAGGGGGTGTCGAAGTGCTACCTCCTGGATTTTTTTCGAAATTGAAGATATAAAAACGCAGCTTTAGAATATATTTTAAGTTGGAGAGGAAGTAAGTAGAGAGGAGGTCCAATATATCCAATAATTTTTACAGAAATTTTGGTTCCCAAAACACAATCGTACGTTATATTTGATTATGAGAGGCGGTCTGGGGGTTCTCCCCCGGCAATTTTTCAAGATTTTTAGTTGAAAAACTCGGATTTAGACGATCTATGGTTATGTTACAGGAGGAAGAGACTCGAAGTCATCCCCTGATAAATTTTCAAACTTCTTCAAACTCCAAGCACGTAATTGTGAATTATTTCTGATTGCGACAGGTAAAGGGGGGGGGGGAATTTGAAAATTGCAGTTCGAAAAATGCAGTTTTAGACGATTTATAGTGATATTAAGGAGAATAGAGATGCGAACGCCATCCCTCCAAAAGTTTTTGAAAATGAAAGCTTTAAAATGTGGTTGTTGACTTTTTTGTTAAAATGAAGTGCACCGCCAGTTTCTTGAAACTAAAGCTCCGAAAACGTAATTTAAGCTTTACCGAACTTACTTCACTTACTTCACTGAAGGAGGATTGGGGGGGGGGGGAGTATTGAAGGGGCTCACGCACAAAAATGCTTCGAAATTGAAGCACTAAAAACGAGATTTAAGACGTTTTTCGGTGATGTTGGCGAGAGAGAGAGGGGGGGGGGAGCATTCTCTCGAAAAATTTCCGATCTGTAGAAAACACTGGTTTAGAAGATTTTTGATAAGCTAATGTTAATAGGTGGAGAGATTCGAAGTCCACCCCTGAAAAATTTTCAAAATTGAAATTCAATTAACGCAATCGTAGGCGATTTTAAATACTGTTAGAGGAGTGGGGAGTTTGGGAGATCTCTCTGGAAAAATTTTCTGAAGCCTTGACAATAAAATTTTTGAGGATCTTTAGTAATATTAGGAGGAGGTCAGGTTCGAAAGACCTCAGGGAGTTTTTTTTAAAATTAAAGTCCAAAACACGAAATTTATTCGGCCGTGAATGATGATGATTGATTAATTGAGTAGGCAATGGGTTTTAGAACGTTTTCCCGAAATTTTTTCAAGGCCTATGTTTTAAAAACTCAATTCCTGACCAGCTTTTGGGACGTAAAAAGAAAGAATTGGAGTTGTCCACCTCAGTTTGTCTACTTCCCTGTCTTCATTTTAAGTTTTAATTATTGGTAAACATAGTGTGGTAATACTTTCTTCCTATTTTAGTTTGCCAAACACGATTATTTGCTTGGATTTTCCACCATAAAATTGTCAATTTCCAGCCTAATATTTTTGTTTTCTTGAAACACAAGCGTCTGTGGCCCCAGAAAAAGAACTTTTAACATTTTGAACGGATGTGGTAATTTTGTGCGATACCTTAGGTCTTATTTATTCCACTTCATTTTACTTTACATGTTACTTCTGCATCTCTTGATTAAGCTTTGAATTACCCACGATTTTTACGTTCAAATATTTAGAACTCCTGGTGTGATCATTCATCACAATATTTTTAATCTCTCTTAGCATTAAACTGTTTTTTTCCCCCCTCTCTCTCTCTGTTTCAAATATATTTCTGCGACCCAGGCATTTTTCTCCACTAAGCAACGATTTTCAGAACAATATTTTTCATCAAAAAAATTACATATGGGAAATGTTTCGGCGGCCCCTATGAAGCCATCCTATTTATTTATCTATTTTTTTTTTTAACTGAAGAACCATGAAGCATGGTTTTGTATAACCAGGGCAGCCGAGAGATGAGGCGTGCACCATGTTAGTTTTTTCGCCGGTTCTCCCTCCTATTATGCTAATTTTACTCATGCACAATACTTGAGTTTGAGCCAGGTCCATAGTTTCCGCTTAAGCAGACATACCCACTCTGTGGCCTAGTGAATAGTGCACTGAATACTATTTTTTGTGTTAAAAATGTTTGAAACTCACATTTCCGCGGCCCTTACTTTGACAATCTGATTAAAAGAGATCATGGATGTTCCTAAATGGTATTTTAACATTACTTTTTCCATTTAAATTTTACTACAAAAATGCTTTTTGTCACTATTATTTCAGTTGTTCATTTGTATTTACTATTTTATTTTTTAAAACAACGAAGAGTTTTTCCTTTTCCTTCGTTTTTACATCTCTAAAAGGAAATTGGCGGCTCCCCTTATTAAAAACTGGGGGGGGGGGGGGTAGCACCGCCCCCCCCCTTGGCGTCGGCCCTGATTTTGATAATGTTAGTGGAAGGTGAGTTTCAGTGCCATTCAACCGGCAGTTTTTCGAAATATATACTCCAAAACGCAATTTTAGGATTCTCTTAGATTATGTTAAGAAGAGAGGGGGGAATCAGGGGCTCTTTCTTATAAATTTTTCAAAATTGCAGTTCTAGAAACGCAGATTTAGATGACTCTTGATGATAAAGATGGTGTTATTCGGGCGTTACAGTGAAGGGCGTTCTCCTGAAAGTTTTCCAAAATTGAAGTTACATAGTCAAAAAGGATGGATAGCACACATATACCCTGTGGCAGATATCCTTCGTAAATCCTTAAAAATGGATTCAGCTATTCAGCACACATGGAAAATCAGAACTCGAGAATTTTAACGATTCAAATATTCTTCTATGCATATCAGATACCTTCTATGCTTCCATCGGCGAAAACCAACATCACTGAAAGTTTTAATAAAAATCATCTAATGAAAAATTGAACCAATCCGTTTAAAAATGGTAGAGAAGATGATAGTAAAGTGAAATGAAAAAGTCTACACAAACTTAAGCTAGTTTATGAGAAAACTATAGTAATTGTCGATTAGAGGGATTAAAAATATGTTATTCGCAAACATCAAAACTAGTTCTTAACGATTGTCAATGTGCAAATGAATCAATGAAAGACAAGTGCATAGTGGTCAGAATCATTACAAACAATAAACTAAGGAGAGGAGAAAACTTTTTATTTTAGTCATTTTTGATCTCTCTCTCCCTCTTATCACTGTCATACATATTCATCAATCAGAATTGTTCTACTTCGGAAGATTTATAATAAATTCAATAGGAAGCAAATCGTCTGATCAAGCTTTGAAACGCGCACAAACTCCATCCCGTCTCTGATGTTCCCTTTATTGAAAAGAGACACGGGTATTAAATTTTGGTAAAAGTACGTGAAAAAAGTATTACTTATGCATCTATTTCTTGTTGAATTAGATTAAATATTTTTTCCTTCCAAAAATCAAAAATTTCATGTTCTAAAGAAAATCAAAACATCTGGAAAAAAATCCCCCCCCCAAAAATTTTGATGGCGCAACTTGCGCCATAATCCCCCCCTGTGGGCACCCCTGGAAAGAGAATGGGAAAATAAACCCAAATAATTTAATTAGCATAGGCATGATTTTCTTCTGAAATTTAGAGAATTATTCAATATGCCATGTACACAAGAAAAGACAAACCACTTTTATAACTCACTCGCAATACCCACACTATACCAGTTCTGAGAATTTAATATAAGTTCTTTGAATAAATGGAAATCACCTATCTCTCCCCATGTAAAATAATCATTTTCTTTAACAAAATTGAATACACACCTATTATAAAACCTTCAAAAAAATCTTTGCAATTTAAAATATTTCACCAAAAAATAAATAAGACATTAAATTAACAGCTATTAAAATGTATTGCTTAACTCAGCAGTCCACGCGATTAGCGAGCAAAGCAAACTCTGATGCATTAGCAATCCAATCTTTTTATTGAAAAAAGGTTCTAAAATGAGATGTAAGGAACCTTCAGCTATAGCTATGCTTACCTCAATGTTCTCAAATGTTTCACGGGAACACTGGAGCCCCCTCCCCCCTCTCAGCATTGTGGATATTCAAAAAGGTACACAAACACCCTTGGCTGCTTTTAAGTGTTTTAGAGGGTAGTTCATTCTCAGCGACACAAATAAATGATTACTAAATAACGAATAAATACCTTTGTGCTTGAAAATTAAATGAATCAATTAACCAACATTTTGATGCACAAAATTGCAAATTACTGCAGACATGTGTTTTGGAGTAGCAAGAAACACCTTTTTCAATGAAAAAAAGTGAGCTTTTGGATGAAAAGTCATCCAAGGAAAGCTTTCCTCGAATGACAATAAGTTTCAACACATTAAAATTCTTATAAACTAAAAATAGGTTTAAAAAAAAAAAATTATACATTTTTAATTAATAATATTAGAACATATTTTTATTGAACTGCTAACCTGAGGCAAACCTCTTTTTTTAGCTTTCATGGAAACTTTAGCTGGATCAGCATTTAACATTCTACCATATTCTTCACAATGTTCTTTATCTTCAGCCCATGCATAACCTTGCGTAAAAAAAATACAATATAAAAATACAGCTTTTTGACTCCATTTCAAAAAAAAAAAAAATCAAAAATATATAGTAATAAAGGTATTAAAATATGTTGTACTTAATAAATTATAATTTTCTCTAAAATAATTCTTATAATTTGTTTAGTATGTTATTTTTAACTGTTCTAAAAGAGAATAAACATTTCATAAATCTGACAGTCTTTAGGGATAGAAGGGTATTTGCTGAAGAATAATTTAATTGAACTGGTGCAAGAGAAAAATAGTATTAGTTGTAAATCAATTATTTCAGATAACTGCAAAATATATCAAGAAAAAAGAAAAGGGCACTTTTAAAGACCTTTCTCTGCCTATCAGAGGAGAATGAAATGAAGGAAGGGGGCGGAGGGTCAACAGAGCCAAGCACTGCAACTAGAGGTCTATTGAGCTAAGGTCAGAGAAGAATAGCATTGAAAGAGTGAAAAAACAGTATGTCTCATTGACTAGTAGTTTAAACTCCTACTTTCCAAAGAAAATTGCATGTCTCAGCCCTATGCTTTGACTTTAAACAGAATTTCTCCAATGCCAGAACTAGCACTTAAAGTCTTTTACTATGGGCAGCAGTAGGTCAATGTTTTTAACATTACAGAAAATTTAGGAGTTATGTATATCCTGATGGCAGAGCTCAAAGGCCCCAATGAGATGGCTACCTCCATCAAGGATTGAGAATTGTATTAGAACAAAAATCCTGTTTCCACCTAAGAACTTAGGCAGCCATCCAGTCTAGTGGTCAGAGCAACTGCAATGGGGAGGTCCCGGGTTTGAATCCCAGCTTGGGCATAGATGTACTTTCTCTCTCCTGTCTTTGTATGAATGTGTTCTTTTGTTGTGAATGGTTGCCTACCCTATAAAAGGGTCCTTGTAGCATGTGTGTACTCTGGAAGCCGAACTTCACACCAAATTGAGGTACAATTGGAAAAGTGAAGCAGCGCACTTAAAAAGTGCCAGCTTAGCTGGCACACAACAACAATCTAAGCAATTCAAATTTTCAAGTGAATTCAAAGAAAATCAAAATATTACAAATATTAAAATTTTGAAGAGTTTTGCAGGAAAAAAGATGATTCAACATCAATAGGCAGTTATTCCCCTGTTTAATGACATTTCTACTGACCTTGGGATGTGGATTTTGGAACAAGAAAAGGAACATAAGGAAGCATGACACATTGAATTTCTTTTAAGAATACTATAGAAAAAAAACCTTTTACAATGAAAACAGTACCTCATTGAATAGTTCCTCAATTTTTCTATTGGTCACTGGTTTTCTGCCAAGAATAACTCCCCCTCCATTTCCCCAGGCAAATTTCAACAAATACAAAAATGGTGATGAGAAAAAGTACCTATATTTAATGGCACATGGATGCTTTAGTTTTCCCTAAGCAAGTACAAGGAGTTAAATCATGGATTTTTTTTGAAAACACCAGCAAAATTTTGGTACAAGTTTAGGAGCTTTAGAGAAATTAGATAAATGACAAAAATATGAATTTTGTTGCAAACCAAGTATTAAAGTCAGGGCTTTGTATCTAACAAAAAGACTGCAGGAGCCCTACCATCTCCAGAACTTATTTGAACGTACATAGTTTGATTTCTACTAATTATGAAAAAATTCACATGAAATTGAAAAGAAGTGAGAGAGCTGAGCATACAAATGCAAATTAAGCCCTGATAAGAGTACTTTAATATTATAAAGATAAAATCTTTATTTGAGGCAATGTGAAGTAAAGGGATGTTAAGTGCCAAATTAAAAATTTAAAGACAACCAGTGCAAATGGTAGGCGAACCTCTCCTCTATATTGGGCCAAGAGATAGTGTTAGTAGTCCTGATAGGTGCTGCTCAACAGCATAATTTAGAAAAAAAATTCAATGAAAGCCTACCTAGGATGTTATCTTTAAATGTGTTTTACTCAAAACTTGAAAATGCCCACTACATCCCTTTGTTTCTCACAGCCTCATTTATGCTTTAAAAAATATGAACAAAAAAAAATTTAGTACTCATTTTGAATAAAGCTTATTGAAAAAATATTGATATTTTTATAGGAGCATTTAATTTGTAAAATAATTTGAAAATGAAACTTATAGATTCAATAAAATATTGAGAATTAGCCTTATATATTTTCAAAATTACACCATCAAAATGCAAGAACAAAACATGCAAGAAAGAAAGAGAAAAGAACAGCAAGATAAATTACCCTCTCTTAAGGACCAATCCATTCCCATTTCTAAAGCTTCTTCAAGATCTCTGCAAAAATCAATATGCAAAACATGTCTTTGATATTATGAATGTTAAACAACAATAAAATGCAAAAGGGTATTATTCTGCATTATCTTTCATTCAAAACAAATTTTACACGATATCTACATAAAGTCCAGAAAATGAAGTCTGCCTCCTCCCTTAGGAAAACTTTAGCATGCTTAAAGGTATTTCTTGGCTGCAATTCCATTTACCCAAAATTAATATTTGCCACTTGTTAAAAATTTAAATAAGTAAAAGCAATGCATTCAATGAAATTCTCCCCCTTTACCCCCTCCCACACCCTCTTCCCCATTCTTCAAATACATTAAGAGATGAAAAAAATAAATGACAACATTCAATAATTCTTCTGCACTTCAGAACTCTTCTCATACCAGGTCTGACTTTTTAGGACCAAGAGCACCGGCAATTGCTTCCTTCTCCTTGCTTTAAAGAATTTGTGTACAGTGCAGAACCTTTTATCCCGAAACCAAAAAACCGGCAACTTTTTGGGGATTTTCACGCCATTTTTTTAAAAATACGCATTTTTGGCAATTTTTGAAAAACTAAGCATTTTTTTGAAATACCTAAAAGAATATGAACTGCTTCTTAATAATACCATATTACTCACGCATAACTGGGGAAAATGTTTACAAAAAACGAACTTCAAAGAGTTATCCTTTACGCTGGGCAAAATTTCCGACATTTTTTTGAATTAAGAAGCACACTCGTAAGTCGGAAATTTTCGTGTTTTACTTCAACTGAAAACTAAAGAAATGAATATTGTCACTTTCAAATGCAATATTTTATTGGACGGCCTTTAAAATTAAAGCCGTTTAGAGCTTAAGTGACACTACAAAATTGCAGGAAACGTCAAAAACCAGATTTGCGAATTTTCTGGATAGTTGGTTGATGGTGAAATCTAGAAATCGTTAAACGCAAGACTGTAATAAGGCTGCAAGAACTCATAAATCAAATTCCTATTGATATTGCAAGAAACAATGGTAATCAATAACCATAGTAATCGCAAACACAAAAACTTTATAAAATTCAAAAAAAAAAGCCCGGTCATGAAAACATTCTTTCATACACTATAGCAGGAAAATCACACATTTACATTCAACAATTTGTTTCTAGCCCTCCCCTTCATTTTTTTTTCTTCAAAGCATCGAAAAGTGGTGGGTTCTTTCTTTTTCAGATTGAGAGAGAGAATGTGAGGGTCTCAGGTCTTATGAATAACTTGAAGTTATTTGGTGTTTGAATTGTTCTTTCACTAGTAGTTTTTAATATGTCTGATAGTAATTATGATCATTTTTGAACTGTTTTCTTCTTATTTTAATATGTATTACTATTTATTATAGTAATTTAAGGTTTTTAAACAATCGGTCAACAGAGTTTTTTAGCGATCTAGAAAACCGGGAAATTCAGATACCCGGGATGGCGATGGTCCCGAACTTCCCGGATACAGTAGAAAACCCTTTATCTGTACCTTAGAGCTAAACTAACGTGAGTCACATACGCTACTTTACAGGAGAGAAAAAAATGCCTGGTGAGTGCAATTTTCGAAAATATCTAAAATATCCGATATTTTAATATATATCCGATATTTTCAATCAACACAAACTAATGTCTTAAAAATAGTAAATTCATCCTCAAATCACTCTTTAATTATTATTATAATATGTAGACTTAAAATTAAGGTTTCTTTCATTATCCATATCAAATATTTCATTTTACATTTTAGTCAATTTTAATAGAGTTAATATAGCATTAGCTGTTCTACTCATTTGTCTTCTGTTAGCTACTTTTACACAGTTATATGATTCAGAAAAAAAAATATGCAACAATCAGGAGCACATTCATAAGACATTTTCTTTTTTTCCAACCAATGTTTAATATTTAATTAGGTACTTTTATACAAATACAAATACAAAAGTGACAACCAGCAACAGGCTCTGGGCCCAGCTAGACTGGTCCTAGTCAATTTACAATCCCCAGTGAAGATCAATGGCCCTCTTAAAACTGTCTACTCCTTTGCTCATTACCACCTCTTCCAGTAAGCTGTTCCAAGGTTCCACTACCCTGCTAAAATAATAATTTTTCCTATTATCCATGTTAGCCCGAGATTTAAATAGCTTAAAACAATGACCCCTTGTCCTGTTTTCAGTGCTAAACTTTAGCCCCGTAACATCTTTCGTTTTAATAAATTTAAACAGCTGAATCATGTCCCCTCGGTCTCTTCTTTGCTCAAGACTGTACATTTTTAGCCTTCTAAGCCTGGAATCATAGTCTAAGTGGGAAAGTCCACTTATTAGCCTTGTAGCCCGCCTTTGAACCCTTTCCAATACATTAATCTTTCTTAAGATAAGGAGACCAAAACTGAACAGCATACTCCAAATGGGGTCTTACCAAACTTCTATATAAGGGCAGAAGAACTTCTTTAGATTTATTTGAAATAGATCTATTGATAAACCCAAGCATCTTATTGGCTTTGTTGCTAGCAATGCTGCACTGTTGGCTAAACTTTAAATCTTGACTTATTAGGACCCCCAGATCAGTAACTTTGTCTGCCTGACTAATGACTGAACCTTGCAAATAATAACTTGTACACTTATTCCCATGCCCTAAATGTAGCACTTGACATTTCCCAACATTAACAGCCATACCCCATTTATCAGCCCACTCCGTAATATGATCTAGATCCTCTTGCAGCTGATTTGCTTGTTCTTCATTTTCTACAGTCCCCATAACTTTGACATCATCAGCAAAACAATTCATGTTCCCAGAAATATTTTTGTGAATATCGTTCATAAAGACAATGAACAAAACAGTCCCTAACACTGATCCTTGAGGAGCCCCGCTTAAGACCTCACTCCAATTAGAATAATTTCCCCTTACAACAACTCTTTGTTTCCTTCCGGTCAGCCAATTTTTTACCCAAATGAAAATTTTCCCTCCTATTCCTATATCAGCTAATTTGCTAAGTAGAGCAACATGTGGTACCTTATCGAAAGCTTTTTGAAAATCAATGTAAACAACATCTACAGGCTTCTTATTGTCCAAAGCCATGGTAACTTTCTCATAGAAATGTAATAAATTAGTTGCACAAGATTTACCTTTCCTAAAACCGTACTGAAAACTAGTCAATAGATTATTAGTCTCTAGAAAATTTACTATCTTAATTTTCATCAATGTTTCAAAAATTTTGCAAACCACCGAAGTTAGACTCACAGGTCTATAATTTCCTGCACTCCCTTTAGACCCTTTCTTGAAGAGCGGTGTAATGTTAGCCAGCTTCCAGTCCTCTGGCACTGTCCCCGAATTATAAGAAGAATTGAAAATGTTTGCGATTACATCTGCTAATTCCTCTGCACATTCAACTAAAATTTTCGGATAAATATTATCTGGCCCCGGAGCCTTAGTCTCTTTAATTTTTTTCAAATGAAGTAAAACGTCATCCCTGGAAAATACAAAGTCCTCAAGCTGTACTATAGCTTGTCTCTTGTTGGTGTCAACTGTTGAGATACAGTTATCGTTAAAAACACTCGAAAAAAAGTTATTAAGAACATTAGCAATATCACTATCGTCCTGAATTAAAATTCCGTGCTCATCAACCAGTGGCCCAATATGACTATTTCGAACTTTCCCCGAATTAGCGTATGCAAAAAACCTCTTGGGATTCCTGTTTATGTTATCTGCCAGTCTTTGCTCAAACTCTCTTTTCTGAATCCGTACCAAATACTTAAATTTACGCCTTGCCTTACAATATTGGAGCCAATCTGCACTGTGACCTGTTTCTCTAAACCTATGAAAAGCAGCTTGCTTGTAATTTAGAGCGTCTTTAGTTTCCCTGGAGAACCACATTGGCCAAATTTTAGTGTTGACACCCTTTCTCCTAAAAGGAACATGATCCCTAACCGTATTCGCTAGATTTTCCTTAAACTCAGCCCACTGAAGATTCACATCACTATTGTCCAATCCAGAAGAAAAAACTGCTTTCAAACTCTGCCGAAGTGCCACAAAGTCAGTACTTCTGAAATTGGGCACAAACCTAAAATTCTCTACTTTGTGCATATCAAATTTAATCCCAAACCTAATACTGTTGTGGTCACTATCTCCAATGTGTTCCCCTACACATAACCCCTGAACAGAGCCTTCCATGTCGCAGAAAACTAGATCTAAAATCGCGTCCTGTCGAGTACCCTGAGTTACAATTTGATCTAAGAAACAGTCACCAATTACTTTCAAAAAATCCTCTTCTCTGCTATTACTATGGTAAAAATTATTCCAATCAATTCCTGGAAAATTAAAATCTCCCATTATGATGACTGACCCCTTGCTAGAAATGTCACTAATAATACTAAACATCTGTTCGTCTTGACCCTGGCTTAAGTTGGGTGGCCTATAAATATTCCCCAAACGTAGTTTTTTGCCCTTATTACTAATCAACTCCAGCCAAATCATATCAATCTCATTAGGTTTATCATTAATTACCAATTCATTGCAAATTAAAGTGTCTCTGACATAAAATAAAACCCCACCACCTTTTTTACCTACTCTATCTTGTCTAAACAAATTATACCCAGCAATAGATAATAAATCATCATCACTTTCGGTAGCCCATGTCTCGGTAACTCCAATAATATCCAACCTCTCGTCTATAATTATGCTTTTCGATTCTTCCATCTTGTTCCTAATACTACGAGCATTTGTACGAAAAACCTTAAGTAAGCCCATCTTACTTTTATTTAATGCTGCACGATTGTTTGAATCCCAAGTGTTAAAATCTTTTCTCTTATTAGCCACCCTATTTCCGTTTCTACTAAAATCCCGATAGTTAGTACCGTTTCGAATTCTGCTCCTTAAACCATGCCCCCCATTCCAACTTAGTTTTTTGATTCTGAAGCCTCTAAAACCAGACCACTAACCATTTTGACCCCTGTAGAGCTCAGATGTAGGCCATCCCCAGCAATCCAATCTCGTTTACATCTACTCCACACATCAATAAACCTGATACTACGCTTAACACAAATTTCCTTGAGTACCAGGTTCATACACCTAGCCCGTTGGTTTAACCAACTGCTATGCACTCCATACCTGGGAAGCAAACCAACCACTTGGACATTTGCCGAACAGTTGGTTGCTTTGTCCAACAGGGAATCCCATTCCTTTATAAACTCATCATTGTTACTATGGCCTACATTGTTAGTTCCCACCCACAAAGTAACTACATCCTCTTTATTAAATACCCCCTTCTTTTCAGCAACCCTATTTACATCTCTCACCCGAGCCCCTGGCAAACAACATCTAGCCACCTTACGTCTTAACTCTGCCTATTGAGTTTCCCACCTCACGCACCATTGAATCTCCCAAAATTATACCCTTTGTTTCCCAGTCAGTCGCCTCAGCAATAACTTTCCCCTTTACCTCTGGAATTTTCCCACTATCTAATTTTAATATGCATTAAAATTGTTACATTACTAATAATTTTATGAATAAGAAAAAAAAGAATATATTATTTTGTTATATTAATGTGTATTAATACATCATAAAACTATAGTATGTGACTTTTTAGTTGTTTTTAATAATAAATGAGCGATATTGCTATGATTAATGTAATTTTTATATTGAAAATACCGTAGTTGGAAAAATAAATATTGAAAATATCAAAATATCATGTTATTTTCAGAATAAATATCGGATATACATCATGATATATATCGACGAACCCTAGTAGTAATAAACAGAAAATTCAAATTTTTGAACTTAACGTCAGTCTGGCTATGAGGTACAGAAATGACAAATTTATTATTTTAAATAATCCTTCATGATTAATGATTTTTATATTTTTTTGGTCATCTGTAATGAAACTTATATTTTACCGAGACGTGAAGTAAACTGGTGAGGACACTGGGTTTTTGAAATGAAAATCGGGACTGTCTATGATCCCGTTTGAAAATCGGAAAACAAATACTATATCCAACATTCACTGAGTTATGGCGTATTTAACAAAGCTATTATTAAAGAAACACCATCTAATCTTACTAGTTCCTTTAGTATATTGATATTAGGAAGTGAAAAAGAATGAAGTAAAATACGATTCTGGACAAAGAAATATACTATCCTTCTACAAAAGTCTTTTAGAAGTACAATGCCAGAATGGGCATGCATTTTGTAGGTTTTTTCATTACCTGTAAATAAAATGTGTCCTTGAAGCTATCGAGGGCAAAAGCTCTTTGTAAAACTAAAAATGGTGTATCTTGCAGATCAATGCCCTGAGTGTAGTACAATATGTTTTTGGAATAGAATTTCTGTTTGAATTTCTTCCGTTGGTTACATGGTTTTCTTTTTTTCAACATATTGTCATTATTATTATTTATTAATCTTTTTATTTTTTGATTGTTTAAAATTTTGCTGAAAGAATTGGTCTCAGATTTTTCCTTGATATTTACTACGAGCAAAACGGTGGCTTGAAAATTAAAAACAAAAAAAAAAAAAAAAACGTTTAACTGGAGCTAAAAAAAAAAAGTCAAATCAGATAATTACCAAGGCGGTCATTTTATCGCGCTTGTTGGGAAAGAAGCAAAATACAGAAGTCAAAAGAAAAAAAAGAAATTGAAAAGACTGATTAAAAGCGCTATTGATTTAAACGCGCGATATAATGAGAGTTCCATTAACTTTTCAGAAAAATCTGCCAGATCAATAGCTAAAAAAAAAAAAAAACACTTGTTACAAGAAAAATTCCATTGAAATGTAAAATATTTCCTCAAATCTACTATTTATCGCTTTTTTCCCTAAGAGACTCATTTACCGGAATGCAATTTCATTCATAACTAGGTATCTAAGCGTTCAAAGTTGAGTAAAATGGATCATCTTTGAAAATCCAAATTCAATTATAAACTGCAGAGTAAACTGAGATATATTTTCTTAGAACTAGGATGTGTTGTGCGTGTGTGTGGGGGGGGGGGGGGAGGTTCAACATTTTGCAAACCTTTTCCGTTATCAACACACAATCATATTTCTGGATTACTTAAAATGAAAAGATATTTGGATGATAGCTAACTTTTATTGTAAGGGCATTAAAGATTTTCTTATGTCAAAGTGTAGAAAATGCTTAATTTTTCAAAATAATTGAAGTTTTTGTGAAAATTTAAATTTTTAAGCCAAAAATTATGGCTGAATTTCCGATGATTTTCTATAAAAATCAAGGTTGTATAATTATTTTTTCATAAGTTATTCCAAGGAATTGAAAGATCATATGACTGGTATCTAGCAATTGCACAGATTAAACAGTGATTTGAGATAAATAACAGGCTTTGGGCAAATTGAGATCAATGAAAATTCTAGATTTGTTGCTTAATAAAGTACAAAAAGTTAAGCTCTGCTGAAGTTTTATTTTAATTATGAAATGGTTTAAACTTTCATTTATTTTTCTCTATTTATTATTATTCCTTTCCTTATATAAAAAAATAGTTTTAAATTCTCACTTAACCTTTTTCCCATTTCCATCTTCCTACAAAATACTGTAGATCTCAAGCAACTCCATAGAAATTTCCTTTAGTCAGGTCCAATTCTTCTGAATTTCTTCCCCATCTCAATAAAAAAAATTCCTAGACTCTCTATTTTTTATTGAAAAAAAAAGCTACAAACGATTTAATTTTTGAAAACTATTCATTTTCATATATTTTTCAATTTTTAATAACAATAAAAAAATATTATTATTGTTCTTTGCTAACAACTGAAGTTTTTTTTTTTTTTTGTATTAAAGTTAACACAATAGCCGCCTGGTGTTGTGCAAAATTTTTGCTCTTACTATATATTGTTTATTTAGTCTTTTTTTTTACTTATACAGAATTGAAATTGTATGATAAGAGATAATTGTTTGTTTTCTTTGTGATTAAAATAATTATAAGCTGAAGTATTAGACAGAATCTGTGAATTTAAAATGTTTCTCATATTAACGATAGAAATTTGCGACCAAAACTAAGGCCGATCAGTTAGAGTAAATGAATTTGAAAAAAATATCCCTTTTTTTTTTAAATATTTTTTATAATGTGTTTTGAGTACAACATCTGCCTAAATGTGCGTAAAAGTGACGTAAGTGCACATAAAAGTTGAAAATTGATCTTTTACATGTATTTCCGCTCTTTTGTTTTCATTACAGTATTGTGATTTTATAACACTTAAAGTTCCTAAATTATATGTTAGTAGCGAATAAAGCCGTAGCTACAAATTTATTTCCAAAAGGATACTTAGTTTGTTTTCGTTCAATTTGAAATCTCCCGGCTTTTATTTATTTATTTGAAATGTAATTGAATGTCATTGTCGTCAATTAAATTATGTTGCATCCATTTACAGCACAATTATTAATTAAATGTAAATTTTAAACTTAGAAGAAGGAGAAGTGGATATTTCATTCTTGGAATACAGTTTTGTTTCTAGCAGATACTTACAATAAATAGCAAGAAGGTTTGCTTAGAAATCTTTGCATTGATAAGAAGGATGCACTGAACCTTGAAACCCCAACCTGATGAATGGGCATTGTTTGCGAATGTGAATACAGAAGGTGGGGCCCCTGCGCTCTGGGGTGCCGCTCTCAGGAGAGGGGAAAGGAAACGCAGGATTCTACGCCTTGGACCGTTTGACAATGAAAATTTAGTGTCAGAAAAATACGTGTAAAACGCTTTCGACGGGAACTTGCTACGGCGTGATAAGACGTGAAAAACCGCTGGTAAGATATAATGCAAAAACCTGTATAACGAAAAGCTGTGGTCCCAATGTGTGCGTTATAACGGTCTTCTACTGTAATTGGTTCTCTACTGTATTTACATATTAGTGAACAAGGTTTTTGTTTTTTGAAACACTTTGCATCGAGTACATGAAGTATGAAGTAAAAAAGGAGGCGCTTGAAATGAGCACGAGCACTGAGATCACTGGTCTATTGTACTGTCCCCTCTTTGACTACTAGTAGAGCCCGATAATCGAAACAAATTTCAGCAGTGTCCTAACTGAAATTTTTGGCAGTTCCCAGGGATCCACATAGTGGTATCCTAAGGGTTCAAAGCTCTGCTCCGAGTAGAAGTCACATCAAGTACATACCCTTGCACCTATCTTTAAAGAAAAAACAAAAGAATTTTCAGATCTAATTGCAGCATTTCTACTTGATCTGTTTGAACTGACATGGAAAATATGGAACACCATTATTATTGCATTTTCTGCATTTATGAGTAAACGAACATAAAATCAATCTCCTCTGCTGGTCCCAAATACGCAAACAGTGTCTATTTCAAAATGATTTATGGACATTTTCAGTAAGGCAATTCATGTAAACAGCATAATGTATGGGCTAAAGTCTATTTTTTATATCGTCGTCTCAGAGCAACAGTGAGACATTTCATCTCAGGAATAACAGTAAGATATCATGCTGTTGCTCTGAGAAGACGATACAGAGTACTAAATTTTTTTTAAAAAGGCAGCATTTCTAAAGCAGATTATATTACCTGGCATTCATTGGGATGATGCCTTTTGAACCAACTCCAACAGGAATGTGATCAAACATACTTTGTGCAAGTTGTTCCTTGATAGGCTGAACATCTTTTTCCATCAGGTTTGTCCTTAACAGACGAACACCACAGTTAATATCAAAACCTACACCACCTAGAAGAAAATTAGGATTAATTGAAACAGATTCTAACTGAATAAATTTAATACTAAACATAAAATATTTGTTTTAAATTACCTGGTGACACAATAGCTTTTGGATCATCCATATCAAATGCAGCGGTATTACCAATAGCAAAGCCATATCCTGAATGAACATCAGGTAGACCAATTGATTTCTAGTTTGAAATTATAAAGAAAAAAAAGAAGTTTTAAGAATAAGGTCATTTTAAAACCCCTGCATAAACGGTAGCATGACAACTAACGGTATTGACGACAAAAGCAAGTAACTTAAAGATGAGTTGAAGATCAGTAATGCAGAAAATGAAAAATGTCATCCTTAATAATGATACCATATAACTGTCAGGTAATTTCTTAACATATTTAACTTTTTGACATTTGAGGTAGTGAGAAACAAAGGGAGGCAAGTGGCAAAATTAAAAATTTGGAGATAACCTGTACAAATGGTAGGTGAAACTCTCCTGTCTTGGGGAAAGAGATTGTACTAGTAGCCCTGATAGGTGCTGCTGTACAGCATGATTTAGAAAAAAAAATTTCAATGAAAGCCTACCTAGGATCTGATCTTTAAATGCATTTTACTTAAAACTTAAAATAGTCCACTTGCATCTCACTGCCTCATTTGACACTTGTAAAGAGCACAGAATTTCATTAAAAAACTTTCAATCAAATAAAAATAAAACAAAACTTTATTTGTTTGCCTTTTAGCAAAGCATAGTCAACAACAAAAATGAGAAAAATTTGATTCCCAAAGAGATTGCAATTTTTAGAATGAAGACACCTAGAAAGACTGGTACAAGTTATTATTTGCAAGGTTCAGTCATTAATCAGGCAGATAAAGTTACTGATCTCGGGGTCTTAATAAGTCAGGATTTAAAGTTTAGCCAACAATGCAGCATTGCTAGCAACAAAGCCAATAAGATGCTTGGGTTTATCAATAGATCTATTTCAAACAAATCTAAAGAAGTTCTTCTGCCCTTATATAGAAGTTTGGTAAGACCCCATTTGGAGTATGCTGTTCAGTTTTGGTCTCCTTATCTTAAGAAAGACATTAATGTATTGGAAAGAGTTCAAAGGCGGGCTACAAGGCTAATAAGGGGACTTTCCTACTTAGATTATAATTCCAGGCTCAGAAGGCTTAAAATGTACAGTCTTGAGCAAAGAAGAGATTGAGGGGACATGATACAGCTGTTTAAATTTATTAAAACGAAAGATGTTATGGGGCTGAAGTTCAGCACTGAAAACAGGACAAGGGGTCATTGTTTTAAGCTATTTAAATCTCAGGCTAACATGGATATTAGGAAAAATTATTTTAGCAGGGTAGTCGAACCTCGGAACAGCTTACCAAAAGAGGTGGTAATGAGCAAGGATTGTAAATTGACTAGGACCAGTCTAGCTGGGCCCAGAGCCTGTTGCTGGTCGTCACTTTTGTATTTGTATTAAAACTGCCATATACTTAGAAAAGCTGAAGGGGCCGGTGTGGTCCGCTCAAATTTTTTGACTGAATACCTGAAAATTTCCTCCTAAAAAAGTGCAAATGACCCATGTTACCTTCTTTTATCTTTTTCCAGGGCCGCCGAGAGGGGGATCAGCAGGGGCAAAATCCCTGGGGCCCGGCCTGAGAGGAGGCTCGGGCACCTCCTCAAAAAGAAAAAAAAAATTTTTCAGAGTATGTGCTGCTAACTGAACTTCTTTTTGGTGCCGGAAAAGTAAAAAGATCTCTCATTCCACATTTTAGCCCATTTTTAAACATCTGCATGTTCAAGGGGGCTATCTTGCAGAGACGCTTCTATGAAGGAAAAAGTAGCGGGTCCACCACGAAAAACAGCGCTTTCTTCCTTTTACTCGGGCTTGGAACACAATTGGGTGACATCAAGGTAGGGGTTCAAAAACTTGGGGTCGCGCCCCCAAGCACTTCTTATGGGGTCGTGACATTATCCCTACATTTAAAATTACATCACTGCATAGTTTAAAAATTAAAATACATAGGGTTCAACTTGGTTTAGGGACTTCCATTCCTAGAAATTTTCACGAAAGAGTCCCGAATTCACCCCTCTAACATTGTCTAAAATCGCCTAAAATTCGGTTTTTGGAACTTAATTTCGAATAATTTCTGTGAGAGATTCCAGCCCTTATCCTAAAAGCTGTCCTGTAATTGCATTATTAGGACTTAATTTTGGGACTACTCTGGAAAGAGTCCTCAATCCCATCCCATCTTCTAACTTCATCAAAAATAGCCAAGAAATGGGTTTTTAGGATTTTAAAATCAAAAAACAATTTCGGAGGAGTGCCTACTGTGCTCTTAGCATAATTAAAGATCATATAAAATTTCATTTTTAGGACTTAAATTTCAAAAGAAATTCTGGGTGAAGGTTCTCCAGCATTTCTTGACGTCATCAAAGATAATTTACTACTCTGTTTTGGGACTTAAAATTCCTCTCTCCCTCTACATCATAAAAACACGTCTAAGATTTCGTTTTTGGATTTTCACTTCCGAAAAACTTCCGGCAGAGAGGCTTCGAATCCAAACATTTCCCCTAATGTTTACAAAGAGGGCTTATAATTGCAAATTTAACACCTATAATTCAAAAACCTTCCGGGGAAAGGTTGCTCAAACCTCTTTTATTTCCAAAACATTAACAAAGATAGCTTGCAACTTAGCATTTTTAGGATATTTCATTTCCATTTTTGAAAAATTAGCGAGCATCCCCGATCCTCCTCTCTCTCTCTCTTCCCACCCCCTCCCTCTCTTTAAAAATCGTCAAAAACTTCCATTTTTTGAACTTTAATTTCGAGAAATTTCAAAGACAGAGTCTACGAGCTTTAACCCTTCATAAAACCCACTGAACCTTACCTCCTCCTAACCTCACCCCCTCCATAACAACAAGGCAAAATTTACGAGCTTTAACCCTTCATAAAAATCCCTGAACCTCACCTCCTCCTAACATTACCAGTGATAGTGTAAACTGCAATTTTAGAACAATAGTTTCAAACATTTTTCGAGGGAGGAGGATCTTCGCAAATGTCACACTTATGACTGTAGGTTCAAATGGTTATTTCTCTATCCTCTTTCCCCACTCAATGCAATTCTTTGAATTTGATTGTGAGATACTAGTAGTGACAGTCCCTCCCCATCCAAACAAAAATGTAGACCCTCTCTCTCTTGTTATACATACGTTTGAGAATAAAAATTAATGACTTCAAGAATTTTGAAAGTGTCGAGGCCAAGATGTTTGTTTAACATTAGAGTGGTTAGCTTTTTTTTAACCAGCTTTTTTTACATTTTTTACAAAGAAAAAACTACCAAATAAGATTGTTTTCCACTACGATGCCTAGGATTACTATGAAGCTGATGTTGCAGTATAAAAGGTGCACTTGAGATTACTAAAATGTAAAGAGGGCAGTCAACAGGATTTTTTTTTTAGTGGTTGGAGGGGGGGGGGGCTACAAGTTACGATTTTGCCCCAGGGCTCGGGGTCGAGCTCTCGGCGGCCCCGTCTTTTTCTTTACAAATAATAAAGCTAAAAGTTTCTATCTGGATGTCTGTGACACGCACGGCGCTTATACCGTTCTGCTGATCTTCATGAAATTAGTTTGTAGCATGGGGGTGTGCGTCTTGAAGCAATTTTTTGAAAATTCGATTTTGTTCCTTTTCTATGATTTTATTTTTACGAACGACCATTGGTGAATTTAATTCCTCAGCACTGAGCGAATTACCACAACAAAGATGAGTAAATTATCATAACAAGGACGAGCAAATTAACTTAGCTTATTGGCAAGAAATTCATCATCCGTTATTTGTAAATATACAGGCAAACCAAATACCTTTTATTTTTCTATTGCAGGCAAAGCCATGAGGGTACTACTAGTGACTAAATATAAACTGAATTCACAATAATGATCAAGTAGTGTAATCTCTACATGCTGAAGTGTTAAGAGCTAATTTCTCTCTGGAAGAGCAGACCCAACTGCTTGGCTGGTGAGTAGCCGGCAGTATTCAACATTTAGACTGCCACCCGACTGCAAATAGGGGAAAGAAAAGGTGAAACGAAAGTGTAGAGCAGTTTTTCATGTTATACTGGGTAGGAGAAAGGAAAAAATCTACTTCTACTTTAAAATACCTCAGGGATTGTTATTGAAGCTTTTCCTTTCTTTCTATGTTATTATGTTCAATATTTACACTACTATGAGGCTATTGACTAAGCACACTTAAATAGGGTTAGATTATGAAAAGTCAGAAAATTCCATCACTTTCAATTATTTATTATATGATTTATTGAACGACAAACTATGAGAGGGGCCACACAAGTTCATCTCTCTCTATAGTGCTAAAGCAAAATAGTAACAGAAATTTACATATATATACAGTAGAAGACCATTATAATGCCGACCTATATAACAATTCTCTATAAACCGCACAACTTTTCAGAAGTAAGGAATAGGTTTGAAGTTTAAAAATCCCTTTGTTTTGCTTTACAAACATAAAAAGTGCTAGGCAAAATAAATCTTGGAAGTTTTTCAGCTTTCCATCTTAATTCAAAGCATTTAAATTGAAAATTAGTACTCATAGTAAACAGAAAATACCAGACGGCTCTTGAAAATGCAGCTGTTATGCAAACTATGAAGCTAGAAGTGCAGGATAATGCACTTTCTTTTGATAATGGAACATATTTATTTGTGAATAACTAATTGTAATATTGGTGATTTAATACTCATTGCAGATAAAACCCATTCTGAAGTGCTAATATATACATGTATTCTGAATATTAGTTTCAAAATTTGTGAAATGATCTACATAACGCAATAACCTGTATAATGCAAAAGCTCTGGTCCCAAGGTGTGCATTATAACGGTCTTCTACTGTATAATCATAAATATTTTATGAGTTTTCCCAGATAATGTTGAAGAGAAAACATTTTCAATGCCTAAAATGAAATCAAGCATAAAATATGGACAGATCTATTAAATTGTTACAGATCTGTTACAGATTAAAAAATGTCAAGTTTTAGGACACAAAAGACTAAGTGGAAATAGGAAATAATTAGTTTTCAACTCCAGCACCTTTTGCTCAGAGATTGGTCTTAACTCTGACTCCACAACATTTGTTACAGTGCAAATACATACCTTAGTGGTTTTTTTACCAAATATGTTATACCTTTTATAAACTACTTAACACGAAATCTACAGGTTACACATAGCAAATCTCTGAATTCTATACTTTTCTTTTTTCAAGAAGTAGCACCAAGAAGTAATGTTATCGAAACAAATTCAAATATATATTTCAATTCAAAGTAAGTAAAAACTACACAAGGATATACTTACGGACACAATACCAGGGAGAGCAGCGACGTTTCCTATTTGCTTCATTGCTGGCAAAAATCCTCCAATATTACCAGGGCGACATGCATTTCTAAGTTCATCAAACATCAGTTTCTCTAATTTACTATTCACATAAAATATTCCTTCCACCTAAAATGTTTTTGTTTTTATATCAATCAAAATATATTGCAAAAATAAATAAACATTGAAACTGTGAGACAGTGGTGAATCATTCAACATTTAAATGGAGTTTCACAAAATAAATTTTGAAAATTAAGCGCAGATATGAAATTACTTACAAGTTAATTTATAGTACTTTTTTTTTTTTTTAACTAAAGCGCATCACTAAGAGATGGGGTGATTCGGAGAAAAGTACATTTTTATATTTAAAATATATATATTTTTTTGTTTCTTCATTTATTTTTACTTCTTTATTTTTTAAACAAATCAATAACACTTTCATTGAATTTAAGTATGTCATTTAGCTTTTTTTAATTTTAAAAGAATGGTTCAAGGGTTTACGTCTGTTGTTGCACTTTGCTCATAGTTGTTTCTAAAAAATAGTGTGTTATTGAGTTTTACTGAAGAAATAAAGAAAAAGGAGGACCTATATGTCCCTTAAGATTAGTGCGCTAATCAAATTCAACAACCATACTTGAAGCTAGCAGCAATGATCGTGAGTTTATAAAAAATATCGGGACTTTTGAGAAAATTTGGAGAAGTTTGGTGAAAAATTTTTAAACTAAGAATTTACAAATTTGTGCTTCTACTTACGTTGTTTGGTCTGACTTTACTATTCAGCACAAAGATATTTATTTATCTTAAGAGCCATAATATTTAAATATACATTTTGTTTTCATACCTTAACCACTTTTATTAAATGTACAAGCTAGATTTCTTATACTAAAAATATTGTATATTGAATTAGTTGAATTCTTAATGGCATATATAAATATACTTATAGCTGGTATTTTACTAATCATCTTCAAAAAAATTATTTCAAGCATATCATTGACAAAGTGACATCAAAAGGTATACAACAAAAAATCAATATGATCTTTGAAAATATTTTTTAATGAATGAAAATTGCAACTTTATGGAAAAAGAAAGATAATTCTAAAGCTCCAATATATAAAGCTCCTTATCAGAACAATAAACGTAATCTGATTCTAAGATTTCGCATACTTATTGATGCAGTTAAGTGACATACTAACTGGAGATGTCATGTACATATCAAAAAACTAAAATAATTGAATCAACTATCAAATTCAGCCAAGTGATCCGGCAATAAACTTGACATTTGACAGAGGGGTGGTAGTGGACTCAAAAAGTAAAATTTTCTGAAGACAATATGAAAATATCGGAAACTATGAGGGAGCTCAACATATGACTCAGTCGTACATATGACTCATGAATTCTATAGCCATGCTCTGCTAAAAATTTTTAAATTAATTGGGTAAGAATTCACTTTTCAGGGTTCATACTCTATTTGGATGAAAAAATTCCATGACTTTTCCAAGACTTTTTCATGACTTCAATGAAAATTTTCATGATCTCGTTACACGAAGCGAATAGCACTATTTAATCTCAAACTTGGTAATATTTGGAAATGAGCATTAGCAAAACGTCTACATGAATGCCACAGCCTCATTGAAGCACTTACTTGTAATGGAAAAAATATAAGTGCACACTTAAAAAACTAAACTATTCTTTAGAGACGTACCGAGTACTCGGTAACTATTCGGTACTCGGCATACTCGGCCAATTTGCCGAGTACTCAGTACTCGGCCAAATTTTGATCAGATACTCGGCCAATACCGAGTAGTTGCAAAAAATTGAATATTGTTCAAGACAGATATTAAAATTTATAAAAAAGCGCAAGCATATTTAATATTCTGCAATCATTTACAAGTCAAGTTTAAATTTTGAGAATAATGAAGTTTTTAATGCTTTGATGGAATAAATCTTGATTTTAATGTCCCCCAAAGTTAATGAAACTTATTTATTAAAAATTGTGCAAAAAAGGTAAGTATAGAAAATATGGAATTTTTACATAAACAATAGATTTTTGCTACAAACAAAAATTAGTTATAAGAAATATAAAAAATCTTTTGCTTAAAAAAAGGGAAATAAAACAACATTAAAAGCATAGTGCAGGAACGCTGCAGACACATGTTTTGGCGTTACAGGAAATTCCTTTTTCAATGCACAAAATGTGAGCTTGTAGATTTAAAGGCATCCGACAAAAGTCAGATTTTTTTGGCGAATGTCTTTACATTCTTTAGCTCACATTTTATGCACTCATAAAGACGTTCCTTTGTAGCGCAGAAACACCTGTGTGCAGTGTTCCTGCACATTTGCTTTATTTGCTTTTAAAAATTATTTATGTTTGGCGGACTAGAACTAAAATAGATTGGTATAGTTTGTCTTAATTCCAACTTGATCAATCATACCTTTTATTTATTTATTTTTAATTTTAAAAATAATTTTTTTGTAAACTTTTTGATGTAAACAAAATTTTTTAAATAATGTGAAATTAAATTTCAGCAGGAATTTAGTTTTAAAAACTTTTATATGGACAAAGAGGTCCATACTACTATTCCAATAAGCTCAAAATTGATCACATGTGTGTCAGTGGTTCTTCTTAAAACATAATTGGTACTTGTTAACTCGGTCGAGTAGTGAAATGCCGAGTACTCGGTAACTCGGTACTCGGCCAAGTAGTGAAAGGCCGAGTACTCGGTACTCGGCTACTCGGCCTAAGTGCTACTCGGGACGTCTCTACTATTCTTATTTGTCTTCATTATATAAATTTAAGTAAAGTAAAAATGCAGTGAAACGAATATGATGATGCTTAAATGTCTGATATATTTTTTTAAAAACAGGCAGAATGATATTGAATGGGACAAAGGTTGAATGAGTCATCACTAAGTTTCAATAAATTTGCTTCAAAAATTACCTTTTAGTGTCAATAGTGCTTTAATCATCCACGTAACTTGACAGTATTTTTGTTCTTTGAAGTAAAGCCACATAGTTTAGTTCTTTATGTTTCCAAACCAGATCTTTTTTGAAAAAACCATTCAGTAATGAATCAATCTTCTGATTCAAAAGTATATTTGTTTTGTTTACAAATTTGCATATTTTCAAATGCATAGAAATTAATAGATTCAGAAATTCCAGAACACGTTTAATTCCCAACATTGATCATAGCAGTGGGTCGCATAGATTAGTTTTGCGTGCCGTATGTTGGGCATTACTGTTTTAGAGCATTAGAATTCCTCTTTTTCTGTATTCTATCGCCTGACTTAAGATCTTTATTTTCTAAAACATTCAACAAATTAAGATAAACTCTAATAAATTTAATAATAAAGTCCTTAGGAGTGATGGAATCGAACTCGCACGCAATTGAATTGCTTTTTTTGTTGTGTCGGCGTGACAAAACTAAGAACGTGAAATTTTGCTAGTACAGGATATGAAACATAAGAAGTGTTGAAAATAACATAAAATTCAAAATAAGTGATGTCCAGGCAGTAAAATCACATCGCAAAAAATGGCAAGCGGCTGCGACAGAAGTGGATGTAATGAGATTTCAAAATTCCGATTTGCCTTTTGGATCGTTCAATTTTCCACTTTTAATAGCTTTTATGTGCTGTACTGTTAAATCACTCAAGATTTCTAATGCTCCTTTAGCTACTGTTCCTTTCTCTTTGTCCAGGAACTTTTTCCATGACTTGAAATAAATTTCCATGACTTTCAATGAAAATTTCAATTTTCCATGACTTCTCCAGGTCTGAAATTATGTTTTTTTTTCCCCCATTACTTTCCAGGATTTCCATGACCCGTACGAACCCTGACTTTTATACTCAATTCTATCCAACAAATCATCATTAATTTAATTCCTCACTTTTCTTGTAAGATTAAGTTCATCTAAACAGGAGCAGCTTCTCATGATTGATTTAAGGTATTGATTTGTTTTACAATAGCTGAAAAATACAACGCAACTTGAACAAAAATAACAACACAGTTGCACCTAGAAAAAGAAAGTTGAAGGTACAACATAAAAATTTGTTTATATTATGTAGTTTTCGTATAAAAAGTTAAATAATACATGGTAAAATGTGAAGAGGAAACTATGCAAACTACAATAACTAACTACATTCATGAAAAATATCTTCAGAACATTGAATTTTGAGAATCTGGCATTAAACATAATTGACAATATCAGGGGTCTGTCCAGGATTTTTCACAGGGTCCGTTTTTTGTGAAAATTAAAATAATTTTGTGAAAAATCAATTATTTTTGTGAAAAATCAAATAATTTAAAAAAAAAAAAATTCTTGTAAAAACGAAAGTTTAGACTCTTGAGATGGTGGAAACTGCATCATTGACACTTAAAGTTGAGTGTTTTCTCTCTTTTCAGTTGAGAATATCATTCTTGACTGTTTTTCTTGTATTTGGGGAGAGGGGGGAGGCATCGCTCCCTGGGAGATGGGCACCCCTCAAGTATCAATATTTATCTACCATTCTACATCATGTTAAATTATACTAGAAATTTTTTTTGTACAGTATTTAAAATAACTATAAGAAAAAAAAATAGGCAGGGGTTCAGCATTTAACTTTTTAACCAAAGACACTGTTTAAGAGCACAAAGTTTCGTTCAAACCTTATAAACTCCATGATTTTCACAAAAATAAAAAAATATTTTATTTGTTTACAACTTAACTAAGCGTACTAAACATCGAAAATTCTAAAAATCAGATTTCCACAGCGGATGCAAAGAGATTGCAATACTCAAAGTGAAGGAATCAAAAGTATAAAAACGGCTTGTAAAATAAATATTTTTGATAAAATTACTTTTGAATTGCATTTTAGAGTCTTATGATAAACATATCATTAATATCTGGACACAGTTGAAGCAAAAATAAATAAATAAATAAAATAAAAAATAAACCATCGATTCAGCATTTTAATTATTGACTCATAAAAGAAAATGGAATTCCCCTTTAAAAACTTGAAATAAGCTTTGTTACAAAAATAAAGAGACTTTTCATTTATTTGCATCCTAATAAAGCGAAGTTAGCTTGAAAAAAAGAATAAAATATGATTCTCATATCGGATGTAAAAAGATTGAGTTTTTCAAAATGTAGGCATCTATAGAAAAAAATAACGGTAAATAAAAGTTTATTTAAAGTTAATTATCCTTTTTAGTATCGAAAAACCAAACCCATATAACTTTCTCCCAAAATAACAGTTTAACATCGCACCACCAGACACTAAGTGGCGATAAGTTTGAATTTTGTAACCCTATCTGAAGCGATCACATCCGCCCCATCCATACTATCCTTTGCAGTTCTAAATTCATTTCGCTGTATATTATTGATGATTAAATCATGAGTGGGGAGAAAAGTGCTTACTACACCTATTCAGAGATGCTTTTCCAAAGAAGTTTACAACAACACCCCCGCTGCATAAAACAAACAAGCAAAATTATAAACCAAACTGACTTTCAGCTGTTAATTTATTTCAAAGAAACCAACAACAGGCATTATATTTATTTGGCGGTAGTAATTATTTATGGCTGTAGTAATTATTTATGGCTTGCAGGAGCATCACAAGAGTGCCGATTTTGTATAAGTTGATTCCTCTATTAAATATGCTGTATTATTTTAATTTGAGATTTGCTCTTTCAATAAACAATTTGTGAAAGATTCGTTTTTGTTTACTAGAATTTTGTGAAGGGTCCGTTTTGGTTGATCGGATTTTTGTGAAAGGTCCGTTTTGGTTGATCGGATTTTTGTGAAGGGTCCGTTAACGGACCCAAATTTTCTCTGGCCAGACCCCTGAATATCAAAAACAAAACAATTTTCCTTTGAAATAAAAATATTATGTTAATGAAAATATATAAATTAGTTGCTTATCAAGTAATAAAAAAAATATGCATGCCACAAACCTTCATATTTGACACAAAGCCTTTTTTAATCCTCCAGCAAACATTGTTGATCTTTTCCAAGTATGGAAGCTCTTCATTGTATGAACGAACTCCCATTGTGCTAATCAGAGGAAAAAGAAATAAAGCATATAACATGGAATTCTATCAAACATAAAAAAGCTAACTGAAACCTTTGCAAATCAAAGCAAAACGAGCAAGATTCATCTTGGTCTCGAGATTTGCGAGAATAATAAATAAACTGCAATGTGCAATTGGAGCTGTGTAGGTAACACAGAACAGAAAGGAAGCTCTAATTAGCAACATAAAAGATGATACTATCTTTTAGAACTAACTTTTAGTAAATAAAGAACCAGGGCCGGATTTGGAACTGTGGAGGCCCCGGGGCAACGAAGGAGTGGAGGCCCCTAATTAAGGTTCGAAAAGATCATCATATTTTCGAAAATATACGATACTTTGATATATATCCGAATATTTTGATATATATGTATATATCGGATATTTTCGACCCGTGAAAGTTAGGATAGTTTGTAAAAATTTTATTATGGGGGGCCCCTTTGTTGTGGAGGCTCCGGGGCAGTAGCTCCGACTGGCGCCTGCCCTTCCCTAAATCCAGCCCTGTAAAGAACTGTATTGATCAA